>NW_006408520.1:12896933-12899166 GCF_000296735.1 Chrysochloris asiatica
CCTACTCATAGTGACCCTGTACAGGGTTTCTGAGGCTGTAAATCTTTACGGGAGCAGAATGCCTAATCTTTCTCCCGTGGAGCAGCTGGTAGTTTCAAACTGCTGACCTTAAAGTTCACAGCCCGATTCGTAACCACTACGCTACCAGAGCTCCTTAGAACGCTGACTAGTAAAGTATAAATTTGTATTTCTATGTATGTATCTTGAATAGTGTGGTAACAAATGCAATAAGCATCCTGCTCTGTTACCTTGGATCTTATTAGAGTTTCAGAACTCCTGTTCGTTTCTAACTGCAAATAATTGCAACCCTACCTGAAGTCTTTGTGGAGGAGGGCAGGGTCTGCCAGAAATACTAACCAGTTGCCATCAAGTTCATTCCAATCCATGAGAATACCACGTGTCCATGTGTGTTAGAGTAGAATTGTGCTCCAGAGGGTTTTCTTTTTTTAAAAGTTTTACTATAAATTGAGTGAACATTTACATGGCAGATCTTCAGTTTTGCATTCAACAAATCATATTTTGCTTCATTTTAATGATTACAATCCCTTCCATGTGCCATCAGTTAACAGTATTTACCTCTATTTTTTTTATATACACATAAAAAATGGAAAACATATATTAATTTAAATATCCAAAGGGCACATTTTGCCAGTCACCCTCTGCCTGCAGGCACACAATCTTTCTCAGTCCATGAGCCTAGAGTCCTCAGCTGCTCTATCTCTCAGTGCCATCACGTCTGCCACCATCTCTCCATTTTTTCCAGAGGGTTTTCAATGGCTGATTTTTTTCAGAAGTAGATCACCAGGACTGTCTTTCAAGACTCCTCTGAATGGACTCAAACTTCCAACCTTTTAAGCAAGAGCCAAGCATTAAACTCTTCATGCCACTTAAGGTCTTTGCTAGAAATACTAGGGGACACAATTCCTCCTGGTGCTACACTCACTTATATTAGTGAATAAAAATGGGTGGAGCACTTCTGAGATAAACTCCACATAGTCAGTGTCAGATTACCCAAAAATGCATGAGATTATCTGTGCTTACTTACTAATCTGTGGTGAATATTTTCACTTCTCTTTCTTTTTTTTTTTTTTAAACCACATCAAAGATTATGGTTCTTGGTATGACTGGCATCTGTCTCTTTGCCAATCCTTCAACACCATCTTACAGAATCAAAGCCTGCTTTCATGTGGTAAAAAAGATGTGAAACAGTTCACTACAGATTAGTAAATAAACACTTACAGATTAGTAAGTAATCCTCTGGTAGCATAGTGGTTACGAATCGGGCTGAGAACCACAAGGTCAGCAGTTCGAAACTACCAGCTGTTCCGCGGGAGAAAGATGAGGCTTTCTGCTCCCGTAAAGATTTACAGCCTCAGAAACCTTATACAGGGTCGCTATGAGTCGGAATCAACTCCACGGCACATAACCACCACCACCAATCCATGTTTACCTTGTTTAATGGTTAGGGTTTTGTGTCAACTTGACTAGCCCAGGATTTTCAGAGGTTTAGCAGTTGGGATGTGCTTATTCCCATGGTGATGGAGCCTAATACAGGCATAATTAATAAGAATGACAGATTAAAGGTATTCCAAGCCCCTCTATGTTTGCCCCAAACCAAAGGAAAGGCAGAGCCATGATAGAGGAACAGATTAGGGATATCCTGAGCCCCTCCTCCCATGGCGCAAACTAAGGGAAAGAAGGAACTAGGGTAGAGAAGATAATACCAGATGCAAAAAAAAAAAAAAAAATCTGAAAAAGAAAAGAACCTAAGGAAGGAATATTAATGTCCTAACCATCAAGCAGAATCAGCAAATCTGTCCAAATACCACCAGGAGCAGACAACCACAAAGGAAACAGAAAGGGTAGCATCACATTTCTGAGAAACCTCTCCCCTTTACTAGGAATTAAATGAATATTCCTCCCCTTTATTACCGTATGTGACAGCAGATACATTTTAAATGCAGATCTCAAACCCTATCCAGGTCTTCTCCACTCTGGGAGACGGACCCATTTCTCTCTCTGAAGTGTACTTTTGCTTTGTAATAAATTGCCCCTGAGTGAATGCTTACTGTACTTGTGTAATTCAGAAGCTGTGGCTCAGTTGAGGCTGATTCTTCAGATTACGGAGAGAGGGGACCAGGGGGAACGTAACAGTGAACTCTGATGAGTAGTTATGAGCAGTCAATCAATTAAAGGAATGCTTCCCTGGGGCTGTGGCCTGCTCCCAATATAA
>NW_006408520.1:12900286-12901483 GCF_000296735.1 Chrysochloris asiatica
AGAGATGTTTCACTGGTTTTTTCTTCTCTAGAAAACCCAGCCTAAAACAGCTTGCTTACTTAGTAACCCACAGTAACTGCTCACAGTCTCCCAGAGGCTTTGAGGGCACTAAAGCTCCACACTGGGTTGGCTGATTTTACTGTGCTATCTCACTTCCTCACTCCCCTACTAGTAATTCCTAAGATCATCTTTCACCACCAATTTATCAGTTTGTTAAACAGTGGTAACATATGTGTTGCTATAATGCTAAAGCTATGCCATGAGTATTTTGAATGCTGGCAGGGTCACTCATGGTGGACAAGTTTCAGCTGAGATTCCAGACTAAGGCAGACTAGGAAGATGAAAAGGCAGATGACTTCTAAATCTTTAGCCACTGAAAACCTTATGAATAGCAGTGGAACACTGTCAGATAGCACCCAAATATTGAATATTTAAAACACGACGAGTAGCACCAGATATAGTGCCAGAAGATGAGCCTCTCGGGTTGGAAGGCACTCAGAATATGATTGGAGAAGAACTGACTCCTCAAATTAGAGCTGACCATGATGACAAAAAAGGACCAATGTTTTAGGACCTTCATTTGCTGAAAGGGCACAACTTAAAATGAGAAGAAACAGCTGGAAACATCCATTAATAATTGGAACATGGAATGTATAAAGTATGTATCTTGGCAAATTGAAAATTGTCAAAAATAAAATGGAAAGCTGAAATGGACTGGTATTGGCCATGTTGAATTGGACAATCACATGGTTTACTACGTTGGGAAGGACAAACTAAAGAGGAATGGCATTCCATTCACCATCCAAAAATACATTTCAAGATCTGTTTTTACGTATAATGTTGTTTCTGATGGGATAACATCCACATGCCTACAAAGAAGACCAGTTTATACTGCTATTTTTCAAATTTATACACTAAGCATTAAAGCTGGTGATAATGAAATTGAAGAATTCTACCAAATTCTTCAGTGTAAAATTGATCAAACATGCCATCAAGATGTATTCACAATTGCTGGTGATAGGAATACAAAGGCTGGAAACAAAAAGGAAGGATCAGTAGTTGGAAAATATGGCCTTGGTGATATAAATGATACCGGAGAATACATAGTGGAATTTTGCATGACCAATGGTGTCCTCATTGCAAATACCTTTTGAAAATAACATAATAGATGATTATATACATGGACTTCACCAGATG
>NW_006408520.1:12903255-12921477 GCF_000296735.1 Chrysochloris asiatica
ATGATTTCCGCATTCTGTTGGGTCACCTCTACATTAGTGAAGGTGATTCTGCAGAGCTCTTTTGGGAATAAGTAATGTGCATGGTGTTGGAGGAGAATATTAAAAGCAACATGGACTGCTAGAAGAACAAATAAATCTGTGTCGGAAGAAGTACACCCAGGATGTTTCTTAGAAACCAGGATGGTGCAACTTCATCTCTCATACTTCAAATATGTTATCAGTAGCAATCAGTCTCCAGAAAAGATCTTGCTTGTTAAAGTTGAGGGTCAATGAAAAAGAACACTTCCAACAAGATGGTTTGATACAGTAGTAGCAGCAATGGACTTGATGATAATTAGAATTGTGAGGATTGCAAAGGACTATGCATAGGATTGCTACGAGTCAGAATCAACTCAAAGACATCTAACAACAACAACAATGTATTTTAGTTCTGTATTCAGAAAGTTATTGAACTGAACTGAACATTTGAACTGAACTGAACTTAAGGCAAGCAATCAGTTTAGCAGTCCTATCCATTGTTGTTGTTGTTGTTGTTGTTGTTGTTGTTGTTATGTGCCGTAGAGTTGATTCCGACTCATAGCGACCCTATACAGGGTTTCCGAGGCTGTAAATCTTTATGGGAGCAGAACGCCTCATAGTTCTCCTGCGGAATAACTGGTAGTTTCGAACTGCTGACCCTGAGGTTTGCAGCCCAATTCGTAACCACTACGCCACCAGAGCTCCTTAGGTTGCAAACCTCAAGGTCAGCAGTTCAAAACTACTAGCTGTTCCACAGGAGAAAGATGAGGCTTTCTATTCCCCTAAAGATTTACAGCCTCGGAAGCCCTGTACAGTGTCGCTATGAGTTGGAACCAACTCTATGGCACATAACCACCACCACCATCCTCACTAGCAATATGTCTTTCCTTCACCACCAAAGAATTAAATAACTGGATTGTCTGAATTTATCAGTTGTTCATTAATATTGTCTTCAAACTATTATTCACAGATAATTATTAAACATTGTGCCTTATTTTATGAGGTATAAAAGGTACAATACTAGGTGTCAGGAACCTATGCTCGTGCATTGCTAGGTGACTGAAGAGCTGTGTGACCTTCTGAGGTCTTGTTTTCTTCACCTAAAAAAATGAACCATGCCATGGTGATCTCCAAGAAGTTTTTGGATCTAGCTTTCTCTGGTGCTTCAATTCTGGCCATAAAATACAGAAAGGAACTTGGGGGGATATTATGAGATATGAGGCTTTTTTATGCCACTAGGAGAGAGATTGCTATGAGTCAGTATGGCACTTAACAACAACAAGGAGAGAGATTAGTCAAGTGCTTCCTCAGGCAGTTTGATGTAATTCAACCCATACATTGTAAAGAGCAATTGGACTGAAAGCCTTACAAGCTCTGTAGCCCAAGAGAACTTTCTAATGTTAAGAGTTCTATAATAAATTTTCTCTATTACAACTATATTTGTAGGGTTTGCTCAAGAAAGCATACTGTGGAAAGACTAGGCCCAAGAAAATGCTGAGCCCAAGGCTAAGATACAAGTTGCTTAGTTTAGGCTGTTTCTGAGTGGTGCAAATGGCTAAGCACTCAACTACTAGCCAAAAGGTTGTCTGTTTGAAACCATCCAGAAGTGCTTCAAAAGAGATGACTGACAATTGGATTCAGAAAGGTCACATCACAGCCTTGAAAGCCTTATGGGGTGTGGTTCTGCTTTGCAACACCTGGTATCACTTATCAGGAACAGGCTTGGTCTTGGGGTCTCATGATGACAGTACATTAATAATAATTGCCTTGTTTCCTTTCATGTCATCCTTACCAATCAATCAATCAATAACCTTATAATGTGGCTACTATTATCTCTACAGATGATTAACAGAAGACTCAAAGAGCTCTTGTGGGCAGAGAAATGTGGCAGGTGAAGGAAAGATATGTTGATTTTGGGGATGAGACTGTTTAATTGGCTATTTGGATAGCCTAAGTTCAATACAAGTGGTCATTCCAGTAGATTTCTGGATACAGACCTAAAAGCCGATCAGTGACAAGAGCCAGGGATTAAATATAAACATGTTCAATGCCAAAGGCTGTGATTTTTCCCTCTATCCAATTCTGGTAGCATAGTGGTTACGAATCGGGCTGCGAACAGGAAGATCAGCAGTTCGAAACTACCAGCTGCTCTGCGGGAGAAAGATGAGGCGATCTGCTCCCGTAAAGATTTATAGCCTCGGAAACCCTATTCAGGGTCGCTATGGGTCGAACCCGACTCGACGGCACTTAACAACAACAACAACAATCCAATTCTTTAGGACACATTAAGCTGCTAAGTGGGTTTGGGCTTGATTTTGGAAGGTTAGGTCCATACTGAGGAATCAGACCATACGTTTTCTCATAAAATCACTTACAGTCACATCTGATAACAATCTGATGACTAGATTACTGGGGCATGCTAAAACTGTCAACAGAAGCTGAGTTTAAGGAAAAAGGAGGATTAAAATCAAAGAGCATGTCTTTCAGACTGATTCACAGTCCCGGATTCCTTCAGGACAGCCTGGAAGCAGTGCGAAACTGAGCACAGAAAAGTGTTGAAAAGGAAATATATTAGAAAAAATAGCTTTAAAGAGGTTCAACATGAAGCCTCTAATCTTGTATCACCAGATGCTGTTCCACACATGCTCTGCTCTAGTCTTCATCACAGCCATCTCTTAGCTAGAGAGGGAGAA
This sequence comes from Chrysochloris asiatica, assembly GCF_000296735.1. Classification (NCBI taxonomy): domain Eukaryota; kingdom Metazoa; phylum Chordata; class Mammalia; order Afrosoricida; family Chrysochloridae; genus Chrysochloris; species Chrysochloris asiatica. The sequence continues at coordinate 12,905,967 of NW_006408520.1, forward strand.
ATAAAGATCTACCCACTCTGCCTCACCAGACTGCTGTAAAAGTAAATGAAAATGTGTGGAAAGTGTTTAAATCTCATTGAAAATGGTTCAATGAATTCAGGGTACACTTTTAATGTATTATTACAAATTATCTTTGGTATCATAAGTAGCAGCGTCATTCATGAAAGTCCTACTCTATCTCTATGCAGAGACTTATTTCTGCCACCCACTCAATGCCATTTGATAAAACTGTTCTTCCTCGGGTAAAGAAAACCAACAACTGGCTATAAAAATATTTGCTTGGGATTGTATTTTAAATGACACAATTCCAGCAAGTTCTCGCTCCACAATATACATTTGAGTTCTTCTGCTCTTAGCCCTATACCTATTTTCACCTCACCTGACTTTGTGTGTGTTTGTGTGTTTTAAAGCCAGACACCTAAGACTGAGACAGAACAAATGAATGCATCCTCAGGGGAAATGCTAAATCAATGACATGAAAGTGATTTAAAGGTCTTGAAGGGCATCCGATATTAAGTTTACAGGCTAGCCCTGACTTCTAAGAAAATAGAGCCAATTGAAACTAGCAACCTCAAGTTGTTGCTTTAAAAAAAAAAAAAAAAGAATGTTGTATTTACAAACCCCCATGTTAAAATAACTCAAAGAAACAGAGAATGGCATTTCCAGAGAGAAAATACATTTTTTTTTTTTTCTAGATTCATTGCATAGGTGAATTCAGTGCTTTTTCTGTAAAGCTCTATGCAGGATGCTTTTTAACTCAATTTAGTCCCCACTCTAAATTCTGTTTCTTGGGGGCAAGAAAGCTTTTTTTAGAGCAGAGTCAGGTAATAGTCTGCTTCCTGGATAGTCTGAAGCTTATAAAAGTCTTACGCTTGCCTTTCATCTCTCCATAAACTGTACATTCTCCTTATTACCCCAAATTACAATGTTTGCTGCTACGCCTTTTAATCAGATTTGAGCAATTGTTTTGTTGTGGTTTGCTTTTTTTTTTAAAGAATCAAATGGCATTTTCCTTTCATAAGGTCCTGCCCTTCACAAGAGGAATGAATTCTGTTATCCTTCATTGCTCACCATAAGAGATTTTTCTTTTAGTGTTTTGAAGCCATGATTGTTGTATATCAAGATGCTCAGTCTTGGCCCCATGGTGGTGGATTGGATTACTTTACTGATTTCTTACCTGCAGTGTAAGACTCCCATGTAGATTAGGACATGGTTTAAGAGGAATTATCTCCTTTTTTTAATAGATCACATACTGAGTCTCAAGCTCCAAATTCAACAGAAAATCAAGCTAATTGTTCATTTCTTCCAGGATATCCCTGAAGGATAATTGACCTCTGCAGAGCAACTTCTTAGTAGGAAACGAAATAATTAAGTTGAAGGAAATACATTTCTTGTTCCTTTTCCTACTGTAGAGGTTTTTTGTTTTGTTGTTTGCTTGATTTCTTTGTATGTGTAATGAGATCAAAACCCTACATGCACTTTATACAAAAGATAAATGTACCTTTTTGTCCCTAGTCTGTTTTGGAACTAGTTATTTTAAGCAGAGCACACATCCAAATTATTGCTAAAGGTAAATGCTCCACCCTTCAGGTTAATAAAATGAAATAGTCTCTACTATGTTAAGAATCTACAGTCATTGGATGAAGTTTTACACTTAAAGAATGACCTGAAAAAATACAACAGAAACACCTTTCTAAAACGATATGTTTGGATGTTTTCTCTAATTACCACATTTCTTCTATATCATTTTTATGGACTATGCTTAACCTTTAAACTTTTAACTGCCTATCTTATAAATGTTCAACAATAACAATGATGGATACACCTCAAACAAGCATAATGCTCCAAACTCCTAATTTAACAAGTGTACAAATGAACAATTATGATAGATCAGTTGTATTGCCAATGATATTTTAAAATACCTTTATCAAAAATATTATAATACTTAGTTTCCTCAAAATAAGAGCACACTTAAAGTAATTCTAATAGATTCCTACTATTAAAACTATTCCTAAATTACATAGGTCATGACATTTTCCAGAATCAACTCCAATTTAAATCAATTTAGTCAATATAATATTTAACTAAACAATTATAACCTCCGAATGGATTTTGCCATGAAATATTTCAAGGTGCTGTAGGAAAATGTAATAACATTTCCCAGCATGGCCTGAGGCTTGGGAAATCTCCCCTAGGAGAGGACAACTTTGCTAGCTCACTGCACATCCCTAACCACCCCCATAGTCTCTAATTTGTAAATTGCTGAATCAGTTTGTGCACATTTGGAAAATTACTGCTTTCCTGCAATTTTCTGTAAGCTATTGCTAAATTGTTCTGTTGAATGTTAGTGAAAAATTATATTTTTAAACCACCTCTGAATCCTAAAAGCCCATGGCACAGTATTCTGTTTATGTGAGCAATTTAGCTTTATTAAATAGCATGACATAGACTAAGCGAGCTAAGATAAGCTTGGTACAGTATATGCTTCAGAATCATCAGCCAGAAAAGTCAGTCCACCTCCATCTTGATTATTGGATATGAGTAGTCACCTGGGAAGGTAGGTCCCTTCCAGCTGTTCCCTAGGCTGACCTGACTCTCTAGTTCACCTTGGATATTATTTGATGATTTTTTATATATGTTTTCAGCAGACAGTGGAGGTTTGTAGAGTAACATTTTTTAGAAAGCATTTATTTCTGAACCTGTGGTTTCAAACTTTTACCAAACCATCAGTTACAGAGTTCACTTTGTTCTTCCTAGCAATAAGGTAATATGATTTCCAAATAAAGTTTGAAGCACTCAACTCCAATGGCAGAATTTGTTCATTCACTAGACAAATGGAATAAGGTAACTCAGCTACACCCCAGAGTGAGAAAGAAATGATAGATTTGAAGTTGTTTGCTAGCATACAAAGTAATGTTAGTTCTGCAGACCAAGGTGCTAGAAATGGTTACTGAAATTTGTTTGTGGCCTCCCAACTCACCTTGTCTGGGAGTTTTAGAAAGGAGGAATTGGAAAAGGAACTTGCAGAAATTCAGTGAATTGTCATGTAATGTGCTCTCATGTTTCACTAAGAGAAGTAGTATTCTTACTGAGCAGTTTATTCCACTTTAAATCTTTAGATACTCTGCTTTCTCTAAGGTCATTGTATGAATTTAGACACACCATTCTGGAAACTAAATTAGCTTGCATTTACTGGGAAGTTGAATGCAGCCAGACTAATGGCAGTACAAGTGTAATTGGTTCCCAACATGTGTCACTGTGTATACTTCTCAAGCCCTAGAAAAGATGCATTATGGGACTAATTTTTAAATGTTAATGGATATTGGACATTTGCCAGACACCCAGCTGTGCACAAAACACAGAGATGGTAAATAGCTCTTGATCTGTTTAGAAACAAATGATGATAGTTTTTAGGATTCCATGGGACTGACGGCATGGCAACCAGCTCAGACTTCAAGACTGACCCCATTAATGGCATTGAAGGGAAACATTCTGATTTTTGCCATCAAAATTAGGGAGCAAGGGCATTGTGTTATGCCTCAAATTATTTTCGATTAATAGTAAGGAAAGTCTAGTCCCTCACACCTATTAACCTTACCTGTGTTAGCTGAGCAATTTGACAAGAGTTTTTGGTTTGTTTGTCTGTTTTCTGTGGGATCAGGTCAAAATGAAAATGTCTTCATCAATTAGCTTGGTTATAAAAGCTGCATTCAGAATGACCTGCTCACCTGTGCTTGCAAAGAGAATCCTGATCCCCCACCACACCTCCACCACGAGGCAGACAGAATGGCAACAGGTTTTCTTTCACTTGATCTGTTGCTCTTATCATTTTAATTGAAAGTCAAAGAACGGAGCATTTTCTGTAAATTCTTCCTCCAAAAGGTCTTACTAATTGTATGCACTTGGTCAGCCAAGCCTACTAGAAATGCCTGCGCTTTTTGTTTTTTAAATGTTGGTGATGAGCTGCTTTTGATTAAAACACCATTAGGAGGAATTGTCATTTTTAGCATAAACATGGGAGAGAAATGGATGCAAGGCACTGCAACCTACTGTTCCTCTGGAAAGAGACACAACAGGGTGGTATATTCAGCATCTGAAATGCCATCTGAGGCTATCAGCACGGTTTAAATATTTCATCAGCCAAGGAGAATATGAACATGAGTCGAGCTGGTCTGACATCGTTTCTGGAGATGTGTGAGAAGCACCCGGGGAGCTCTAGTTTGTTGGCAGCTCCACCACTAGCAATTTGTTTAGGGTGAAAGCAAGAGAAAAAGACAAGAGAAGGGATGTGCTGCCATTTGGATCCAGCAATCATGAAAGTAAGAAATTTTGGATTTTCAAGACTTTCAGCAATGGAAATAAAGTTTTAGGAAATAGTAGAGAGAACCTATTTCTGAAGGTAGATTCACTTTTGATAATTTTGTAATGGGACTTCCTTAGTAGCCAAGTTTATTTTGACACCCTGCTGCAGGTTAATGCGCTGGACTGCAAGGTCAATTTGAACCTCAAGGTCGGTGGTTCAAGCTTACCAGCTGCTCCTCAGAAACTCTTTACAGGGTCACTATGAGGCAGAACTGACTCCACAACATTTAACACCACCGACAATTGTTCTTTATCAATAAGACACTCAAATAAAATCCAGTCTTGGTCCACTTTCCTTAAAGGCCCATCAGACAACAGACTTTGATACCTGTAAAACCCATACCATCCCATACCTTCCACTTAACAAAAACAGTGTGAATTGAGGCAAATTATAGTTTCTCTGGAGTCCTGTGTGGTGCTATAGGATAAGAACTGAACTGTTAACCACAAGATTAGCACTTCAAACCCAGCAGCCACTTCTTAAAAACTCTTAACAGGGTTGCCATGAGCCAGAACCAACTTAACAGCACTCTCTAGACTCTGTTTCTTTTTTCTAAATGGGATTACTACTGAAGTTTATAAAAATGTATAGGACATAATATTTATTAAATAAATGACAATAAATAAAGTTCCTATTGTTATGCTATATTATGGTTTGAATATGTTCCCAAAAAGATAAGTTGAAGCACTAATTCTTAATACCGATGAATGTGATCTTGTTTACAAATAGCGTTTTGGGAGATGTTATCAACTAACATGAGGTCATAAAATAGAGTGAGTTCTAACCCAGTCTTGAGAGCTATCCTTATAAAAGAGGACAACAGACATAGAGAAACAAAGGGAAGAGGGCCATGTAAAAATGAACCTATGAGACAAAGACAACCAAATAAATACCTGGGGCTACCAGACACAAAGCGATGAGGAAAAATTCCCCATAGAATGGTCAGAGAGAGTAGGGCCTTACATACACCATGAATTTGGATCCCTATCCTGGATGCTGAGCAAATAATTTGAGAAACTAGATTATATGCAGACAAACATGACATCAGGATTGAAGGAAAAATCATTAACAACCTGCAATGTGCAGATGATTCAACCTTGCTTGCTAAATGCAAGAGGGCTTATAATACTTACTGATGAAGATCAAATACCACAACCTTCAGTATGGGTTTCACCTCAATGTAAAAAACAAAAATTCTCACCATTGTACCAAAAATAAAATTATGATAAATGGAGACAGGATTGAAACTGTCAAAGACTTCATTTTGCTTGGATCCACCTTCAACACGCATTGATGCAGCAGTCAGGACACAAAACACCACATTGCATTAGGCAAAGCTGCTGTACAAGACCTTTTTAAGTGTTCAAGAGCAAAAATGTCAGTTTGAGTAATAAGGAATGCCTGACCCAAGACATGGTAATTTCAATAGCTTCATAGGTATGTGAAAGTTGGACAGTAAATAAGAAAGACTGTAGAAAAATGGATGCATCTATCTAAGTTATGGTACTGAAAGAGAATATTGAAAGTACTATGGATTACCAAAAGAGCAATCAAATCTGTGTTGGAAGAAATACAGGCAGAATGGTGGTTGAATGGCCAGACTTTGTCTCTCATACTTCTGACATATTATTAGGAGGAATCAGTCCCTGGAGAGGAACATCATGCAGGTAAAGTGGAGTGTCTGTGAAAAAGAGGAAGATACCCACCAAGATGGATTGCCACAGTTACAACAGCAATGGGCTCAAGTGTAATAATGATTGTGAGGATGGTGCAGGACCAAGCAGTGTTTGATTCTATTGTGCAGAATTCACTATGAGTCAGAACTGACTAGATGGCACCTAACAACAACAACATTCTCTGGAGTGTTAGACAAAAAAAAAAATCTGTTCTTCAAAGTCACCTACTTTGTGGTGCTATGTACTCTGTTATGGTAGCCCTAGAAGCTCTAGGGTACTGCCGTCTGATAAGTACTGGACTGCTAACCACAGGGTTGGTGGTTCAAACCCACCAGCCATTCTTTGGAAACTCTATACAAAGTCGCTATGAGAAGGAACCGACTCAACAGCACTTAACAACAACAACAGGAAACCAATACAATTATGCATAAAAGGTAAAATTTGTAAGTTCTTTAAATTTTATTCCTTATTATAAAATTGCAAGTCTATATTAATAAAAACAATATCCCAACTTATATAATGTGGTCCAAACATTAATAATTTTCCATTTTGGTAAAAGTTCTTTGAAAGATGAAGAGTAGCAAACAATTCTGGGACGTCTCCCAGATCTTTCACAGTTCTGCACCTCTCGTTTGCATTTCTAGCAGTGAGAACCTAGAACAAAGGAGAAAATACTTTAGAAGATAGGAATTGTCTTTCAGCATACCCTGTTTCCCCAAGTCATCAGTGTCTCAGTTTGGGGTTTTTTAAAGGAGCAAAACCAGTGAAACATATAAGGGTGAGTCAAAAATTATCCACACTCTGGCTGTAGAATTTACTTTCATCAACTTTTAGAAAAGACAAATACATCATCTTTTGACATAATCTCCTTGCTTTTCCATACACTTTATCAATCTGTAAACAAGCTTTTATATTTCCTTATTTTAAAAAAATGTTTTAGGCTAAGCTTTGAGCTGCAAATGCACTGCTATCTTCACTTCTTTATCAGAGGTGAACCTTTGTCCTTGAAGGGCTGCTATCAGGGGACTAGACAAGTGAAAGTCTGATGGAGCAAGATCAGGACTATAGGGAGATGCTTTAACATCTCAAAATGAAGTTTTTGCAGAGTGTCAACAGTGTGGGCAGAGGTGTGCAGATGTGCATTTTCATGTAAGGTCACAAAGCCTTCAGATAACAGTTCCCTGTGTTTAATCCAAAATTTAGGCTTCAGATCTTCAGTAAGCATCTCACTGTAAAAAGCACTGTTGATTATCAAACTGTTTTCCTGATAGTGTTCCAATACTGACCCTTAAGAACCACAGAAACCTATAAGATTCAATTTTCCAGCTGATGGTTCACTTTTGAATTTTTCTTGGTCAACAATTGAGGATGTTTCCATTCCATATTCTGCCATTTACTCTCAGGCTTGTAGTGTTGAATCCATGTCTCATCACCAGTAATTATATTTTTAAAGAAACTTTTAGCTTCCTTTGAATATAAGTCCAAATTTTGCTTACAGATGTCCAAATGTTTCTGTTTATGCCCTTCTATGAATTGTTTTGGTACCCATCGCACACAAACATTTCAAAACCATTTCAAACTTTTTAAAAACCTTTCAAGTCTGTTGTGGATTATTTCATAGGCAGTCATGACTGATTTGCAAACGATTTGCCACATAATCCACTGTCACTCATCTATTGGACAGAATCATTCCATGTGCATGCTCAATGTTGTCTTCAGCCATGGACATGGATGGGCATTTTTAATATAACTAGAGTATGGATAATTTTTGACTCATCCACATATGTGTGTGGGTGTGTATACAGAGAAGTTTATTATCAAGGATATGATTTATAGTTAGTTGCATAATGTATCCAGAGGAATAGAGAGAGAGAGAACCTCCCATTTGTCCATTATATTGGGAGCAGTTCATACCCCCAAGGAAACAACCCTTCAATTGATTGGCTACTCATAGTCACTCATCACAGAGTTAAAGTTGCCTGTGTTAGGTTTCATCACCATAGGAATAAGTGCTAAATGTTTGGAAATCCTGGCCTAGTCAAGCTGACAAGAACCCTAAGTATTATAGTCTACACTTGTCAACTTGAAACCTGTAAGCTATATGCACAATCTCTAAATAAAGAAAATTGTAAAGTCATACTTGCACCTAACATGATATAACTAAAACACATGCAACTGAAGATATGCTGGTCCCATTTACATCTTGTATTTCACAAATGAACAAAACAAAAATAGTTGATGCATACATGCGAAACACAATGAAACAAAAATATAGATATTAATTTAAATGTCCAAATGGCACATTCTGCAAGCCAACCTCCTGCCCATACATACACCAGTTCATGGAACTAGAATCTATAGTTTCTCTCTCTCTCCATACCACTGCCTCTGCTACTGTCTCTGCTGTCGCCACTTTTCCAGGTAGGGAACCCACACTCCACTCATCCTCTCCTTTCAAAATGTTCCTGGAATCATCTATTCCTGAAATGAAAGATGAACTATTAAGCCTTTTAAGTTACACATCTTCTACAATTACAGTTTGACTATCATATTTAATCCTACTAATTTAATACTACTAAAATCTTATTATGTCCAAATTCAGCCCATGTCTTCATTATTGCATTTTCCCAAATCCACTCACCCATAGACCCAGGCAGTCACCACAGAGCATACAGCTCACTGATTCCCTTTAACTGTCAGTCCTAGAAGGGGGTTTTCTGTGATGTGCCAACTTTCCTTGCCTTGATGCCTCTTAAACTCAAAGCCAAACCATCAGATTTTTTTCCTACATGAATCTCCTGTTCACCCAGCAGTTCTGGGTTGGTTTGCATGTCCTTTCAAATGCAAATTTACCAACTCAGAAGACTCTGGGTGGGGCTCAGGATTCCACTGAAAGGTCTCATACTCTACAAGGATTTAAAGCAAAAAACCTGTTATTCCAGGAAAATTCTAACTCCCCTTTTAGCAAATCCAGCCAAATATAGCCGGGCTTTTAAACTCTCTGTAATCATAACTCTCTGTAATCATAATTCCTAATATTACTATCACACATGCATGTCTATTTTACAATAATAGTCAGGAGAAGACACCAATAACCAAAATGCACAACCACACGTAAACCAATTAAAAACACTCAAGTTCAGTCTTTTCTTCTACCTTAGACTAACCCCTTTCATATGCATATAATCAGGCCTCAGGCAGGGTAGATTCCAATAGACCCAGGCTTCTGATCAGCTATCCTTTTTAACAAACATGACATCTGCTTTAGGCAACTCCAGAAGCTGCCATCTCCTAGCGTAGGTGTTTTATCCCCTCCCCTTTGTTCTTTCTTTTACAAAACCTCATCATTTCATAGATTTGAAGCCATTGAAATGAATCATTCTCACAGCGCCAACTTCTTTAAGCAAGTGATAACCATGCCTGACTTCCTCTGACTCCACAAGAGGAAAAGACAACCAAACTGAAACAAGGCCAGTTCCTATGAAGTGTAGGTCAAATATGCTTCCACCCTGTGAGAAATAACTCTTGTGGGTGTGGTCCATCTTCAGGACTTTGATGTAGCAGGCTAGGATTAAAAAAAGAAGATGAAGAACTAATTTGACCAGCTAGGAACTTTAAGAATACAACCATTGAGGAAATAGGGGAAGTTCATGGGGAAAGTGGAAAATTAACATTAAATGAGACTGCTCCCAGTAAGGACTAGTAAGTAGGTGACCTTGGAAGGAGAATGTGACCTTGTAATACCCAGTGGAAGAGAACTGGAGGAGGGGCTTTTTAGGGACAGGGAAATAAAACTGTTTTCAGGCTGGCCGTGTGGCAAGTCTGCCCGTGTCTATTGGATTGGGAGCCAAATTTTGCAAAATCAAATAAAGAAAACCTCTCTTTTGCTAAAATGAGAACAGATTAGATTACTTGAGCATTTGTCAGTATGGACAATGTTTCTCACAACCTTATATCAGTGCCTTTAAAATTAGTCAGACTTGAGAAGGAATTTAGAAAACTCATCTCTGTGAATTTGTTTCTATAGAACTCCACTGTCTCGGTAACACATATCTTAGGCTGGATTTTTAAAAGAAGCATAACCAGTGAAACATACATATGTAAATATATAAAGAGAAGTTTATTATCAAGGAATTGGCTTACATTTGCAGAGTCTCAAGTCCCCAGATGAAGAGAGAAAGAGTACCTTCCTGTGTCCATTATGTTGGAAGCAGACCACATACCCAAGGAAGTGACCCTTTGATTGATTGACTAGCTACTCATAGCCACTCATCATAGACTTAACTATGCCTGTAATAGGTTTCATAACCATGGGAATAAGCATATCTCAACTGAAAAACATTTGGAAATCCTGGCCTAGTTAAGTTGACACAGAATCCTAACCATTACAATCTGGCACTGCATGTCCATTTTAAAAATAGAGGATTCATTGGCTCAAATGAAATCACAGAAATGGACCCTCTCTTTTCATTGTTCTGAAGATAGGATTCCCCATTATCTAGTTTGAAAAGTAAGACACCTGAGAGCATTTTAAAACCAGAGATTCAAATATTACATCTTTTATTAAACAGCCTTATTGGGATATAATTCACCCACTTTAAAGTATGCAATTCAATGCTTATTTTTATATTCACAGATAACACACAGCCATTATTACAGTTAATTGAAACTTTTATCACCTCAGTAAGGAACCCCAAGCCTTACTATTTTTAAAATTAAGAAAGGTGTGTGCCAGGGTTGTATTTTCTCACCATACTTATTCAATCTGTAAACTGAGCAAATAATTTGAGAAGCAGGATTATATGAAGAAAAGTGTGGCATCAGAATTGTAGGAAGATTCATTAACAACAGGTGATATGCAGATGACATAACTTTGCTTGCTGAAAGCAAAGAGGACTTAAAATATTTACTGATGATAATCAAAAACCAAAGCCTTCATTATGAGTTGAACCACAATGTAAAGAAAACAAAAATCCTCATCACTGTATCAATAAACAATATCCATATAAATAGAGAAAAGATTGAAGTTATCAAAGACTTAATTTTGCTCAGATCAGCCACTAACATTCATGAAAGCAGCAGTCAAGAAATCAAATGATATATTGCATTGGGCAAATCTGTTGCACAAGACCTCTTTAAAATACTAAAGAGCAAAGATGTCAGTTTGAGAACTAAGTTGCCCCTGACCCAAGCCATGGTATTTTCAATAACCTCATATGCATGTGAAAGCTGGATGGTGAATACAGACAACCATAGAAGAATTGGTGTATTGGAGGAGATATTAAATTTACCATGGCCTGACAAAAAAACCAAACCAATCTGTGCTGGAAAAAGTACTGTCAGAAATCTCCTTCAAATCCAGGATAACCAGACTTCATCTCTTATACTTCAGACGTATAAATTGGAGGGACCAGTCCCTTGAGAAGGACATCATGTTTGTCAAAGTAGAGGGTCAGGGAAAAAGAGAAAGCCCCCACCCCCACCCCAACAATGATGGATTGGCACAGTACAGCCGCAATGGGCTTAAATGAAACAATTGTAAGGTTGGCTCAGGAGTGTTTCGTTCTGTTGTGCATTTGATTAATCATGAGTCAATACAGACACGGTGGACCTAACAATAACAACAGCAAGTCTTTACTAACATAACTCTACCCCATCCCCGCCCCCAGCCCTAAACTATCAATAATCTACTTTCTGTCTCTTTAGATTTCTCCCTTCTAAAATTTCATATGAATAAAATTATACAATAAATATTTTGTGATTGATTTTTTTCACTTAGCATGATGTTTTCAAGGTTTGCCCATGAACCTTATAGCATACATCAGTACTTCATTTATTTTTGTTGCTGACTAACATTCCACTGAATGGATATCCCATAGTCTATCTATTACTCCATGGATGAATATTTGTCTTCATTACACTTTTTGGCCATTATGAATAATGCTGCTATAAACATTCATGTATAAGTTTTTGTGTGGCTATATATTCTCATATTTCTTAGGTATGAACCTGAAAATTTAACAGTTGAGTCTTATGGTAACTGTTATGTGTAATCATATGATAAACTGCCAGACTGGTTTTCAAAGCAGCTATACCATTTTTCATTCCCATCAGAAGTTCAAATGTCTCTGTATTCTCTCCAATGCTTGATGTTATCTGACCTGTCGATCCTAGTTATGTTAGTTGTCATTGCTGTGATGTGCCATGGATTTAGTCCCGATTCATAGCGACCCTGTACAGGGTTTCTGAGGCTGTAAATCTTTACGGGAGCAGAAAGCCTCATCTTTCTCCCACAGAACAACTGGTAGTTTAGAACTGCCAACCTTGAGATTCGCAGTCTGATTCATAACCACTACGCTACCAGAGCTCTTAGTTATGTTGGTAGATGTGACTTAATATCCCATTGCAGTTTTGATTTTCATTTCCCTAAATACTGATGATGCCAACACCTTTTTTCCATGTACTTACTGACAAGTGGTGGCTCAGTGGTGAGGCTTGTTTCTAAGCCAGTGCTCTTCACTCATAGCCACCACCCATCTGTCCATGGAGGTTTGTAAGTTGCCATAATGATGTGCCATCACTCATCTTTCAGTTTGTCATACTGTTGTGTCTTGCGTGTTGCTGTGATTCTGGAAGCTATGCCATGGATATTTTAAATAGCAGCAGGGTCATCCACAGTGAACAGGTTTCAGTTGAGCTTCCAAATGAAGGCAGAGTAGGAAAAAGGAGAGATGGACTACTTTTGAATATTTAATCACTGAAATCCTTACGAATAGCAGTGGAAGACTGTCAGCACCAGAATATTGACTAATGAAACATGAAGAGCACCAGAATAGTGTCAGATATAGTGCCAAAAGGTGAGCTCCTCAGTTTGAAAGACGCTCTAAATGTGAATGGGGAAGAGCTTCCTCCTCAAAGTAGAATTGATCGTGATAACGTGAATTGAGTTAAAGCCTTCAGGACCACCATTTGCTGATGGGTCACAAACCAAAATGAAGAGAAACAGCTGTAAACATCTATTAATAACTGGAAAATGGCATGTATGAAGTATGAATCTAGAAAAATTGGAAATTGTCAAAAATGAAATGGCATTAGTGAGCTCAAATGACTGATATTGGCCATTTTGAATCTGACAATCACATGGTTTATTATGCTGGGAATTACAAATTAAAGAGGAATGGCATCGCATTCATTGTTCAAAAGAACATATCAAGATCTGTCTTAAAGTACAATGCTGTCGGTCATAGGATAACATCCATACACCTATAAGGAAGTTCAGTTAATACCACTATTATTCAAAATTACACACCAAACACTGAAGCCAGTGAAGATGAAACTGTAGAATTCTACCAACTTCTTGACTGAAATTGTTCAAACATCCAATCAAGCTGTATTGATAATTACTGGCAACTAGAATGCAAAGACATAAAACAAAGACCACGGATCAGAAGTTGGAAAATAATGGCCTTGATGATAGAAATGATGCTGGAAATCGCATTCTAGAGTTTTGCAAGAACGACTTCTTCATTGCAAATACCTTTTTTAAATAACATAATAGACCACTATGAACATGGACCACCACTCGTCTGTCAGTTTGTCATACTATGGTGGCTTGTAAGTTGCTGTGATTCTGGAAGCTATGCCAATGGTATTTTAAATACCAGCAGGGTCACCTATGGTGGACAGGCTTCAGAGGAGCTTCCAGACGAAGACAGAGTAAGAAGGAGAGACGAACTACTTCCGAATATTTAGTCACTGAAAACCTTATGAATAGCAAATAAACACAGTCAGATACAGTGCCAGAAAATGAGCTCCAAATGCGATTGGGGAAGAGCTGCCCCCTCAAAATAGAGTTGACCATGATGACACAAATGGAGTAAAGCCTGTGGGAGTAAAGCCTGCAGGACCTTCATCTGTTGATGGGGCACAACTCAAAATGAAGAAAAACATCTGTAAACATCCATTGAAAATCAGAACAGAGAATGTACAAAGTATGAATCTGTGAAAATAGGAAGTTGTTAAAACCTAAATGGAGCACATAGATAACGATATCTTAGGCATTAGTGAGCTGAAATTGACTGGTATTGGCCATTTAGAATTTGATGACCACATGGTTTACTATGCCAGAAATGACAAATTGACGAGGAATGATGTTACATTCATTGTCAAAAGAACATATAAAGATGAGTCATGAAGTACAACGCTGTCTGTGATAGGATAATATCCATGTCCCTAAAGGGAAAACCAGTTAATACCACTATTATTCAAATTTACACACCAACCACTAAAGCCAGTGAGGATGAAATAGAAGAATTCTACCAACTTCTTCAATCTGAAATTGATCAAACATGCAATCAAGATGTAGTGATCATTACTGGTGATTGGAATGCAAAAGTTGGGAGCAAAGAGGAAGGATCAGTAGTTGGAAAATATGGCCTTAGTGATAGAAATTATGCTGGAGAATGAATGATAGAATTCTGTAAAGTCATGGATTTGTTCATTTCAAATACCTTCTATAGGCAGCATAAGAGATGACTATACATATGGACCTCACCAGAGGAATACATAGAAATCAAACTGACTGCATCTGTGGAAAAAGAAGATGGAAAAGCTCCATATCATCAGACAAAACAAGGCCAGACGCAGACTGTGGAACAGACCATCAATTACTGATATATAAAGTCAAACAAAGCTGAAAAAAAATGAAAACAAGTCCACAAGAACCAAAATATGACCTTGGATATATCCTATCGGAATTTAGAGATCATCTGAAGAACAGATTTGATACATTAAACACTAAAGACCAAAGACCAAAAGAGTTGTGGGATGACATCAAGAGCATCATACATGAAAAAAGCAAAAAGTCATTAGAAGTCAAGAAAGAAGGAAAAGGTCAAAATGGATGTCCGAAGAGACACTGAAACTTGCTCTCCAGTGTAGAGAGGATTAAGCAAATGGAAGAAATGAGGAGATCCAAGAGATGAACAGAAAATTTCAAAGATCAGCTCAAGAAGATAAAGCCAATTATTACAACAAAATATGCAAAGATCTGGAATCAGAAAACCAAAAAGAAAGACCATGCTCGGCATTTCTCAAGCTAGGGGAACTGAAGAAGAAATTCAAGCCTTGACTTTCGTTAGTGAAAGATTCTCTGGGCAAATTATTGAATGATGCAGAAAGTATCAAGAGAAGATCGAATGAATACATAGAGTCACTGTACTAAAAGGAAATGGTTACTGTTCAACCAGTTCAAGATGTAGCATATGATCAAGAACCAATGATACTGAAGGAGGAAGTCCAAGGTGCAATGAAGGAATTGGCAAAGAACAAGACACCTGGAATTGATGGAATAAAAATTGAAATCTTTCAAGAAAGTGAGGAGGCACAGGAGGCACTCACTCATCTCTGCCAAGAAATTTGGAAGACAACTATCTGGCCAACTGATTGGAAGAGATCCATATTTGTGCCCATT
>NW_006408520.1:12922131-12936519 GCF_000296735.1 Chrysochloris asiatica
TGTCAAGAACTTCATTCTTCTTGGATCAACTATCAACACTCACGGAAGCATCAGTCAAGAAATCAAATGACGTATTGTATTAGGTGAATCATCTGCACAAGAGCTTTTTAAAGTGTTGAAGAGCAAATACATGAGCTTGAGGACTAAGGTGCGCCTGACCCAAGCCAGGGTATTTTCAATAACCTCATATGCATGCAAAGGCTGGACAATGTATAAAGAAGACCATAGAATAATTGGTGGTTTTGATTTATGGTGTTGGAAGAGAATATTGAAAGTGCCATGGGCTGCCAAAAGAACCAATAGATTCGTTTTGAAAGAAATGCATCCAGAGTGCTTGTTGGAGGCTAACATGGCCAAACCATCTCTCATACTTCAGACATATTGTCAAGAGGGACCAGTCACTGGAGAAGGATATCATGTTTGGTTATGTGGAGGGTCAGAGAAAAAGAGGAAGACCCCCAATGAGATGGATTGGCCAAGTGGCAGCATTGATGAACTCAAGCATGGCAACAGCAGTGAGGTTGGTCCAGGATCAGGCAGTGTTTCATTCTGTTCTGCATTAGGTTGCTATGAGCTGGTACCGACTCTATGGCACCAAACAACAACATACACATGGACTTCCCCAAATGGAAAACATAAAAATAAATTGATGCAAAAAATAAATAAATAAATTGACTACATCTGTGGAAAGAGATGGTAGAAAAGCTCCATACCATCATCCAAAACAAGGCCAGGGGCAGACTGTAGAACAGACCATCAATTGCTCATATGTAAGTTCAGACTAAACCTGAAAAACATGAAAATAAGTCCATAAGATCCAAAATCTGACCTTGAATATATTGCATCTGAATTTGGAGATCATCTGAAGAACAGATTGACATATTAGACACTAAAGACCAAAGACCAGAAGAGTTGTGGAGGACGTCAAGAACATCATACAGGAAGAAAGCAAAAGGTCATTAAGAAGACAAGAAAGAAGGAAAAGACCAAAATGGATGTCAGAAAATAGCATGAAACTTGCTCTCCCATGTAGAGACAGTAAAGCAAATGGAAAGAGTGAGGATGTACAAGAGCTGAACAGACAATTTCTAAAGGTAGCTTGAGAAAATGAAGTCAAATATTATAACAAAATATGCAAAGACCTTAAGTTAGAAAACCAAAATGAAAGAACAAGCTCAGCATATATCAAGCTAAGGAAAAAATTCAAGCCTCAACTTTTGTTATTGAAGGATTCTGTGGGCAAAATATTGAATGATGCAGAAAACATCAAAAGAAGATGGAAGGAATACATAGAGTCTCTGTACCAAAAAGCAATGGTCGATGTTCAACCATTTCATGTAATAACATGTGATCAAAAGCCGGTAATCCTAAAGGAAGATGTCCAAGGTGCATTAAAGGAATTGGCAAAGAAAACAGCACTGGGAATAGATGGAATACAAATTGAAATCTTTCAAAAAATTGATGCAGCACTGGAGGCAGCCACTCAACTATGCCAAGAAATTTGAAGGCAACTATCTGGCCAACTAAGTAGAAGAGATCTGTATTTGTGCCCATTCCAAAGAGAGGTGACCCAACACAATCTGGAATTCGTCCGACTATATCATTGATATCACATGCGAGTAAATGGCTGCAACCAAACAATGACAGAGAACGTCCAGAGAGTTTCAAGCAGGATTTGGAAGAGGATGTGGAATGAGGGATTTTACTGATGACATCAGATGGATCTTGACTAATAGCAGGGAATACCAGAAATATGTTTACCTGTGCTTTATTGACTATGCAAATGGTTTCAAAAATGTGTGGATCATGACAAACTATGGATAACATTTTGAAGAATGAGTATTCCGGAACACTTAATTGTGCTCATGTGGAACCTGTACACAGACTAAGAGGCAGTTGTTTAAGCAGAACAAGGGAACACCAAATTATTTAAAATCAGAAAGGTGTATGCCAGAGTTGTATTCTTTCATCATACTTATTCAATCTGTATGATAATCACATAACCTGAGTAGCTGGATTATATGAAGAAAAAAAGTGGCATCATGATCAGAGGAAGATTCATTAACCACCTGCAATTTGCAGATGATACAACTTTGCTTGCTGAAGGCACAGAGGACTTAAAATACTTACTGATGAAAATTAAAGACCACAGCATGGGTTGCATCTCAATCTAAAGAAAATAAAAAGGACTTACCACTGGACAAATTAACAATGTCCATACAAATGGATAAAAGATTGAAGTTGTCAAAGACTTCATTTTGCTTGGATCAACCATCAACACTCATGAAAGCAGCAGTCAAGTGATCAAATGGTGTACTTCATTAGGCAAATTTGCTGCACAAGACCTCTTTAAAGTGTTGAAGAGAAAAGATGCCAGTCTGAGGACGAATGTGTGCTTGAATCAAGCTATGGTATATTTAATAATCTCATATGCATGTTAAAGTTCAACAGTGAATACAGACAACCATAGAAGAAATGATGCAATTGAGTTATGGTGTTGGAGGAGAATATTGAAAGTACCCTGGACTATTAGGTGCTAGCTTAAATTTAATCACTAAGTCTAAGTGAGTAAATTATTGAATCAAATAATTTATGTCATTGCAATATCAGATAGGCAAATATCTACAAAGAAGTTTATTTTATCAATACTTCCCAAGATTATGAATACTCAACTGCTTATGAGTTGAGCAGATGAATATAAGTAAACCAGAAAGCAAACAGGAATATAGGACATTGCTCTACCAAACTCAGTCTTAGTCCTTTCAATTAAAAAGACTTTAATGACAAGGAAGAGATGCTTACTTTTCTTCCCATTTCATAGAAGCACAGAATATCAGAGATAATTGGAAGCTTAGAGATTTATTAACTCGATGATATCATTCTATACCATTTAGTGGCAGAGTCATGTGGTTTGACTTAATGACTTGTCAACATTTGTCACCTTCACACACACCCACATTCTAAAACAATTTTTAATGCTTTCCTAAAAGTCTCTCAAGGACCCTTTGGTTTACCAGGCTTTATAATTGTCACAACATGATCTCTATGTTCTAGGCTGCTGCCCAAAATATGTGATTATGTTGCATGTATAAGAGTATATGTTAGTTTAGCAGTACTCTATTTTTTAAGGAGCTGTGGACTTCTGGTGTGGCACTGTAGGATCAGCACTGGACTGTGAACAACAGTTTTGAAAGTTCAGACCCACAAGTTGCTTCTTGGAAGCACTATATAGGGTCTCTATGAGTCGGAACTGACTCAACAGCACTTAACAATAACAACAGTTGGCCCATAATTATGCACTGAAAATTATATACTGAAATATATGAAATCATACCAATAACAATTTGGAAGGCTCCATACAGCTCATCCACCACTCATCTGTAATTTTGTAATACTGTGGTGACTTGTGTGTTTTATAATGCTTGAAGCTATGTCAATGGTATTTTACATATCAGCAAATTCATCCATGGTGGACAAGTTTCAGTAGTGCTTCCAGACTAAGACAGACTAGGAAGAAGGAGAATCAGAGCACTTCTGAATGGTTAACAACTGGAAACCTTATAAATAACAGGAAACATTGTTTGGTATAGTGTCAAAAGATAACAGGTTTCAGCTACATCAAAGTTGGAGAAAGACTCATTAACAGCCTGTTGTATGCAAATGATTCAACTCTGCTTGCTGTAAACAAAGAGGACTTGAAGTACTGACTGATAAAGATCAAAGACTACAGCCTTCAGAATGGATTGTAGAGAAAATTTAAATTCTCAACTTGAACAATAAATAATAATATGATAAATAGAGAAAAATTTAAAGTTGTCAATAAGTAGATATATGCTCACCAATGTTTATTGTAGCTATATTCACAATAGCAAAAAGATAGAGACAGCCAAAGTGCCCATCAATGGAAAAATGGATAAACAAACTTTGTTACATACACACAATGGATTACTATGGTACCTTGAAGAATAACAAGGAAACTGCAAGCCACCACATAACATGGACATTGACGTTATATTGAGTGAAATTAGTCAGTCACAAAAAAGCAAATATTGTGTAAGATCATTATTGTAAAAGCTTAAGAAAAGATACCCGTACTAAAAGGGAAAAAAAATTATTTGTTGGTAATCAGGGGTGGGAGGGAAGGGACAGTAGAGGACAGTAGAGGATAGGGTAAGGGGTAGACACATCATAGTTTGGGTGTTGGAGAGAGGGCAGTACACATGAAGGGGTAGGGGAATGGAAGAACAAAGTATATAAGAGAACACTTAAGTAGGTTTGCATGGGCTAAATGGGAAAGAGGTAAATAGTTATGTATGCTCAACCTTGAAACAACAGGGTTCTGTAATACAGGGATCGAGGCATAGTCTGAATGTGTAAAAGAAGGGAAATAATGTTAGAATGCTTGACTGTCTTATGAATATTGATTTCACATGCCTAGTATTGTAAAATAAACACTTGAGGGGATAAAAAGGAATATCAGGAAACATGATTACTGAAAACTTTTAAGCCTGTCTTCAATTTATAACTCACTGGAATACCTAAAAGGAGTTCTAGAACTTGCTCAATGAGATAGGCTTCCTGCAGAACCTTGGTAGTATATAGGATCTTAGGTGGAATCTTGATCCCCATCCAGAACTTTCTGAGGTGGGACATTCCCACTTGAAAGGACAAGCAGCTAGAGGAACATAAGATACTTATTGAAAGAAAGACCAGCAGGAAAAATCAAAAACAAAAACTGCAGTCTGAATGGCTGCTATAAGGACAAGTAAGGTGTTCACTGGAGAGCCATCAATGCAAGGTATCATGTCCCTTCAGGACAACCCCCCTCCAAGACTGAAACTCAAATGGATCACACAAGCAGCCATGTAAGCATGCTGGCGACCATGTTGGTCTACTGGTGAGTGGAAGTTGGGGAAAGGCAACAGTGAAGTTATGGGTTGAGTTCAACCACATTCCATAGGCCTCTGTCAATCTGAAGATGAGAGAGAGAAGAGGAAGGGCCGATTGGCCTGAAGTATGGTGAGAACGGGAATCTCCTGAGCTCCTGGACAAGGACATAGCCATGGAGGGCTAGAGCTGAGAGTGGAGTGTCCAGCTGATATGAAGTGAGGGCAGACACACAAGAACACCCAAACTTGCAGATAGTACCCACTTGACCTAGTTTCGATGGCTTTAAGATCACAACTCGAATAAAAGAAGATACAAAAAAAATTGATAAAGGAAACAATTATAAATTGCTACAATTTGATGAACTTGACCTATACTTATGGATATAATAGCTCAGAACAGCAACTGAGAAGGAAGGAGTCTTCATCCTACCCCCTTTGTATGCAGGGGTAATAGGGATGGGCAACTTAGGCATTAGCTACCTAAAATGGGGGGAGGGGCTATACAGGCACAAAATGACTGGCTTACAAGTTTTCAAGAGTGAGTTTAGTTTCAGAGTGTGCGGGAGAAGGTAGAATCCACACTGAATAGTTTTTATCTTGTCTTAGGAACTCTGGTAGCATAGTGGTTACAAGTAAGGCTGCTAACCTCAAGGTCATCAGTTCAAAACTACCAGCCATTCTGCAGGAGAAAGAGGAAGCTTTCTGCTCCTGTAAAGCTTTACAGCCTTGGAAACTCTATGCAGGGTCACTAAGAGCTGGAACTGACTCCACGGTACACCACCACCACCAGACCGGTCTGGTGAAAGGAGATGGGGATAAGATTCTTATGATTCAATAATGAGTAATTGTTATCATTACTAATTGAGATTGTCACAACTGTAAAGGTAGAAGTTTTGTAACATAAAGGGGGGAGTAGGTGATCTTTCATTCCAGAAACAGAGGACCCTAGGACCATCAATGGAAAGGAGTATGAGTGGAATGTGGGACCCTGTCCAGAGAAGCAGCAACATCAGAGATGGAGGCAGCTGAGGATGCTAGACTCATAGAAAGAGAAAGACTGGGTACTGGGAACCAGGAGGCAGACTTACAGAATGTGCCCTTTGGTTGTTTAAATGATTACATATTCCTGAGTGTTTTGGTGTACGTTCCACCCACCCACCCACCCCTCTCCCCCTACAAAAAAAAACAAAACAAAACAAAAAAAAACAAGTAAATAAATCCAGAGGGAATAGAAGCAAATATTGTTGGATGATGATGCACAGAGGGGATTGTAATCACTGCAATGAAACAATGAGTGTAAAACCGGTGCTCTCCCATATAACTATCACTCAATTCACAAGAAAAACTTTAAAAAAGATAAAATTGAGGATGGAAAGGAACATCGAGGAGAACATTCTATGAATTGAAGAGTGCCATAAAGTGTTTAGAACTGGCGTGAATTCTGGTTTGAAGTATTGGGGTTTGAGGGTAAGATTTCTTTCTCTTGGAACCTAAGCCATTTTCTGGCAGATTTTCAGAAACCTGAATGTGATAGGTACAGAAGTGACTGCATGGAGACTCAATGATGACAAATCTTCCCTGGAGTTTAAAAAAATGAAGGATGTCTGTAGACAGGTCTACACAAACTGAATTTAACTCAAGTGCGAAGACTGACTGATGGACAGAGGTATTCTGGGACACTGTTTTGAGAAAGATTCTAGCCCAGAGTCCAGTGATGATCATGTTTCCTTGGGTTTAGGAAAGAGTAGTAGCATATAGGAGTCCTGATGTGGCTCTGTAGGGTAAGCAATGGGCTGCTAACCACAAGGTTAATGGTTCAAACCCACCAGCCACTCCTTGATAACCCTATATAGGGTCACTATGAGTCATAACTGATATAGGAAGACATCCTGGTGGCACAGTGGTTAAAGAAGTTGGCAGGAAACCAAAAGGTCATTGGTTTGTACCTACCAATTGTGTTCATGAAGAATTACAGCCTTGGAAAACCTATGGAGTAGTCTATTCTATCCTATAGAGTTGCTAAGAATTGGAATTGATTTGTAGGCAGTGGGTTTGTTTTTTGTTTTTGTTTAATGGATACAGGAGCCCCTGAGTGGTGCAGTTAAGCACTTTACTAATAGACAAATGGTTGGTAGTTCCAACCCACCCTGAAACACCTTGCAAGACAGGTCTGGCAATCTGTTTCTGAAAGATCACAGCCTTGAAAAACCCTATGAAGCACACATGGGGTCACCAAAAGTCAGAATATGCTCCATGACAACTAACAATAATAGCAACAGTGGTGATACTATATAATTGACTTCTGATCTAGCCATCCTTTTAATCATGGGCAATTAATCTTCAAAATGCATCCTCTTGGCCACTGTCTAGTGAGTTTGCCTAATAAAATTTGTCTTGAACCTTGTTGTTGTTAGGTGCCATCAAGTTGGCACCGACTCATAGCAACCTTATGCACAACAGAACGAAGCTCTGCCCGATCTTGGGCCAACCTCACTACTGTTGCCACACCTGCGTCCATCAGTGCTGCCACCTGGCCAATCCATCTCGTTGGGGTCTTCCTCTTTTTCTCTGACCCTCCATCTTACCAAACATGATGTCCTTCTCCAGCGACTGTTCCCTCCTGACAATATGTCCAAAGTATGAGAGACGAAGTTTGACCATCTCAGCCTCCAAGGAGCACTCTGGCTGCACTTCTTCCAAAACAGATCTATTGGTTCTTTTGGCAGCCCATGGCAATTTTACTATTCTCCTCCAACACCATAATTCAAAGGCATCAATTCTTCTACGGTCTTCCTTATTCACTGTCAGGCTTTCACAGGCATATGAGGTTATTGAAAATACCATGGATTGAACCTTAGACATCAACAGTGATATCCCTTGTTCCACATTCTCCTCTGAGTCTGGCTTGAACCTCTGGAAGTTCTCTGTCAATGTATGCTTGCAGCCATTTCTGTATTACCTTTAGTAAAACTTTACTCTCATGGAATATGAAAGATAATGTCTGATGATTTCTGCATTCCATTGGGTCACCTCTTTTTGGAATGGGCACAAATATAGATCTCTTCCAATCAGTTGGCCAGATAGTTATCTTCCAAATTTCTTGGTATAAATGAGTAAGTGCCACCTGTGCCGCCTCACTTTCTTGAAAGATTTCAACTTGTATCCCATCAATTCCTTGTGCCTTGTTTTTTGCCAATGTCTTCAATGCACCTTGGACTTCTTCCTTAAGTGTCATTGGCTCTTGATCATATGCTACCTCTTGATTTGTTGGCTGTGAACATAAACCATTTCCTTTTGGTACAGTGACTCTGTGTATTCCTTCCATCTTCTTTTGATGTTTTCTGCATCATTCAATAATTTACCCAGAGAATCCTTCAATATCAAAAGTTGAGGCTTGAATTTTTTTCTTCAGTTTCCCCGGCTCGAGAAATGCTGAGCATGTTCTTCCTTTTTGGTTTTCTGACTCCAGATCTTTGCACATTTCATTGTAATATTTCATTGAAGTCCTACTGGACAACAGGTAATCAAGCACATTCAAGTGTTTGACTGCTAAAGGTCAGTGGTTGGAATCCACCAGCTATGGAGGAAAGATGAATAGCTTGCTTCTGCAAGATTATTTAACAGTTCTAATCTGTCCTATAGGGTCTCTATGAGTCTGAACTGACTAAGTGGCTATGGGTTTGGTTTTTTTTGGTTTGCGTACATGGATTGGCATTGTGGCAGCAGCAGCAGGCTCAAGCATAACAACGATTGTGAAGTTGGTGCAGGACCAGGCAGTTGGGGCACTAATTCTATCAAGAATATGGGACTTGACAGCAAGAGTTCTCTGTTTTTTGTTGTTGCTGCTGCTGCTGTTTTCAGCAAACTCCTAAAGCTTGGATCAAGAATTGACATGTAGATTCATAAGCCAATAATACATAGGTGGTTATTAACATCAGAAGAGCAGATAAGCTATCTATATAAGAAATTACTTTCAGAGGACAGGGACAGAGACTGGAGACTTGCTCACCACAATGATTTTAGCCACAGTTATGAAGATTCACTTGTAAAATTAGGATAATAGTATCTTGATATTAGGGTGTTGTAAGGATTTAATGAGTAAACAGATACAAAGCACTGGAAAGTCTTTCACATAAAGTGCTTCAAATTGTTATTATGAAGACTAATCATCTTCCAACTTCTCCCCTTTCCCATCCTCCTTCTTCATAGTTCCCATGTCATCACTAAGTTCTCTAGTACCACCTGGATGCTTAGAGCTCTTCTTCAAGGTCCTCTTGAGGCATGTGTGGGCCTTCAGATTTTACTTGTTACTTTCCACAATCAAAGCTAAGTTGCTCCATTTTAAACCCTACTAACTCCACTGTTTTTGCCTTTTAACCAGACAATGCCTTAATATGACAGAATGTCTTTATTGCTGGAAATTCAGGCATCAACAATGATTTCTGGATAGAGTGATCTTGCTCTGTTCTCTTCAAATCACACTGTATGCAGACCCCTACACATGTGATATCTTGGAAGCAAAAGAGGAGATAGTGATGAGGACAGTGAAAACCAGGGACAAAGAAACCAAGAGCAAGGATGTCATCAAGCTATTTCCACAGAAACCAATAACAGGTTAAAAGAAGGAAGCAAACAAATTTGTGGTCACTTGAAGACTAAAGATACATTTAATAACATTTCTTCATTTCCTTAAGTTTCTAACTTTTTCCCCCTATGGAAGCAATCTTCCCAATATATAACAGAAACCACTAATATTGTGCTCTAGGCAGAACATGGTTTGTGAGCCAATGCAGGCTGGTTTCAAGGACACTAACGATATTATTGATTTTAGTCAAGCCTATTAGAATCAGTGTTACATGCCCTCTTCCGCTACCAGATTGTATTTGGACTTCATTATGAAATCTCATTACATTAAAAGGAAACAGCAAAGAGTTTTATAAATACAAAATTTCCAAAGATGGATTTGTTAAAATTAGTATACTTGCCAAACCTGCTTTGGGTATAAATCTGTCAAGAAATGGAATCATGTATTTTCTGATTCTACCTTGGCACTTTTTTGTTTGTTGGTTTGTTTGTATTGGGAATATTCACCAATTCTAGCAGCATACAGAAAAGCTTCACTTGTTTTCCTGTTAGCAAACCCTGTGCAACAAATTGTTAGACAACCTGGGTGAGACATCATATCACATAATAACTACAGACAGTTTGAAAGGATGAACATGGGTTTTTTTTCCTCTTCATACTGCTTGGTAACACAGTAGGCTCCTGAATCCCAAACTGAGAATTCTGAAAATGGAGTTTACTCTATAGTCAGGGTATTATTGCAAGAATATGGAGAACTAGAAATTATTTTAACTAACCCCATAGGAACTTTAATGTGTGGCAGTGTCATTTCAATTAGGCAGTTTAAGTGAATTGATAAAATTGATGAAAATGAATAGATAAAGGAAATTAATTTTTTAAAGCAAGCAGTTACAACATGTCTTTTCTCTTAGACATGCACTCCTGTGCTTGTGTATTCACTATCAGCATGCATACATAATCTTATAAATACTGGATAAAATTATGAGAATTATTTAGTCAGAAAACTCACCCAAAATTATAGCTCCAAACAACATAAAGAAGGTTGTAGGTTTGGAGGCATGTCTGATCTCTGCTTCATAGGAATCTGCCGGGGGATGACTGTGAGTTTGATTCTCCTTCCTATTGTGAAGCCAGAGGTATTCAGACATGGCCCCCATGACATTTTTACAAATGTGAATCCTACCCAAAGCAGCCTGAAGGCTCAATGCAATTTGTATCAAAACATTAACACCCTTCTTTGACAATTATGAAATTTATATGAAACTGCAAGGGGGCCAATGACCCAGTGACAACAGCAATGGGCTTCAGCATAACAATGGTTATGAGGACGGTGCAGGACGAGACAATGTTTTGTTCTGTTGTACCTAGGGTCCCTATGAGTTGGAACTGACTTGACAGCTGGTGATTATCCTACAGGTCCAGACCAGGACTCCATTAGTCATTAGTTGTTAATCATTGTTGTTGTTATTAAGTGCCGTCGAGTTGGTTCCAACCTATAGTGACTCTGTATAGAGTTTCCTAGAAGCAGCTGGTGAGCTTGAACTGCTAACCTTGCAGTTCAAATGGCTTTGCTGTCTGTTGCCTTAACCCACAGCGCCACACTAGGACTCCAAGTCATTAGGAGCATGAAAATCAAAAACCACAATAGGATATTTCTTCATCCCCACTGAGATGGTTATGATAAAAAAAATAGCAAACCGCAGGTGTGGGTGAGGCTGTGATACAATTGGAACACTAGTGGGATTGTAAACTGGTACTAAGTACAGCTTCTGTGGAAGTGGCTAGTTCTCAAAGAGTAAACATTGAATTATCATATGGCCCCAAAATTTCATTCCCAAGTAAAAAAAAGCAACAACAAAAAACCCCCAAGCCTCTTATATCAAGTCAGTTCAAACTCATAGGACAGAGTAGAACTACCCCATTACTAGGTTGTTGTTGTTAGGTGTCGTCAAGTCGGCACTGACTCTTAGCGACCTTATGCACAGCCCAATGAAACAATGTCTGATCCTGGGCCAACCTCACTACTGTTGCCACACTTGAGTCCATTGATGCTGCCACCTGGCCAATCCATCTCATTGGGGGTCTTCCTCTTTTTCTCTGACCCTCCATCTTACCAAACATGATGTCCTTCTCCAGCGACTGTTCCATCCTGACAATATGTCCAAAGTATGAGAGACGAAGTTTGACCATCTCGGCCTCTAAGGAGCACTCTGGCTGCACTTCTTACAAAACAGATCTATTGGTTCTTTTGGCAGCTCATGGCGCTTTTACTATTCTCCTCCAACACCATAATTCAAAGGCATCAATTCTTCTACGGTCTTCCTTATTCACTGTCCAGCTTTTGCATCCATATGAGGTTATTGAAAATACCCTGGCTTGGGTCAGGCGCACCTTAGTCCTCAAGCTGACATCTTTGCTCTTCAACACTTTTAAAAGTTCCTGTGCAGCAGATTTGTCTAATGCAATACGTCGTCTGATCTCTTGACTGCTGCTTCCGTGAGTGTTGATAGTTGATCCAAGAAGAATGAAGTCCTTGACATCGTCAATCTTTTCTCCATTGATAAGAATGTTGTTTATTGGTCCAGTGGTGAGGATTTTTGTTTTCTTTACATTGAGATGTAATCCATAGTGAAGGCTGTGCTCTTTGATCATCATCAGTAAATGTTTTAAGTCCTCTTCACTTTCAGGAAGCAGGTTGTATCATCTGCATATTACAGGTTGTTACTGAGTCTTCCTCCAAACTTGGTGCGTGGTTTTCTTCAAAGAACCCAGATTCTCATATCATTTGCTCAGCATACATGTTGAATAATATGGTGAAAGAATACAACCTTGTCACACACCTTTCTTAGTTTTAAAACATTTAGTGTTCCCATGTTCTGTTCGAACAACTGCTTCTTGGTCCAGGTACAGATTCCTTATGAGTACAGTTAAGTGTTCTGGAATACTCATACTTTGCAATGTTGTCCATAGCTTGTCATGATCCACACAGTTGAAAGCCTAGGTATATACCCCAATAATTGGAAATATTAAGGCAAACAGATACTTGTACATCAATGTTCTTTGCAGCATTATTTACAATAGTCACAGGATAGAAACAAATTAAATTGCTATCAACATGTAAATGGACAGAAAAATTTGAAATATTTTGGACTATTATTAAGCAATAAAGAGAAATGAAGTCCCTAAACAGAACTGGATGTTATACAATGGATGAACCTACAAAACATTGTATTTTGCTAAGCGACATAAGTGAATCAAAAAGGAAAATATTGGATGATGCCAATTATATGAAGTGTCTAAGAAAGGCAAAGATATAGAGACCAAAGTTTATCAGTGGTTATCAAAGGGCCTTGAGGGGTGGTGGAGAAAATAAGAAGAGGGTCATTGTCTAGGAAACTTCTACCAAGGATAATGGGAAAATTTGGAAACAAATAGTGATGATGGTTGCATAACATGATAATTTTAATTAATACCACTAAATTGTACATGTAAAAAATGTTAAAATGGCAAATGTTTTGTTATATGTGTACTAATCACAAGGGGAAAATGTCTCATTTTGACCTCTGGTTCATCCATCTGTCCTCTGTCCAGGGTTGCCTCTGCTCCTGTCTCATGGGGAACTGGCTTGAACATGAAGGTTGAGCCCAAAAAAGTAGGCTGACAGCAATCTCTTTGTTCCAAACTTCCCCTAAAACTGTATGCTGTTAATCAATGCTCCCTCTTAAGATGTGATTCCACGGTGTGCATCGGGAGTAGCAGGGGGAAGAAGTGTGGAGTACATATCTGGTAACTCTTTGTCTCTGCTTCTCTTTTTGCTGCCATTTCTCAATGCTGGCAAGGTTACGTTTTATTTTGCTTCCTCTTCCTAGCTGGATGGTTGCATTCATCTTGATGATTCCAGTATCATATTTCATTCTCAGTCATCATCGAGATTTGAAGAGAAAAACTAATTCACCAATAAAGGATTATAATTTAGAAGGCATTTCAAAAACCCTTTATCCATTTCCCACAATTACTGTTGTTGTTGTTAAGTGCTGCTGCATCAATTCTGACCCATAGCGACCCTATATAGGTTTTCCAAGGAGCAGCTGGTGAGCTTGAACCACCAACCTTTCAGTTCAAACGATTTTGCAGTCTGATTCATTAGCCCACAGCGCCACACAATTTCTGTTAGTCAGGGTAAAACCTGATGGAAATCAACATTCTAGGGCTTTCCTATATAAGCCTTCGTTAGAAAATTCATTTTCAGAACAACATTAAATGATTATTGCCTGAACTCTTATGTTTTCAACTAGATAACTTGACATTATTAAAATGTCCTAAAATCTGTTAAGCCAAATGGACATTTAACTTTTTGTTATACCATCACACATAATTGGAAAACTGTGCTTGAAACTGGTCACACAAACTATGAAGGGCTGACGGCTGGCCAGTTATCCATCTATATTTACAGCTACAAGATTATTTTGTAATGGATTCACTATAGCCCTTCAAAGCAAGAAAGTCCTCACTCCTAGTTGATAGAATGTATAAACAAAGGTGATGGGTTATGAAATTAGTTTTCTAAGTTTTACAGAAGGGAGGAATACTCTCATTGCTGTCAAAACCAGTTAAATCTCTTCTGGAGAATATTATGCAATTCTAGATTCAAGGCATCACAAATTACAGAATGTCTCTTATAAGGCACATAGAATTTAAACTATTTATCCAAAAAATATATGTTAAAATCCAAGTGCCAACATTTTATATTTATTTAAAGATAATTGTGAAATGCTAGATAAGGCAGATAAACTTTCTGCTCTCTTGGAACTTGCATTCTCGCAAGCAAGTTAAGGAAGACATATATGGGCAAGTATACAGAAAATTTTGAGTCACCAACCTTGTGGTTTCGCCATTCATCTGTCAGTTTGTCGTA
>NW_006408520.1:12938274-12952620 GCF_000296735.1 Chrysochloris asiatica
GGACTCACTCATTTATGCCAAGAAATTTGGAAGACAGCTATCTGGCCGACCGATTGGAAGAGATCCATATTTGTGCCCATTCCAAAGAGAGGTTACCCAACAAATGTGGAAAACTTCATACAATATCTTTGATATACCATTCTAGAAAAGTTTTTCTAAAG
Source organism: Chrysochloris asiatica (assembly GCF_000296735.1). Taxonomy (NCBI): domain Eukaryota; kingdom Metazoa; phylum Chordata; class Mammalia; order Afrosoricida; family Chrysochloridae; genus Chrysochloris; species Chrysochloris asiatica. The sequence continues at coordinate 12,938,436 of NW_006408520.1, forward strand.
GTAATACAGAAATGGCTGCAAGTATACATTGACAGAGAACTTCCAGAGGTTCAAGCCAGATTCAGAAGAGACCATGGAACGAGGGTTATCATTGTTGATGGCTGACGGCTCTTGGCTGAAAACAGAAAATACCAGAAAGATGTTTACCCATGCTTTATTGACTATGTAAAGGCTTTTGATTGTGTGGATTATGACAAACTATGGACAACATTGCAAAGTATGAGTATTCCTGAACACTTAATTGTGCTTATGAGGAACATGTACATGGACCAAGAGGCAGTTGTTTGAACAGAACATGGGAACACTGAATGGTTTAAAATTAAGAATCATGTGCAACAGGGTTGTATTTTTTCACCATACTTATTCAACCTGGACACCAAGAAAATAATCCGAGGAGCTGGGTTATATGAAGAAAAACGTGACATCGGGATTGGAGGAAGATCCATTAGCAACCTGCAATATGTAGATGATACAACCTTGCTTGCTGAAAGTGAAGAGGACTTAAACTACTTACAGATGAAGATGAATCCAGCCTTAGGTATGGATTGCGACTCAACATAAAAAAAAAACAAAAATCCTCACCACTGGACCAATAAACAACATTTTTACCAATGGAGAAAAAACTGAGGTTGCTAAGGACTTCATTCTTCTTGTATCAGCCATCAACACTCATGGAAGCAGCAGTTAAGAAATCAAGTGACATATTGCATAGGCAAATCTGTTGTACAAGAAATTTTTAACATGTTGAAGAGCAAAGAGTAGCCTGAGGACTAAGGTGTGCGTCTGACCCAAGCCTTGGTATTTTCAATAACCTCATATACATGTAAAAGCTGGATAGTGAATAAGCAAGACTGTAGAAGAATTGATGATTTTGAATTATGGTGTTGGAGGAGAATATTGAAAATGCCATGGGCTGCCAAAGGAACAAACAGATCTGTGTTGGAGGACGTGCAGCCAGAATGCTCCTTGGAGGCCAAGATGGCCAAACTTTGTCTCTCATACTTCAGACATCTTGTCAGGAGGAACCAGTTACTGGAGAAGGATAGCATGTTTGGTAAGGTGGAGGGTCAGAGAAAAATATGAAGACCCCCCAGTGAGATTGATTAGCAAAGTGGCAGCATCAGTGGTTTCAAGCGTGGCAACAACTGTGATGTTGGCCCAAGACTAGGCAGTTTTTTGTTCTGTTGTGTGTAGAGGCACTATGAGTCAGCACAGATTCTATGGCACCTAACAACAACAGTAAGACTTCTTCAAATTCAGGCATTTTATCACCAAAAGAATTATTCTGCTTCTTTGCAACCAGTTAAGGAGCCCTGGTGGTGCTGTGGGTTAGGTGTTAGGACACTAACTACCTGATCTGCAGTTCAAACCTCCCAGCCACATGATGGGAAAAAAGATGACTCTGTCTTCTTCTTTAATAAAAGTTTACAGTATCAGAAATACTGTATAGGGTCTCTGTAAGTCAGAATTGATTCAATGGCAGTGGGTTTGACTTAGGGGGTTTTAGACTAACAAACCTGCCAATTGCTAACTCACATCTTATTTCTATGTGTGCATTGGACCTCCTGTAGAAGTCATTTAACAGATGCTGTTGTATGCAGTCAAGTCGATTCCAACTCATAGAAACTCCATGTGAGAGAAGAATTGCCCTCTATAAGATTTCTTTGGTTGTAATCTTTACAGAAGCAGATCGCTAGGCCCTTCTCCTGAAGAGTCATTGGGTAGGTTTGAATCATCAACCTTTTTGTTAGTAACCAAGCAATGAACAGTTGTGCCTCCAGGTCTCCTTATAGATAAAAACATACCGGTTACCATCAAGTCAGTTCCAATCATGGCCAATCTCCATGTAGGAAAACTTTATCCATGGAGATTTTATGCTTATTGGTGTCAGAAACTGATCACCAGGACTTTCTTTCAATGTGTCTCTGGGTGGGTTCCAACTGCCAACATTTCAGTTTGTAGTTGAGCCAATTGCTTCACCTAGGAACTCTTGGATCTATAAATGGTGATGGTGGTGGAGGTGTGCCATGGAGTCAGTTCTGACTCATAGCAACCCTGCATAGGGTTTCCGAGGTTGTAAATTTTTAAGAGAGCAGAAAGCCTCATCTTTCCTCTGCTGAATGGCTGGTAGTTTCAAAGTCTGACCTCGAGGTTAGCAGCCCAACTCGTAACCACTGCTATCAGAACTCCTTTGAATATATATTGTTGTTGTTAATTGCCTTCGAGTAGATTCTGACCCATAGTGACCCGGTATAGGGTTTCCAAGGAGCAGCTGGTGAGTTTGAACCACCGACTTTGTAGTTCAAACAACTTTGCAGTCTGACGCATTAGCCCACAGTGCCACACCAGGATTAGCACCTTGAAATTGTTAGCCAACCTTTCTCATTTACCTGACATGTTTCTCCATGTACATTAGAAGCTCCTCAATGAAAAGAACTACCACTCACATATTTTGGATCAAGTTAGAATGGAGTGCCATTGTTGCTGTGTTGGTAAGTGTTGTTGAGTCAGTTCCAACCCATAGCGACCCTGTGTAGGGTTTCCAAGAAGCGACTAGTAAGCTTGAACTGCTGACCTTGAAGTTCAAACCTACTATACAGTCCAGTGCATTTTCCCACAGCACTACACCAGGAGTCTGGAGTACCAGTGTTGTTGTTGTTAAGTGCTGTCAAGTCAATTCTGACCCAAAGCAACCTTGTAAAGGGTTTCCAAGGACTGTCTGGTGAGCTTGATCCACTGACCTTGTGGCTCAAACCAACTTTTCAGTCTAGCGCATTAATCCATAACACCACACCAGGACTCAAAAGCCATTTGTGGATTAGTTGACCAATTGAGTGTAGAGAATAAAGCCAGGGTCTGAAATAGCAAGTGAAGTCCATGGATTATGATCATCTCTATCTAGTTGATTCGAACACAGAGTTAAACACATAAGAAAAGCTATTGGGATTCTGGACATGTCTTATAGTTGATTTATTCAAATGCGATGGAATTTAACACAGGGAATTTCCAGAGAACAAAGCCAAATATAACCCAAGGGAACTCCATTTTAATTTCATTCTAAGTTTAAAATCAAATTAACAGTTGTTGATCAAGTGCCTACTACGTACAAAGTAGTGTGCACAAATAAATAAATAACTGAAAACATTGTCTTTGCTGAACCCAAACACCTTCCAGAACACAGCACTGGATTAGAAACCAAAAAAATGGCCTCCATGCTTCAAGTGTACCTCAAAATCCTTGAACAAATTATATAAACTCTGCATCTCAGTTTTTGGGGAGTGGTTGTTATGTTTTATTTCCATGATGTACTTAAATCTGAAAAGCAGAAGCAGAGCTACCTTGCTTCCATGTGGAGCCTGAGAATTAAGCCAACACTGGAGCTCAGAGGATGAAACAGTTCAACTGAATACATCAGACTTATTGAGACTTTGCTATCTGCAAGAGCAGGTGCTAGACTCTGTGTTGTGTGATAATATGAACTGGGAACCCTGGAGTTGTGGCAACCATCTTACCAGAACAAGGAGGGAAGCTGTGAATGAAACCAATGTACTGAGAAAATGGAGGAGCAGAAAGGTAGCAAGTGCCCCTTCCTTATATCAGCATTATACTCTGGACTCCCCTTATAGTGAAACTTCTTGCTGTTGAAATGTTTTCCTTTTTGTTTAAGATTAGCTCAAAAGGCAGGGGAAAAAGATGCTTATCTGTAGTGTAAGAATGCCTTCAAAGGAAAGGAAATTAACTGTATAGAAGATACAAAGATATATGTAAAGATTTTTTAAATGGGAGATAATAATAATCATACAAGGATCCCTGGTGATACAGTGGTTAAGCACTCAGCTGTTAACCAGAAAGTTGGCCATTCAAACCAACACAGTAATTCTAAGTGAGAAAGCCCTGGTGGTCTGCTGTCATTAAGAAAGTGGCCCTGAAAATGACATGGAACAGTTCAACTCTGACATATGGGGTGATGCTATCAAGTCAGTTTTGACTTGGTAATATCACTACCATCAACAATTATATATTTCTCAGAGGGATGAATAAAAACCAATAAGATAAATTTGCAAAAACACTATTTATTGCTACTAAGTGCTGTCAAGTCGGTTCCTACCCAAAGAGATTCTGTACAGATAGGGTTCCCTAGGAGCAGCTGGTGAACTTGAACTGTGAAACCTGTGGTTCAAATCGACCTTGTAGTCCAGCACATTAACCCACAGCACCACACCAAGACTCCAAAAACACTAGAGATGTATCAATAATGTCCTTTATTACTTTCATTTTCACACCACCAAAATTCTTCCTTCCCTTTCTTTCCAGCGGTGATTCTTTCACCAGCACTTTGTCAGTGCCTTGGTGGTAGTAAGTACACAAAATGGTTCTTCCCTTCAGAGCGAAGACAGCAATGAAGAGAGAAGACTAAGTGCTGTCAGTTACATTGACCGCTATATGTGGGTTAGCTGCTTGTTTCACAGTGCTGGAACGAGCACTATAGGTATTCACCTGTTTATGTAACACATGCTAAAAAGAAAAGAGATGTCAGCTTTGAAAGCAGAAACCCATACTAACCAACTCTGAAGTTCTCTTCTCTCCGACAAAAAAATAAATAAAAGAGGGGCATAATTAAAAATTCAGGCAACCTAAAACAGTTGGTCAAAACCAGCATAAATCTTTCTATAACATATTACCATATTTCTACATTTACCCAGACACAACTTTAATAGGAAGCAAAATGAACAGTATCTATAAACCAATGGTAAGAAAACAACAGTGCTGTTCAAAACTCTGATGGACCAGTGCTGGATTCAATATTTCCAGTGGAAAGCATAAAATATAAAGCTTTATAGTACAATGTAAGTTGTCTCAATGCTATATGATTTACAACTATGCTTTTTTTGTCTTTTTCCACTTAAAGCCATAAATCCTAGCTTCCAGGGGGAAAAAAGGCAAAAATTACAGAAAGATCTGATGTTAACCACATATACATGTATAAGCACTTAGATATAAAATGTGTTATTTTAATATATTCATTTAATAATAAATTTTCTTTTCAATAATACTATTCTTGGAATTTATATTTAGGTAACCATCATTCAACCATAGTGTTTTTATACACTAATGTACAGAAATATTGTAAAGATCTTTCTTTGTCTCGTCAATGACCTGAAACTATTTTCTGTTGGTAAGTTAGTTTTATTAATTCACTCTTTTGGTAAATTTAATCCAGAATAGTTAAGACATATAAAGTGTCATTACTAATCCTTTTGGCACCATCTTGGCCAGTGTGATGAAAAGGGCCATATTCCTTTAGCTTAAAATTTGAAAATGGTATTTGGGCAATATATGTGAAATATTTTTTCATTCTCCAAGGAATTATACCCCAGCAACATTCAGCAGATTGCCAATTATGTTAGTATCAAATATTATCAGGAGGGACCTAGAGAAGAACATCATGGTAGGTAAAGTTGAGGGTCAGGGTCAATGAAAGAGAGGAAGACCACCAACGTGATGGATTCGCATGGTGACAGCAGCAATGAGCTTAAGTGTACCAAGGATTGTGAGGATGGTGCAGGACTGGGGAGCAGCATTTCTTCTGTTTTGTATAAGGTCACTATGAGCCAGAACCTACTCAAAGGCTCCTAACAACAACAGCCAACAAATATGTAAGGAGGCAGTTATGCAAATAATATCTAAATATGCAAAGAGATTATTTCTTAAATAATATCTAAATATAGAAAGAAATAGTTACTTAAAAATATCAGAGTGTGTTTGTAAAATCAGGATTTGTTTTTTGTGTCTTTTCAGAACAACGTTCCTATTAGAGTAGCGATGGTTATGTGCCATGGAGTTGGTTCCGACTCATGGCGATCCTGCATAGGGTTTCCGAGGCTGTAAATCTTTACAGGAGCAGAAAGCCTCATCTTTCTCCCACAGAACAGCTGGTAGTTTTAAACTGCTGACCTTGAAATTAGCAACCCACTCGTAACCACCATGCTACCAGATCAGACGCACAGTTCTTAAAAGTTCTGAAGAACATTTTCACCCATTAAAATTTTTAGTTGTTTAGAGCTGCTGTCCTTTTGTTTTCTAATATTGCTTAGATCAACAGAAATGTTAGCATGAGAAAAGTCAAGAGTGTTCGTTTTATTCAGAAGTGTGAAAGGGTCTCTGTTAAATTATCAATATCCACTTTGGGCCTTGAACTGGATATTGATAATTTCATTGAAGTTATAGGAATTTGAAGCATTCATTAGGATGAAGAAAAGAGATTATGTCATGATAATCACAACAATAACCACAAAGGCAAAACAAAGAACCCCCGTGCTTCTCCTTACTGTGGTTTGTGATGTATTGAAAATATAGTTATTCATCATATGGAAAATACCAGGATGTGTTGACTAGCGTGCACTGGTTACTAGTGCCCTCTGCTGGTCACAATGAACATCTCCCGTACCACCAAGGCTATGGTTGAGCTCGAAGTTCTTATTTGAAGCAATGAGGGTGGATTTCTATTTCTTCCATTTCAGATGCATACAACACACAACACCACTATGAGGAAGAAAACTGTATTTTCTTACTAAAGACACAGAGGTGCATGCCTACTATGCGATTTCATTAGGAATAACAGATTACAGTTAGCCTAACCTCTCCGTGGTTGTTAAGTGCTGTCAAATCGACTCCTAGTGACCCTGTATAGGGTTTCCAAGGAGCGGCTGGTGAATTTAAGCTGCCACCTTGCAGTCCAGAGCATTATCTCACAGCACCACACCAGGACTCCAACTTCTCAGATGGCCCCTCTTATTTCTCTTATCCCTTTCCTCCATTGAACAAGCTACTTAATTAAATTCCTTCCATTTAAATGTATTCTATGGTTAACGCTTCTCTCTCCGTTTTTCTGGCTTTCTCTATTACAGACATATAAACCGCTTCCAATAAGCATCGATGCCATGTAAATTTAAGTAGTAAAATGCATCAGGATTATGGTGTCATTTCAAATCTAGGCACTAACCATGGCTTTGCTCTGAAAAGTCTCCAGTTCATCACAAACTCAGTGGCAGAGAGTGCATGAGAAATCAAAGCTAGAGAAACATTAAAGACCTCCTCCTAGTGACAAAGCCTTTCAGGCCAGTCCAGACCCGTAGTCCATCAGTAGGAAACACAGCATTATGTGAGTGCAGGGTCTCATGCAAAGAATTCACCACTATTCACATCCCCTGAGTTTGATGGTTGAATGGGAGGCTCAGACATTTTTCCTCAACTCAAAGCAAAACTAACCTAAAAATAAAAATTGGTCCATTTGGGCTTCAGACTTAACACAAATGAACAAAACGAGGTCCACAAACTTCAGGGAACCTGATTCAACCTTTCAGATTGTTAAGAACCCTAAAGGAGAATGTCTTTATAGTTATCAAAGGTTTGTATATTACCTCACCAATGGAAGTAGACTATTAACAAAAGTCCCCCCTCACCACCCTACCCCCCAACCCCACATGTCAGGCCACCAACCCACTGTGCCTTAGAAGTCCTCAACTGTTCTAACATGGTACCAAGCTTTACTGTGGGCTAAAGTCACACTATCTCCAGTTAAACACTGGTGAACAGAGTGTCAGTCAACTCAGTTACATAAGTAGACAATGCTGGCAATGATGGTGAAAGAAATCCCAACAGTGTGTAGAGATATAGAAATATATTAAGGCATTGTGTTATTACCCAGTTCATAATAATTCAAAAACTTACAGCGAGGTTGCTAAAACAATTTGTATTTTCTTTGTAATATCCGTGGATACCTTTGGTGATGTTTGGAAAATGATCACTAGTCCTGCACTATCTACTAAGTGCTCTCAAAAGTGCCAGCACCTTTAATGTCATTGTCTTCTATAAATAGGTAACATCCCTGAAGCTTCGCAAACATCACTTACTTTGTTTCTGGAGCTTTGTTTCCCCTCAGTGTAGAAACAGCACTTTAAAATGTGCAATATGTACGCAATTGCCATACCATTGTTTTATTCCTCACACTTGGATCCCTTCTTGCCTTTTGTCATATCTGATACTGCTTTCATATGCAGAAATCCGACAAAAATGTCAAAAGAAGAGGGAAGTACCAGCAGAGATTTACTATATATTGAAATATTTCTTATCTATAATAAAAGAAAACTTTAATTTAAAAAATGCCAGAAATGGTTCAGTCAGTGTAAAAATGAAGATGTCATGACTAAATAGGAATTTTCAGTCCCTTAGCTGTCAATAATTAATAGATTATTTACACTGGCACACTCACATTTCCCAGCTTTCAAGATTCCATTTACACTTTGATCCTTTGCTCAGCAGCAAATTTAACATCATTGTGACCTTCTTCTGCCCAATGCCATCCGCCCATCAGACGAAGAGAGAGCATCATCTGATATGTGCATTTATTAAGGCAGCAAGCTCCAAATATTGGAAAAATGACAAATGCCAGTGTTTCCTATAATAAACTGGAAGAGCAGCAGATTGTTCTTAAGGAAAAATCAATTAGCAAACCCTCTCTACAATGCTTTTCTTAGGAGCCAAGACGTTTGCATCCTATGGTGAAGTGTAGCACTTAAAAGATTGCCTCTGATTAAAATCTTGCAGAATTCATAGCAGGTTCACAATAGCTCTATAATGGTTGTAGTCGTATAGAAGAAATCCTAATGTTAGAGATTCACAGTTCCCTGCTTCACTGCATTGCAAACACTAGTTTACAATAATTGAAGTATCAGTAACATCATGAACCTGAAAAACCCTGGATTATACTAGAAGGTACACATTTAATTTTTTTATGTTTTTGAAAGTGAAAATGAGGACTACTCACAAAAATATGCCCCTAAATAGCTGTTATGAAAGGCTATACGTCATATTATGGGCAACAAAATCAACATGAAACCATTGAATCTTAAAAATGTGTGGTAATCAATGTGATAATATTTGTGGGAGATGCACAAGATTGTTAGCGTGGAAAATAATTTTGAAACTGATTTGTCTTTTGATGTTGATTCAGGTTTGCATATTAAAAGATTTCAAACTAGACCAAAATGATTTGAAGCTCCAATATTCAGTAGAGATAGAAAGAACAGTGAAAAATACACACTGTAGCTGCTATGTAAACAAGATGTCAACTATTATTTGTGGATTTCCTTACTAGAAAATGGTTGTGCAGATAATGTGTCAACATTTGCATTAATGATAGCACTATTAATAATGAAACTGTGCAGGATGAAGCTCTTGATGCCACGGTTCAGACTGGAAAGTGTGTATAGGGGGGTGTGCTTTAACTCTCTAAAAACAAAGACTTCAATACTATAAATATATTACAGGTGCAGTCTTCATCATAAATAAGCAAATATTTTTCTTTCCTGTGGCCTCCTTTTTGAGGCCATATTCATTCTGACCCACAAAAGGAGCAAGATGAGTTTTTTCCCCTCCTTTTTTTTTTTAAAGGTATATGAAACTGAAGTAATACCTGTATTGCTTATGTGACAATTTGAAAATTCTAAGTTATTTTCAACTGCTCTCCATTAAGACTAGTCAGTAGTGTATCAACCCAACAACCCACTGCTGGCTAGTCTATTCTAACTCATAGCAAACCTGCAGAACAGAGTAGAATGAAACATAGTGTTTCCAAGTTTATAATCTTTACAGAAACAGACTATCTCATCTTTCTCACACAGAGCAACTGGTAGGTTTGAACCATTGACCTTTTGGTTAGTAGCAAGTGCTTTAACCTGCATTCCACCAGATTATTGTTGTAGTTTGTTATTAAGTGCTGCTGAGTGAGTTCCAACTCTTTGCAGCCCTGTGTGGGGTTTCCAAGACTATGACTCTTTGTGGGAGCAGAAAGACTTCTTTCTCCTGCAGAATGATTGGTGGACTCGAACAACCAATCTTGTGGTTCACAATTCAGTGCTTATTCTACAGAGCCACCACTATAGTCGCTTTCAGTTCCTTTGAGAGGCGGTAAATAGAGAGAAACTTTTTCTCAGCTAGTGCTGTTTTTGTTGTTGTTAAGTGTCATAGAGTTGGTTCTGACTCATAGCAACCCTGTATAGGGTTTAGAAGGAGCAGCTGGTGAGCTTGAGCCGCCAGTTGTGGTTCAAACCAGCGTATTAATCTACAGTGCCACACCAGGACTCCAGACCTGGCTTTATCATTAGTTCTTCATTATTTAGGATCTAACCAACAGATTAATAATAGTATCTAGAATTTATGGAGGGCTTTGATTTCAAGGCAAGTATTTTTGTACCTATTACAAGATGGCTTCAAAAATTCTTGGGAAAATACCATTGTTTTTCAATTCCATTTCCCATGAACTTTTGAAACCCTCTCATGCTATTAAACCATGAAAATTTAAGGCTTTAAAGGAATTCAAGGAGTTCTCTGGCATATTTCCCACCTAGATGTTCTTTCTTCCTTGATATAATCCTAATGAAGATATATTTTACCAATAAAATGAAGGGTAAGTAATAGATTATCTCCAAAGCCTTCTTTAATGTTGTAATTTTAGTTTTATGACTCCCTTTTGTAAACTTTTAAACTTTCGTGCTGTATTCAGTTTAGAAGTTTACAAAAGGAAAATCATAGAATTAACAGATCTTTGAGAAACACACTTGAGTATTTTAACAGGCTATACTGTTAGAAAGTTCTTTCATTAATTTATCATCTATCTCTAGTCTAGAATTACATAAAGGTCTTCAAGCCAAGCCAAATGCATCATCATTGAATGGATTCCAACATACAGCTGCCCTATAGAAAAAAACTAGAACTGACCCATAAGGTTTCCAAAGCTGCAAACTGTGCAGAAGCAAGTTGTTACATTATTTCCCTATAAAGCTGCTGGTGATTCAAACCACCAACTTTTTGGTTAACCATCAGATTCTTAACTACTGTGTCATCAGGACCCCTAAATACCTTCAACCACCTTGGTACTTAAAAAGCACAAGTGGGTGTCTAAAACATTCCCAAACCCACTCTCATCAAGTCACTTACGATTCAACGATCCTATAGGACAAAGTAGAACTGCTTCATGGGGTTTTCAAGGCCTTTACAGGAGCCTACTAACTCATCCTTCTTCTTCAAAGTGACTCATGGGCTTGAACTATCAAACTTTCCATTTGATAATGTACCTAATCCACTACACCACCAACAGGGCTCCTTCTAGAACAGAACAGATCCTAAAAGGTAGTTCCTCTCAACTGGGTAGAGTCATGAGATTTGATCTCCTTTACCTTTCGCTCTAAAACTGAGTAGTTACTTAAATTCTTTTTTGCATGACTATAACCTACACACTGCTAACCACAAGCTTGGTGGTTCAAACCCAGCAGAAGATCCTTAGAAACCCTATATAGGGTAGCTGTGAGTCAATGGTACTAAACAACAGCATAAGCCACAGAAGGCAAGTTTTTCTAGTCTAGGAGTATTGTTGTTTTCTGCCAAAAGTACGTATTTTTATTCATGCTACACTTGGCTGATTATATCCTTCATGCAATACCACAGCACAGAGATTTCCTTTGCAAAATTCCTTGGCAGGAAATACCACCAAATGCTTAACTTCATCCCTGAGAATATTGGACCATATTGAAGATTCTACACAATATTATTAACTATGCTTAAAGAAATGAGAATGCTAGGGAAATCACAAAGTATGAATGAAATGTAAAGCTTAGGATAACTTTTTGCCGCAAGTTTTCATCCATATAACAGAAGTAGTGGTGGGAAAATTACCAATACATTTTTTAAAAGACATCACCCACTATATCTCTAGAAGATATTCTTTGCCTTGGAGGCAGAAAGATGAATGGCTAGTAATATTCTTTCTTATTAACCTGTTTCACAACACAAAATTATCTTTTTATCAGTGATCTATGTATTATACAAAATTTTACCCTAATGCAAGAAACCCTTAGTATTTCAAGACAACTAGAGATAAACAGAAGAAAAATATTGCATAAAGTTGATTTATGACTATACAATCCTACAATATTTAGACAAGTAATATAAAACTAAGAATCATTCCATTTGTGACATGGGCCAAAAGGAAGGTAAGGAGTTTCCACCAGAAGTGAATTTTCAGCTTGAGCTCTGACCTCTGAAGAAATGAGATTTGTAATGCAAATGCTAATAGCACCTCCACCATGGCAGCTTGAACACACTGCTATGAAAACACAGACTAACAAGCATCTTCTGACTTCTTCAGTTTCATTTTAATTACTGCAGAACAGCCTTCTCCTGCCTCTGTCAACACTCCACTCTGAACACAGATTTTTTTTTTTGAAGCTTATGTATTTGCAAGAAAAGTTCACTCTTTAAGAAGGCTTTGTTTTGTGAAACTTTAAAAAAAAAAAGAAAAAAAATGTCTACTTCAGTTAGAAGAGTGTAATCTCTCCTACCATCCCCTCTTTCTTTAAATTCAAGAAATGTAATAAAGTTAGATAGCTGAACACTCAAAACACTAAATGTAAAAATCAATTACAAAAATGACTACTTAAGGAAGCACAGGTCCTATTCCTGGGGCAATTCAATGCTAGAATTGTTACATGCAGCATCCAAGAAGTCTTCAGCATCCAAAGCTGCACCTTAGCCACCAATAGAAACATACAATTACTTTCATTCCACAGTTTGTCTGTCACTTTGTTGTACTGTAGTGGCTTACGGGTTGCTGTGATGCTGGAAGCTATGCCAGTAGACAAGCTTCCACAGAGATTTCCGTCTCAGATTGGTGAGAAAAGTATGATGATCTTTCAAAAATTAGACAATGAAAACTCATGAATCATGACAGAATCTTGTCAATTCACTTGTTTTGGACACATCGTCAAAGAGGAGTCAATTGCATGCTTGGCAAGTAGAGGACCAGTTAGAGTGAAAGAAACATCAGTGAAATGAAATTACACAAGAGCCGTAACAATGGAACAGTGATGGATGGTGCAGGAATGGGCAACATTTCCTTGTGTTGGGCATAAGTTGCTGTGAATTGAAGTTCAACAGCAGCTATCTACTTACCTACCTAACTCCTTATCAATCTATTAGTTTTTATTAATTATCTTTTCTCCCTGAAAAATACATTTGCCCAAGACTTTCAACAATGCTTCCTACTCTTGTCAACCTTACTCCATAGGCTTTTCTCTGTACTTTCTAACTCAGTAGTTTTCAGAATGTACAATTTGGAAGGTTGGAGGTCTCTGAGAGCATTGCAGAATATGTGTAATGTCAAAACTATTTCCATAATAATTCTAAAACATTATTTGCCTTATATATTATGTCAGCATTTGCATTGATTGGTGCAAAAGCAATGGTGGGTAAAACTTGTGGCCCCTTAGCACAAATCAAGGCTGCAATAAAGAACAGTTAAATGTAGTCATTGTATTTTTCACTGCCACATACTCACAACTGACAGTTAGGGAAGGGAGCTGATTTCATTAAAGAATGTCCCCAATGAAACAATAGAATATGAATTTTGTTAAAACTTGACTTGAATATAATCTTTAATAATTGATAAATTTAGCTAAAAAAGAAGGTTCCATGCAAAATGGCAGAGTAAGAAAACGTACTTAATTGACTCTCTGCAACAAAGATATTAGAGACCAAATGAAACAGATACAGATGGTGATCCTGGAACCCTGAGCATCAGAAGATAGGACAGAAAGATAGACTGAGTATCAAGTGAAAGAGGAAGCTGAATAGGAGCAGTGAGAGAGAAGAAAGACCGGCAGACTGTGTGCTTGCATGCTGAGTTGCAGCCACTCTTGCACAGCCTCTGCTCTGCCCAGGGTCGGTGCCTGGTAGAGTGCCCCTGCTCCTGGAGGTGTGCGAGCCCACTCTGAACTAAACTACACAAATAGTGTAAGATAACTAACTGTGTTCACACCTCCAGTCTCTACCACATCCACCAGGAGACAGGTGGTAAGTGTCTGAGAATACACCAATCAACTAAATATAAATACTACATCTCAGCGAAAACAGACAATTTCACCTAACATAAATACACAAAACAGAGTGTCTCAAACCAAAATACAAAGTCAGAAAATATAACACCAGTATCATCGGACAATCTCTTTGATATCTCAAGCGAGTAAAGATTTGCTAAAGGTAATACAGAAACAGCTACAATCATACATTGACAGAGAACTTCCAGAGGTTCAAGCTGGATTCAGAAGAGGCTATGGAACAAGAGATATTG
>NW_006408520.1:12955010-12955899 GCF_000296735.1 Chrysochloris asiatica
CTTGTGATTAATATCACAGTGTTGATCCTATACTGCCACACCCAGAGTCCGATATTGGACCCAGATATAGAAGTATGCAAAGTAAAACAGATTTAGAAGAATGACAAGAAAGAACCTGAGATACAGTTGTAACAAACTAACAAACAAACAAAAAAAAAAACATAAAGTAAAAAGACAGAATAATGCAGTTACAGAACTTCCAAAGGAAGAGGAAGTCAATTAGATTTTAAGAAAAAATAAATAAATAAATAAAAGTAAACCTTAATGTAATCCTAAAAATTAGAACAAGATGTACTTTTGGCCCTAGCTGAACCCTGACCCTAAAACTAAACCCAGTCCTAACCACAAGGCTAACAATAAATGAAAACCTAAGCTTTATCTAGATCTATCCATAGTCCCAATCTCACCCTCACTGCTTACTCCTACACAGCCTCCCACAAAAATAATTGGCTAAAAGAATAAAGATAATAGATATATTTTTTCTTTTGCTTAAGCTTTCATACTGGATTTCAAAATGAGGATTAAAATATAAAGAACCCAAAGCGACCCAAAACTTGATCTGAGAATTAGATAATAATTAGCTGCATAGAGAGACAACTGTGCTTACACTAGCCTGACACCATCTAATGATTCCCTCTTTTTGATCTCATGAACATTGCTGTAACTATACTTCCTATAAGACATAACACTAATTTAAAAGATGATGTAAATTTTCAATGCCATCACTTATATCCACAATCATGAACTTACTATTTCTCAATACTTATAGAGTTTCAGATTAGACTGGATGATACTTTTTTTTTTAATTTAAGGTTTTTATTGTGGATTGAATGAAAGTTTACAGGGCATATCATCAGTTTTACATTCAACAAATCATATACCTTGTTTC
>NW_006408520.1:12960671-12961801 GCF_000296735.1 Chrysochloris asiatica
TGAGTCAGTTCCGACTCGATGGCACCTGACAACAACAACAATAGTATAGAACTACCTAATAAGTACTTGTAAAAAATGCTAATTAGATAATCTTAACTGATTGTGAGAAATCAAGAAGGTGAAATCAGGGAAAACACAAGATACAAACTGAGAAATTTAATTTAAAAATGTGTATCATACAAAATCAGCAATTAGACAGCCAGACGATTAACATTTAAACTTCAGAAATAAATAGCACACTGAAATAATGAATAAATATAATTGAACCAATGGAAAGTTGAATTACTGAACTGGCGAAATAATTTCTCAATATTCATCTGCTAAAGGAATATTTAAACTGTTAGCCACAAAAGTAGTAGTAGAAAACTACCATGAGCAAGAAACAACTCAAAAGCACTTAACAACAACAAGAGGAATGATAAGAAAAAGAACAAAAAAAGTCTGAAGAAAGCCTAAGATTTATGTGGGACACTATCAAGAAGAATAACTTACATGTAATAGGAATTCCAGAATGGGAGACACACACATACACAAAACAACAAAAAACATAGAGAATATTATCCAAGATTTGTGGGATGAAAGATTCCCTAATATCATGAAAGACAAAAACATAGCCATTCAAGAAGTTGAAAAAATTCCAAAGAGGATAGACCCCAAAAGAAAAACACCAATACATATTATACTCAAACTTTTCAAAACCAAAGACAAAAAGAGAATCCTGAGAACAGCACAAGAAAAACAAACTTACCTACAATGGAGAATTGATAAGACTGAGCTCGGATTTCTCAGCAAAAACTGTTATGGCAAAAAAGCAATGGAATGACATATAAAAAACACTGAAAGAAGCAAATTGCCAACCAAGAATCATATATTCAGCAAAACTTTCCATCGAATCTGATGGTAAAATGATGTCATTTTGAGAAAAACAGAAATTAAACATTTTATAAAATCCAGACCAACGTTACAAAAAATATTACAGGGAGGTCTTTGGACAGAACCAACAACAGCAGACAACACTGTGAAACTAATATACATGACAATATTACCTAAACTCAAGCAGATCTGCTGTTGTTTAGTGCCTTAGAGTTGGTTCTGAGCTATAGTCACCCTCTATAGGGAGCTCTGGTAGC
>NW_006408520.1:12964906-12986529 GCF_000296735.1 Chrysochloris asiatica
TCACATCTGTGGTAAACAATATCATCAGCTAAGACAAGGTGCCAGCTGGTCCATGGGAGAAAGATGAGGCTTTCTGCTCCCATAAAGATTTACAGCCTCAGAAACCCTGTACAGGATCGCTATGAGTCGGAACTGACTTCATGGCACATAACCACCACCACCAAGACAAGGTGAGAGGTCATCTGTGGAACAGACCATCAATTGCTTGTATGCAAGTTTGGACTAAATCTGAAGAACATTAAAACAAATCAAGGGGAGCCAAAAATATGATCTTGACTACATTGTTGTTGGTAAGTGCCATTGAGTCTGTTCCAACCTATAGCGACCATGTATAAGGTTTCCAAGGAGCAGCTGGTGAGCCTGAACCACCAACCTTGCAGTTCAAACAGGTTTGCAGTATGACACATTAACCCACAGCACCACACCAGGACTCCTATCTCACTTGAATTTAGACACCATCTTGATAACAGATTTGGTGCATTAAACATGAATGATTAAAAAACAGAAACGTTGTGGGATGACATCAAGAACGCCAAAGAAAACTAAACAGGAGATCATTAAAAAGACAGTGATGGATGCCAGAAGAGACTCTACAACTTGCTCTTGAACATAGAGAAGCTAAAATGATGGAAAGAAATGAAAAAGTAAAAGTGTTGAATAGAATATTTTGAAGGGCAACTCAAGAAAACAAAGCAAATATTATAATGAAATGTGCATAAATCTGCTGTTAGAAAATCAAAAAGGAAAAGCAACCTGAGCATTTCTCAATCTGAAAGAACTGAAGAAGAAATTTAAACCTAAATTTGCAATATTGAAGACTTCTAAGGGAAAAAAATTGAATAATGCAGAAATCAACAAGAAAAGATAGGAGGCATACACAGTCACTGTACCAAAAGTCGGTGTTCAAACATTTCAAGAGGTAGCATATGATCAAGAGGCAGTGGTACTGAAGGAAGAAGTCCAAACTGCACCGAAGGCATTGGTGAGAACAAAACTCCAGGAATTGATGGAATAAAAATCTTTCAACAATTTGGTGCAACACTGGAGGCACTCTCTTGTCTATGCTAAGAAATTTGTGCCCATTTCAATGGATTGTGAAAATCATGGAACAATATCATTAATATTACATGCAAGTAAAATTTTGCTAAAGATAACTCAAAAGTGGTTGCAGAAATACACCAACAGGGAACTGCAAGAAATTCAGGCCAAATCCTGAAGAGGATGTGGACCTAGGGTGATCAGATGGGACTTGACTAAAAGTAAAGAATACCGGAAACATGTTTACTTGTACTTTATTGACCATGCATGGGCATTTGACTATATGGAATATAACAAATTATGGGTAACATTTAGAAGAATGGGTATTCAAGAACACTCAATTATTCTCATGAAGAATCTGTACATAAACCAAGAGACAATAGTTTGAACAGAGTAAGGAGATAATGAATGGTTTTTAATTAGGTGCCATGGTATTTATTCAATCTGAATTATGGGCAAATAATGTGAGAAGCTTGATTACATGTAGAAGAATGTGGGATCAGGATTGGAGGAAGGCTCATTAACAACCTGCAATATGCAGATGACACAACCTTGATTGCTGGAGGCAGAGGGCTTAAAATAGTTACTAAGTACAGTTTTTAGTGTGGATTGCAATTCAATGCTAAGAAAACAAAAATCCTCACAACTGTGCCAATAAATAACATCATAATAAAAGGAGAAAAGATAGAAGCTTTCAAAGACTTCATTTTTTGAACCTACAATCAACCCTCATGGAAGCAGTTGTCAAGAAGTCAAATGATGTATTTCATTATGCAAATCTGCTGTAAAAGACCTCTTTAAAATATTGAAAAACAAGGATATCAGTTTGAGGACTAAGGTGAACCTGAACAATGCCATGGTATTTTCAAAACTTTCATATACATGTGAATATTGGACAGTGAATAAGGAAGACATAAAAGAATCAATGTGCTGAATTATGGTGTTGGAGAAGTACATTGACAGTAGCATGGGTTGCCTGGCTTAGAAGAGGTACAGCCAGAGAACACCTGAGATGGTGAGCTCATCTCTTACACTTTGAATATGTTATCAAGACGGACAGTCCCTGAAAACATCATGTTTGTCTAAAAAAGATGCAGACTCCCAACAAGATAGATGGGCACAGTTGTAGCAACAATGGGCTCAAACATAACAATTGTGAGAACGACACAGGACGAGGCAGTATTTAGTTCTGTTGTGCATATGGACACCTAACAGCAAGAGTAACATAACCAAATGTGTGATTTGGATGATCTGCATAACTCAGTGAACTTGTATTTATAAACAACCAATGCACAATGTTACAAAAATCATAATAGGGTAAAATAATCATGGAAAAAAACAAAGATTTCAATGAAATAGAGTGTGAACATTTCATCAATAAGGTTTCAGATTTGACATTGCAAGTTACCTTTAAGAAACAACTACTTGTCAAGTTTTGGTGATCTGAAAAGACTTCTAAAATACTTAATCCTTTCTGACTACATTTCTGTATAAGAAAAGGTTTCCTTTACATGTTTGCATGGAAATGACGGATACCAACAAATTGAAAGCTGAAGGTGACTTGAATGAGAATCCAATTGTCTTCTATGGAGCCAGAAATTAAATTGATTTACAAAATTGTAAAATAAGACTGCTTTTCTCACAATTTTTTAAAATGTTGTTAGGTTTTATAACTATATTTGCATTAGTGGGCAATGGTGTTTGTTATTTTAATTGTAAATTAATCAGTAAATATTGTTTTAATTTCTTAGTTTTAATGTCTAATTGAATAAATATAGATTAGCACAAATCACATAAGAATTTTTGGATATCCTCAATTATTTTAAAAGTGTACAGGGGTCCTGGGAACAACAAGTATGAGTGTCACGCATCTACCCTAACTCATAGACCTTTGAATATTGAGTGGCTTATTAGGAATGGAAACTTTTCCAACTTGTCTGCCTTTTAACCAGAATCCTTAACCTGGGATCCTCTGGGAATTTCAGGAAAGTTCATGAACACTGAAATTTTGCAGAATTTTCTCATAGATACATTTGTTGTCTGGGACAATGATAATGGATTTCATCAGATTCAGGAAACCCTGGTTTAGGTTAAAGTTATGGATCATGAATTCTTCAAGTTTTACATTAATACAATGGCACCCAGATACAATGGCACAAAAGTCACTAAGCCTTCATAATGTGAGGAAAGAGAAACCTAATTTAACCAAATTAAACCTTAAACTGATCTCCCCTTCTTACTATGTAGCTGCATGCCAGAAGCTATTATTTTGTGTTGTTGTTGTTAAATGCTGTTGAGCCAGTTCCAACCCATAGCGACCCTGTATAGGGTCTCCGAGGAGTAAGTGGTGAGCTTGAACTGCCAACCTTGTGGTTCAAATGACTTTGCAGTCCAGTGCATTAACCCATTAACCCATAGCGCCACACCAGATTCTATGCCAGGAGCTACAGTGTAAGAAAAGGACTTAGGTAATTAGAACTCAGCTCCAATCACAAGTATCTCTTCCTTTACCTTCCCTTCACTTTCCTATAACCATTCCTCAGCATGGCTAAGGTGCTCTTCCTGCTGCCTCTCCATATACCTCTCCGCATCCCCATATTTGCACTTCAGTGCATCTAATTCCATGATTATCTTCCCTGCTAGATTCAGGAGAAGGCTATACTACACAGCTCAGTTTCCACCATGCCTGGCAGAATGCCCAATTATTATCATTTTTAATGTAATGAGTCTACAATCTGAAAGAAAGAAATCTACATAAATAACTATAATAGAAATATAAGCAATATCTTACAGTTACTGTCTTGGTTTCCCAGTGCTGTTATAACAGAAATACTACAAGTGGGTGGTTCCAGCAAATAGCAATACATTTTCTTACAGTTTACTAGGCTAAACATTCAAAACCAGGGCACAAGCTCTAGGAAAAGTCTTTATCTGTGTTGACTCTGAGGAAGATCATTGTCTCCACTTCTGTAGCTCCAGTCTTCTCCTTCCGCCTCTGTTCTTTGGTGATCTTTGCATGACCTCTATGTTCCACCGCACCCTCCTTTTGTGCTTGCTCCTATTTTTAATCTGCTCTTTTTATAACTCAGAAGTGATTAGGTTTAGTATACACCCTGAATTGATATAACCTTATTAAGGTAACAAAGTAAACCCTATTGCCAAATGGGATTATATCTATAATATATAGATATGTTATTGTTAAGTTTCATCAAGTTGGTTCTGACTCATCGCAACCCTATATAGAGTTTTTGAGGAGCAGCTGGTAGGTTTGAACTGCAGACCTTGTGATTTGCAGTCCAGGGCTGATCCTACAGCAGAACACTGTATACATTTTCACAGTGGACAAAATTAAATCTGTAACTATGGCTAAGAGCATAGACTCTGGATCCAGGTGGCCTGGAATCAAAACCAAAATTCTGTCCCTTAATAACTGAGTAACCTGGGGCAAACTATTCATTTTATCTATAGTTCTGTTTCCTTAAATATGAGGGTAAATCAAAAAGTATTGCCATGAAATATTAGAAGTCTGCATTAAATAAAAATATCAACATTTGAAGCTATTGTTTTCTCACACTTCTGAAGGTAGCATTTCTATCTTTCCAGCCCTTCCATAGAGTCCTGGTGTGGTATTGTGGGTTAATGTGCTGGACTGAAAAATCAGTTTGAATTGCAAGCTCACCAGGTGCTCCTCAGAAATCCTATCCAGGGTCGCTATGGGTCGGAATCGATTCCATGGTTCTTAACAACAACAACAAACCCTTCCATGAGGAGACCTGGTGTGGCACTGTAGGATAAGCACTTGACCTCAAGATCAATTTGAACCACAAGGTTGGCAGTTCAAACTCACCAGTTGTTCCTCTGAAACCCTATACAGGGTTGATGTGAGCCAGAACTAATTCCACAGTACATAACTCTAACAGCAACAACCCTCCCAATGAAGAATTCTGCTTTCTTCAATTAACGCTCCATTAAAAGAGCAGTTTGGGCATCCTCAAGGAATTCAAAATGTAATTCTTTTCAATGTTCTTTGAGTTTGGGGAACAAAAAGAAGTCTGAAGGGCTGAGATCAGAGCTGTGAAGTAAATGGGGTAAGGTTTCACTACGACATTTTCATATGATAGCCTTTGCTACCCTCAGAGAATGACCAGGAGCATTGTCATTATGGGGGAGAGGTGGGGAAGGTCCTCAGGGCAACCACCCTGACGTTTTTATCACCAATGCAATCTTTTTTGTTGTTTTCTTTTTAACTTCTTCCTAATAAGCCCCTGTGATCTCAATTGTGTCCTTTTAGAAAATCTATGAAAATGATACCTTTGGAATCCCAAATAACAGTTGCCATAACCTTGTGAGCTGACCTCTGTGACTTGAATTTAGCTCAGAACCCTTAGAAGCCACTGTTTTGATTGGACCTTTTTCTTTTGAAGGCACCCTAACCAGCCTAAGACAACTGTACTTCTGAGAAACTTTGTTTACAGCCATCGACTGATCACAGAGACATAGTTAAACACATTTGTTTGGAATGAACTCATGTATGTATTCACTGAAAACCTAGTACCAATTCTTTTAGCCTTCAGATTTCCAGTGTGGTGCTGTAGGATCAGCACTGGACTGTGATTCACAAGGTTGGCAGTTCAAATTCACCAGCTGCTCCACAGAAACCCTAAACATGGTCACTATGGGTCGAAACTGACTTGCCGGCACTTGATAACAACAATGTTTACTTTATAGCATTTTTATAATCGTAAATAACGTAATTCTTGAAAAATACTTAGAACAGTGCTTTTTACACATAGGTCGTTGATCTTGTGTACTATAGAGTCAATTACAACTCACAGTGACCCAATGTGACAGCGTAGAACTAGGGTTTTCTAGGCTATAAGCTTCATGGGAACAGATCACCAGGTGTTTCTCCTGTGCAGCTCTTAACCAAAACGGTCATGGTTTGCCACCAGAGTGCCTGTACCCAGGACTGTCTAAGTAAAGAAAAGGAAGTCAGCCGTATCTGACTAAGTGTGAGGAAGTTTTAGTAGGACAGCATTTGAGTGAGTGCATTTTATTCTAATATCATTAACATTCTCATATTTGTTTGAAGATAACTTTATTGAAGTCAAAATCAAGGTAGGAATCAGAGATTCATCAACTTTCTATTTTATACCCAGTTAATATCTGATAGTTTTTCTTTTCTAGTGACGCACTGTAGCATTGTAAGGCATTGTGCAGTGTTAAATGTTATGCACAAATAGGCACCTAATGGTGGGTTTAAGGATGTTACGGCAGTCCAAGTTCTTTCATTTTCCTGATTATAACAGCATTTGCATAATGTATGAATTCAAACATTATTGCTGTTAAATAATGCATAAATATTCTCCCATGCCGAAATATGTCTATTTCCTCTTCATGAATTCTGTTGAGTGTATCATTCAGTTGTTGTTCTATTTAAAATGTACTTAGAGATCTGCATACATCAGAAGTATGACTGGGGGAAATGTCATAGCCAGAAGAATGAACATACTCAGAACTTTAAATGAAGTATACATTATTAAATGGACTGGGTTTTCACCTCTTCAGGGTGCATTATCTTCAGAATCTAATGTTTGGTAGAAATGGCAAGTATTTTCATGATCACCTGAAAATCAGATGGGATTTGCATGCCTAATAAGACTTTCCTGGAAGGTTCAGAAAGAAAAAGGTTGTGTTTCATTTGCTTTGCTTTTTTTTTTTTTTCTTTGTTTATTTTTCTCAAAACTAAATATAAATATGAACATGATCGTATACTTTAGAGATTTTCTTGCATAGTAGGAAATACTATCTAAATTATTAGAGCTGATGATAATTGGTATGAATTCCCACTTCAACTTTACAGCTTTAAATATTCCATTTAATGTACTCTCAATGATTCTCTTATGGAAACCACAGCTGCTTCTTTGTTTTATAAAATATATGTTTAAAACAAAATATGAGTATTTATTTCTAACTATCTCCTTTTCTTCCTCAAATAAATGACTTGCCTTTTAAATTCTCATTCACTTGTAAAAGAGGCATAGCCTAGGACCTAATTTAGAATCTGATGTAGGAGATTCTCTTGTCTCAGTCTATTTTCTATTTGCTACTGGTATGAAATAATCAAGTGACCAAAACAGGCTACATTTTAAAGATTGTATTTTATTTTATGATTTGCCATTATGATGCCAAAAGATGTCTATCTTCATGTTACGATTGTTGTAATGTTACCTACACACATGCAATCACATACACATACGAAGAGAGCCTATTTTCTCTGTCAAATGGATTTTCTGTCACTTTCCTATTCTATCCTCTACTTACTACTGCTGATAAAATGGTGTGGTGCATTCAAATGTCTAATAAAAGGATGTGCCTTTAAAAGAATGTATTTTTAATTCTAAATGTTTCATTATAAGCAAAAGATAGCTCTGAAATCATCACATGAACTTCAGGCTCTTAAATGAGAAATACAAAAATGTTTTTATTCTAAAATTGAATATACCTGTGCAATAAACAAACTAAAATGAACTGTGATTCTGCATGTCAGTTTCACACATGGAGCTCCCAAACGAATATTTGCTAAAGAAATCAATTTCATATACAACAAGGCTATTCATTAATTTTTTCCACTTTGCTGTAGATTGTAGGCAATGCAGTCATCAAAACACAAACTGGAAGCAGCAAAGCCCTAGTGATGGACACTGCAGATTGAGAAAGTGCAAATTTTCAGCACAAAAACTTGAACCAAATTTGTTTCTTTCTCAACCTCCTTAATGAGCAATTCTAAAGTCCCATGGAGCAATTGATTTAAAGAAGAAAAGGAAAAATCAATAGAAAGCCAACCACTGGGCTTGGAGATCCAAGGAAATCCTCCATTGGAGGGATCATGGCTACAGTTTGAGAGCTTCATGCTCTTGCTCTTTTCTCTTACACTTTTTAGGGTTTATAGTATCTACCTAAATTGTAGGAAGCAAAGGAAGCTGTCTAAAGCAACTTGCCCAAACATTATATTATCTTTAATGGAAAAGAAAGTTTATAAGAGCTTCAATCAAAATTCTGAAATTTCGAATTCAATGCTATAATTTTTTCTTAATATTAAAGTGAGAAGTAAAGAATCTGAGATGTACACAGTAGAAGAAAATTTGAGAGGCTGCTTAGAGTTAGGTAGCAACTTTTTGACCTATTAGTAACTGTAGAAATAAAGTTACCCACGGTACTACAGTTTTGACTCTGCAAGGGTTGCAAACGTACCTCTTAATCCCAGGGGAAGAGCAGACTTAAGAAACACCAGTCCCTCAACTCCACTTGACAACCCCCAAGCCTTCCTTTGTCAAAAGAATTCTCTCTTGATCAATTTTAAGAACTAGACTCAACAAATCAAGTGGCATAGGATTTTCAATAGCATGCTTGTTTTACTGAAACATATTAAATAGTATAAATAAAAATGAAACTCAAATTGTATCTGTGAGCATGTTATGGCAGCACTGGGAAATGTTCAGTTTTTACAAGTTTTATGTTAGACATTCTCAGAATCTTTTAGCTATCTAGTGAGTCTCCTTATATTTCCTGAGTTTTATGACTTTTCCTTTGCTAATCCCTCAATCCAACAAGTTTATCTGTACAGTAAACTTTCGAACGACACTAAATTTCCTTAAGGTTGTTGTTGTTAAGTTCAGTTGAGCTGGTTCCAACACATAGTGACCCTGTATAGAACCTTCAAGGTTTTAAATCTTTGTGAGAGTAGAAAGCCTCATGTTTCTCCCATGGAGCAGCTGGAGGTTTCTAACTGCCAAACTTGTGGTTTGCATTCCCATGTTTATCCTACAAACTCCTAGCGCTCCCATCCTTCAGGTTCTAGAAATCTGAACATTGGATCTGCTTATGACAAAATTCCTCTGTGACACTTATTATGCTCGGTCCTTACAGGGTTGCTATGTCAGAATCAACTCAACAGCATTCAACAACAACAATGTTGTCCTGGTGTGGTACTGTGAAATAAAGCACTGGACTGCAAGGTCAGTTTAAACCACAGGTCAGCAGTTCAAACTCACCAGCTGCTCCTTGGAAAACCTATGCAAAATCACTATGAGTCAGAACCAACTCCATGGCACTTAACAATAAATGTTGCCCTAGATGCCTGCACCAACAAGTATCTCTGACCCAAGTTCTTATAACTCTGTTGACACTTGCACTCACCATTCTGTCTCCCTCCCAAACCCCCACTGTAGGTTCATTCTCCAGTTCCTATTCACTTAGGCATTTCTCTAAGGCTGAGACAAAGGAATGTTTAATCAGAAAATGTATTAACTAATTGGTGAAGCCTATTATAAAAAAATCCCCCTAATTACTCTGTGGTGTCAAGAAAAAGGGCCTGTCAAGAGAGTATCAGTGTTACAACCGTGACAGCAAAAAGCAGCATTTGGAAGTCCTCCTCCCCTGGGTCTTTTCTTTGATTTCTGCCTTTAATACTGATAAGAAGTGACAGTAGTTGGATAAAACAATCAAAACTTGAGTTGAAGAGCTTATAAACCTTCTGACACTTCAATAAACCAAAAGCCGATATGAAACTAGCAAAATGGTTTTATTCTAACTCTGGCTAGCCACACACCACAGACATGACATCCATTTGCAGAGCTCCGAGCTATCTCCTTGATATAATATTTTACTAACTCTCATTTCACATCTTTTAAATAAGAAATAAATGCTAAATTCTACCAAGAGAAATAAAATCTTTTATAATCTTTTAGACAGTTGTTGTCATCCCTCAGGAGAGCTTTATGCCTGCTGCTAACTGTCTACAAATCAATATTTAATATTTTGAAACATGAAGTCTTAATTATCCATCTCCCCTTTAAGCGTGAAACCCACACTGAGTGAAAATAAAACCATTTGTTGGCTGATGGATTGATTGCCACTTATTAGCACTTTTTTGATCTGCAGGTCAGATTACAGGGCTTCATTCCAAACACGTTTATGCTTCGATGTATGAATGAGTAGAGCAGAATATGTTAACTCTGGACTGTGTGAAGATCTCTTTCACTTTAGTTCATTACACTAACACTGAAGAGTTAAGAAAGAAAGCATGATAGAAACACAGAGAGATGAAAGACAGAAAGAGAGGGAGGAATAAAAGAAGGAAGACAAGATGGAAGGGATGGAGGGAGGAAGAAAATAGAAATTCCTGCATAGGAACAAGGGGATATTGAATAGCTTAAAATCAGGAGAGAGATATGCCTAAGTGGTATCCTTTCACTATACTTATTCAATCTGTGCTCTGAGCAAATAATCCGAGAATCTGTATTATATGAAGAAGAACTTGGCATCAGGAAGACTCATTAACAATCTTGCTTGCTGGACACAAAGAGGATTCAAATTACTGATGGAGATCAAAGACCAGAATATTCAGTATGGATTGAACTTCAGTATAAAGAAGACAAAAATTCTCACAACTGGACCAATAAATAACATTATGAAAAAGAGAGATAATGTTGAAGTTGTCAAAGACTTCATTTTCCTTGAACCTACAATCAACACTCAGGAAAGTAGCAGTCAAGGAACCAAATGACATATTATCTCAGGCAAATTTGTTGCAAAAGACTTCTTTAAAGTGTTAAAAGAACAAAGATGTCAGTTTGAGGACTAAGGTGGATTTCACCCAAATCCTGGTATTTCCAATTACCTCATGTTGTTATTCTTGTTAAGTGCTGTTGACCCTGTATAGGGTTTCCAAGGAGTAGCTGGTAGGTTTGAACCTCCAACTTTGTGGTTAACAGTTCAGTGCTTATCCAACAGCCACACATGAAGACTTCAATTGCCTTATATGCTTGTGAAAGTTGGACAATGAATAAGGAGAACTGTAGAATAAACGATGCATTTGAATTGTGGTGTTGGTGATGAATACTGAAAGTACCATAAACTACCAAAAACAAAACAAATCTCTCTTGGAAAAAGTACAGCAGAATGCTTTGGACAATCAAAGATGGCAAGACTTCATCTCTAGTTCTTTGGACATGTTGCCAGGAGGGATAAGTCCCTGGAAGAGGATATGGTGGTGGTGGTGGTGGGCTGTGGAGTTGGTTCCGACTCATAGAGACAATTTGACATTTAGCTTGCTCATTATGTGATATGCATATAATTCTAATACATACCATGCTACTAATATAATTTTACAAATATACAAATGCAGACATATACATTTTATACATATATGGATATAAACACATGCATATGTGTACATATATACACGTGTAACTCACTTTGTTAACTGTATGTGCTCTTATTAGAAGCAGACCACATCTTTAAAACTCATTCATTTAGTGGTAGTGGTGGTGGTGGTGGTTGTATGCCAATTCATAGTGTCAGTCCAACTCATAGTGACCCCATACAGGGTTTCCAAGGCTTTACTTCTCAACAGGAGCAGAAAGCCTCATCTTTCTCCTGAGGAGCTACTGACCTTCCTTCTGTTAGCAGTGAAGTTCCTAGTGTACTACACTGCTAGGGCTCATTTATTCATTTACTACTGTATGATCTCAACAAATGTTTTTTGATTGATTCTATATCAGACATAATTTTATTGTCTAGAAAACATGCAAATGGAAACAAAAAATTTAATTGTATTTGCTTCATTTTTAAACTAGATTTTCCAATTTTAATATTATTCTATGAATTATTTGCATTTAAGCAAGTAGGAGAATTTTCCAGCACTAGTCCATCTGCTCCTCCTCTTGATTTTGAAGTGGTCATCAGACTAAATTGGTAACATCTTTCATCGTGTGGCAACGCCCCATATTGTCACAGCCATGCAATTCCAATTTCATTGCCCTATTGAGCCAAAGGCAAAGAGAGGCAACAAGAGATAAATCCCTTCAAAAACTCAATAAGTTTAATAATAGCTAACAGACGCAGAATACTACCCACCATAGAAATGCTTAATTGCTCTTTGTCATTAAGTTGGCTCTAATGATAAAGGCTTGTTTGTGAAAGTTCCTTCCCCTTTGGTATTAGACTTTAAAGGATTGGACTGAAAGGGGCTGGAAAGATCTTGAATACCACCACCCCACCATAAATACACATTCTGCTTTGACTGCACTGAAAATAACATAAATACAAGGAAGCTAGTTTACTTGTAAAATTCTCAATGGAAGGTTTTTTCACAATCACTCTAGAGATCATACCACCACCTGTCAATTCTGACCCTTAGCAATCATATAGGACAAAGTAGACTACTTCATAGGGTTTACAAGGAGTCGTGGTGTGGTGCTGTAGACTAAGCACCCAACAGCAAGGTAGGTTTGAACCACAAGGTTGACAGCTCAAAGTCACCAGTAGCTACCTGGAAGCCCTGTACAGGGTCGCTATGAGTCAGAACCCACTCGACGGTGCTTAGCAACAACAACAACCTTCTGGAAGAGTACGATCCATCTTTCTCCCACAGAGCTTCTAGTGGGTTCAAACAGCCAACCTGGTAGGTATTAGTGGAGTGCTTCAATCATTGTGACACCATACTCCTTACCACATCACAGCATTTCAAAAATCTTCACCAAAGCCATTTCTACCCTATGTCTTCCTAATCACCCCTGACTCACTTTAAATGCAGGTTATCTTAAGCTGACGTCTATGGAGACCAAAGTAAATTAGTTATATAGGTGTAGACTTGTTAATCACAGGCTAGAAATTCAAACTCACTAGCTGCTCCTTGGAAACCCCACATAGGGTCACTATGAGTTGACTCTGACTCTAAGGCATTTAACAACAACAACAAACACAAAAGAAAAGGAGTGCACCAATTCTCTCAGGGATGTTAAATAGATTATTACATGTTATTTACAATATCCATGAGAAAAAAATCCCAGTGAATTAATATAAAGGTCTCTCTGTGTTGTGGTCACTACTACGGATTTGTAAAATACTTCCCTTCCATCCCTATACACACACACAAAGAAGTCCACTAAACTGAATATAATGACAGCAAATTTTTCTATCAAGCTGAAATGTGGACAAATTTTAAAGTAGAATTCACTGATGTGAACATAAAATGTTAAAGCCATGTTGCTGTTTAGTCACTAATCCCCTTTCACTTTCTCTTGTTTTCATATTTCCCTCTGGAAATTCTTAGGGCACACCTATACAGCAATACACCTGTGAGCTATGAGGACAACTGAGGCAGACATGTGGCAAAAAGGAGTCCCTGGGTAGCTTCAACAGTTAAGTGTAGGCAAGCTACCCAAAAGGTTGGCCATTTGAAGTACCCATCCAGAGGCACCTTGGATCAAAGGCCTGATGATCTGCTTCCTTATGGTCACATCCTGGAAAATCTTCCAGAGCACAGCTCTACTCTGACACATATGGGGCTGTCTTGAGTAGGAACTGCCTCAAATACAACTGCTTAAGGCAAAGCTTCTTCTTGTTGTTGTTGTTGTTGTTAAGTCCTGTTGAATCAGTTCCATCTCAGTTACCCTGTATAGGGTTTCCAAGAAGCAATTGGTGGATTTGCACTGTTGACTTTGTGGTTTGCAGTCCAGTGCTGATCCTACAGCACCACACCAAGAATTCTAAGGCAAAGCTACAAACTATAAAAACATGGTTTCCAGTGCTCTTCTTCTCTCCCTTTCTATCATTTCTTTTCAACATTCCCACCACTCCTTTTGAGAAATAAGTGAAATTAAAAGGTTAAAACTCATACAACACTGCCTGACTTTGGCCAAATC
Organism: Chrysochloris asiatica; assembly: GCF_000296735.1. NCBI lineage: Eukaryota > Metazoa > Chordata > Mammalia > Afrosoricida > Chrysochloridae > Chrysochloris > Chrysochloris asiatica. The sequence continues at coordinate 12,978,655 of NW_006408520.1, forward strand.
ATATGTACTGTTGTCAGCTGATTCTGACTTATAATGAACCTGCAGGACAAAATAGAACTGCTCCTAAACAGTATATCTTTAAGGGAGCAGGCAGCCTTATCTGTTTCCTATGGTGCAGCAGCTGGTGGGTTTGAATTGCTGACCTTTTGGATTGTGGTCCTCTGTTTCACCCACTGCACCACTGGTGTTCCTACCTGTCTCTGGTTTGTTGTCATTAAGTCAGTTCTGAGTCATTGGGGCCCTGAATAGGGTTTCCAAGGAGCAGCTGGTGGGTTTTAACCATCAACCCAGTGCTTATCCTACACTCAATTAATTATATTTTCCTAATTTCTCTTTTAGAGAGGCATGCTCAAGCCTACAAGGAGCTCTGGTAGCATAGTGGTTACGAATCAGGCTGCGAACCACAAGGTCAGCAGTTCGAAACTACCAGCTGTTCCACGGAAGAAAGATGAGGCCTTCTGCTCCCATAAAGATTGACAGCCTGGGAAACCCTGTACGGGGTCGCTATGAGTTGGAACCGACTCCACGGCACACAGCCACCACCACCACCAGCTCAAGCCTACTTTATGAGATGTTGTTAGCTGCCATCAAATTGGCCCCCAGCTCATGGCGAATGGGGTCAGACTATTTTGATCCATAGTGTTTTCAGAAGCAGATTGTCAGACTTTTCTTTCTACTCTGTCTTTGTCTGGATACTCCATTGAAACCTTTAAGAGTTGCAATTTGCCAGGCTCAACTTACAGACCTGTGTTGGTTGCTCATGAGTGATGTCATTGTTGTTAAGTGCCATCAAGTTGGTGCCGACCCATAGCGACCCTGTATAGGGTTTCTGAGGAGCGGCTGGTGAGTTTGAACTGCTGACCTTGTGGTTCAAACGACTTTGCAGTCCAGCACATTAACCCACAGTGCCACACCAGGACTCCTCATGAGGCACATTGTCCAAGAATTGAATTCTAGTCTCTCACACAAAAGATGAACATTCTTCCATTGAACAACAACTGAGCAATGAATAAGAAGACTAGAGAAGAATTTATACATTTGAATTATGGTGTTGGCATAAACTATTGAAAGTACTATGGACTGCTAAAAGAGCAAACACATCAGTCTTGGAAGAAGTATAGCCAGGATGCTCCTTAGCATGACTATACTTCATCTCTCATACTTCACACATTGTCAGGAGGGAACCGTCCCTAAAAAAGGATATCATTCTTGGTAAAATGGGAGGGTCAGCATAAAAGAGAAAGATCCTCAGAAAGATGGACTGACATAGTGACAGCAGGACCTAACAACAACATTATTAATAGATGCTATTTTTAGCCTTGTTTTACCAATAAGAAAAATGTATCGCCGAGAGGTTAAGCAACTTGTTTAAGTCACAAAGACAATCAGTGCTTTTAACCACCATACTACATTTAGTCTTGCTGTGGCACTGTAGGATAAGTACTGAACTGCTAACCACAAGTTTGGCAGTTCAAAACCATCAACCACTCCTCAGAAATCCTGTACAGGATCACTTTGGGTCATTATGGTGTTGGAGAAGAATACTAAAAGTGCCATGGATTGCCAGAAAAACAAACAGGTCTGTGTTGGGAGAGGTACAGCCAGAATGTTTCTTGGAAGCAAGATGGTGAGACTTCTTCCCTCATACTTTGGACACATTATCAACAGGGACCAGTTCTGGTAAAGTGGCGTGTCTGCAAAAAGAAGAAAGCCCTAACCAGATGGATTGACACTCTGCCAATGGGATGGAATGTAACAATCATGAGGATGGCACAGGACTGGGCAGAGTTTCATTCTGTTGTGCATAGGATCTCTATGAGTTGGAACTAACTCATGGCACCTAACAACAACAACATGGGTCAAAACCAACTCAACTACACTTAACAATAACAAATAAAGAATAACACTACATTGATACAAAGAGGTACCAGAAATATGCTTATCTTTCTTTCTCATTCATCTTTAGTATGTTGTTGTTCTTGTTAAATGCCATCGAGTCAGTTCTGACCCATAGAGACCCTGTATAGTGTTTCCAAGGAGCAGCTGGTGAGCTTGAACCACTGACCTTGCAGTTCAAATGGCTTTGCAGTCTGGCGCATTAACCCACAGCGCCACACCAGTATAGTCAGTACTATATGTAACTTCGCTGTTGATGTTGTGTGCCATCAAGTTGTTTTTGACTTATAGCTCATAGGGTTTCCTAAGCTATAAATCTTTACAGTAGAAACTCTCAACTTGCTTCCTCAGAGCAGCTGGTGGATTCAAACTGCTGACCTTGGGTTAGCAGCCCAACAAGTCTCCTTGTAGCCTTGTTTAATTGTATGTTGTTGTGAAGTGCCATTGAGTCCAACTCATAGTTACCCTTTATAGGGTTTCCAAGGACCATTTAGTGGGTTTGAACTGCCTGCCATATGATTAGCAGTTGAGTGTCTATCCTTCAGCACCACACAGGGACTCCAGTTTAACTGTTTAGAAGCTCCATATCGAATTACTGCATCAATTGGTGGAAATCATGGTGAGCTACTCTAACCATGAAGGCATTTGTAGAAACTCCTTTCCCTCACCACCTCCTTCTCATTGCTGTTTAGCACCATAACCATAACTCACCAACAGCATCTGGGAAGGCAACCAGTTAGTCAGCTTTAACCCAGTAACTTCAATTCATAGAATTAAAGAATGTTAGCACTAAGGAGCATCTCAGAGTATGTATAAGTGAATTTTCTTGTCTTAAAGAGTAGAAAACTAAAGTACACAGAGATGAAGTGAGTTTCCCCAGACCCAGAGCCCATATCTGCTACAGTCAGGTCTTGAACATAGGAACATGGACTCCTACTTTATCATACCTCTAGCTCTGGTATTGGTAAATGATAACTTGTCACTCCCCCCCCCCATCACCCATTGACACCAAAATGATCATATCTTGTACCTGCAAAATTCCTTTCGCTTCTACCTAGGCTGAGTGACCAAGTCAAAGAACATGACATCATGATTTTTCAGAGCTTTAGTTCATTGTAGACATACTTGTCTTTCTATTGCATATGGTTTGCTTATTTAAGATATTTTTGACCTTTGAAAAAGAAACAAACTAAACACTAGTACATAAGACCTTACAGATGGATTTTGTCTACTTTTCTCTTTTGTGTGCTTAATGCTTTTCTTTATCCTATCATATGCTTGGTTCTCACTCAAATCTAGCTGGGTGTTCAGACACCCAGTGACCGCATCGTCCATAGCATGGTTCTTTTTTCTTTTTTCATTAACATGGGATCTGAGGATTCTGATATAAAAAGTATGTTGTTGTTGTTATTGTTATGTGCCATGGAGTCAGTTCCGACTCATAGCAACCCTGTACAGGGTTCCCAAGACTGTAAATCTTTACGGGAGCAGAAAAGCTCATCTTTCTCCCATGGGACAGCTGGTAGTTTCCAACTGCTGACCTTGTGGTTCGCAGCCCAATTTGTAACCACTACGCTACCAGAGTATAATACTTCAAAATTAGAGGGAACAGTTGTTTCCCTAGACTTTTGCTACTTGTTAAATATTGTGTCAGATTCTAGAAATAACTTAAAAGGAAAGAAACAAAAATACACATGTATTCAACCCAAGAGTTCCCAACAGCTAAATGTCCCAAGGGTTGTTTATAGTGATGTGTTGCAGTCATAATCATCACTATTGATTAACATCTTAGCCATTCACCGTGTCAGGTCTACAGCATTGTCATCAGCTCTACTATATCCTGGGCCTCATAATCTGTCTCCTAATCACTTCAATAAAATATGAGTCTGCTTTAATCAGTAGAGCAAGTTTGGGCTCAACAATTACTTTTAAGGCCATTTTCCTGCCAAATGTGAATAAGAGGTTTATTTGAAGCCTGCTGTGCAAACAGTTCACAAACGGACACGAACCTGCTTAAATGCCAAGGGTTTGGGTTAAATTTCAGAAATGGGCAATGACTAAGGCAAATAATAGTAATTCTGTACTCAGAGCAGTAAAAGTCTAATTCTTTTGTTGTATGGCAAATAAATCATTAATGATTATCAATGCACAATCATTAAAAAAATAAAGTACCTCTCTCCTTGAGGTTGATTCTTTTATGCAGACATATTTGCAAAATCAAATTCTGAGCATTGTTATTCAGTATTTATAGGCAGCTTTTCATTATCCTCCCTCTAACTATCCCATTACCTAACACCATAGTTATCTTCTTACAAACAAATCTGAGCATTTCATTCCCATGTTTCACAGCCTTCAGATATAGCCTTCAGAATATAAACCAATTTGTTTAGAAAATCACACCAAAAACTTCTTCATTAGGACCCAACTCTTCTTTTCATCCTCATTCCTCTATCTTTCATATCCAAAACCTCTTCCACTGTCTGGCACACTCGTGTTAAGTTGAGACTTGATTCAATATTCACAATAATTGGAAAGCCTTCTCTGAGTCCTCTAAGAAGTCAATTATTGGTCCTCTGAAAACACTAAATATTTTGTTAATACATAACTTGACTGTCTCTCCTTCTCCCTTCTTTAACTGAAAAATAAACCAAATCCATTGTTGTTGAGTTGATTCTAACACATAGCAACACTAACAGACAGAGCAGAACTGCTCCCGAGGGTTTCTGGGGCTGGAAGTACTTAAAGAAGCAGACAGTCTCATTTTCTCCCATGTAACATTAGTGGGTTTGAACCTATGCCTTGTGCTTAACAAGCATGCCAATGTTTAATCCACCATACCACTGGGGATCCAGGACATAATACATGGAAAGCAGGAATTTTTATTTATTCATCTTTGTATGCGTCATCTGGCCTAGCCCTTGGTCTGGCACATGATGGCATGTGAATAAGTATTTATTGGAAAAATGGATGAATGAAGAAATAAATGTCTCTTTTTAAAGTTGTTGGAACTATAGTTCTCGGGCTAGAAAAAAATGTCTTAAATTCTTGTATGGTGAGTTTATTTTGAACACATCATGAGCTTCAGAATTTTTCCCAGGCATTTACATGGCATGATAAAGCAAGATTAAGTAGATTGTTGTCTGTGTGATCAGCTTTTTTTCATGAGCAAGGTAAAGGTTATGCTATTATGGGTGTGCTACTGTAATAAATAATCCCCAAACTTTAACCTTCAAAAAATAAATGAATCCAAATTCTATCATCCAAAGACTCAGACTATACATGCACCTCTGATACACAAAATCAGTTTAGCAAGACGATGTAACATTTAGCAACCAGAAAACATATTTCAACTATGGTCAAAGCAAAGGGTAGACATTCAACATAGTAATGAGTAATGGTTACTTAACATGGACATTCTTAATGCCTGTTTTTTTTTTTTTTTTTTCCAGTTCTCATTATAAAGGCTACTATTGTCAGAGACATAATATAATTCCTACCAGAGGATTTAAAGAATAGGATTTAAAACAGACTAGCAACTTAGTCATCCAGATCAGATTTGCCAAAATGTCCAAAAAATTAATCAGTTCACCGTACACTAAAAGAAGAATAAAAGCACTAACTCATGAATTATGGAAAAGTTAGTCTAACTCTCAAGCCTGAAAGTTTCTGGGCAATTCATTAAGAAAAAGATCAATTTGCAAAATCCTGGAGGTTATTAAGTTGTTTGAAAGCAACCAATAAAATTTATCATGTAAAACCAATTCTAGTCCCTTCTTTGACAAAGAAGAGGTAAAAAATAACATTAAAGATGTGGACATTGTTTACTCTGGTCTTAAGGATTTTGGCAAATTGACCTATCGACCATCAGCTAATATGTTGTTTGTCTAAATTTCAATATTTAGTGAGTTCTTGAGCTGTGAAAGCACTCTGCTGGGCAACATGGGGGAGTGAAGGAAAATCAGACAGGTGCGCTATACTCAAGAAGATTACAGTCAAAAGGTAGTCTCTACAAATGCTTTTAGGTATTAAACCCTAAAGATACTAAGTATTGTAGAATAAGGTTTTCAAAACATGGGCCCTGGTAACAGAGTATTTAGCTTTGAAGCCTCAATACTTTACTTACTAACAGTTTGATGTTGTGAAAGTTATGTAACTATTTCACCTTAGTTTTCTCATCTATAAAATAAAACTGATTATAGGATTAAAGGAGTTAGCACATGTGCTTAGAAAAAGCTTGGGAAGTTTGTGGAGAAAGTATGATGCACCATGGTAGATAGGTCTGAATGGTAAGGGAAAAATGGGAATGAGGTGAGCAATAATAATCAGAAAAATATACTAAAGATACAGAACATGACCAGATGCAAATATGTAGAGGATATGGTTTATATGTGAAATGCTACATTGATTTTGTTGTTGTTGTTAGCTGCTGTCAAGTTAGTTCCAACTCATAGAGACTGTACGCACAACGGAACAAAACACTTTCCAGTCCTGTGCCATCCTAACATTATTGTTATATTTAGCTTATTGTTACTACCACTGTATCAATCCATTTCATCGAAGGTCTTCCTCTTTTGTGTTGACCCTCCGCTTTGACAAATAGGATGTATGTTTTCAGGAACTGATCCCTCCTGACAACATGTCCAAAGTTCAAAAGAACAAATCTCACCACCCTTATTTCTAAGGTGTAGTCAGTCTGTACTTCTAAGACAGATTTGTTTGTTCTTTTGGCAGTCCGTGGTACTTTCAATATTCTTCACCAACTCCATAATTCAAATGCATCCTTTCTTCTACCAACTATCTCTTGGTGTGGTGCTGTATGTAGGATTGGCAATGGACTGAGAACCGCAAGGTCAGCAACTCAAACCCACCAGCTACTCCTTGGAAACTCTATATAGAGTTGCTATGAGGCAGTACCGACTTGATGGTACTTAACAACAGCATGAGGCAATTGAAAACACCATGGTTATGGCTGACAAATTTATCCTCAAACTAACATCTTTACTCTTTCCCACTTTAAAAAGGTCTTTTGCAACAGATTTCCCTAATGAAATACATCACCTAATTTCTTGACTGCTGCTTCCATGGTCATTGGATTATGGATCCAAGCAAAATGAAGTCTCTGGCAATGCCAATGTGTTCTCCATTTGTCATGATATTATTTATTGGTGCTGTTTTGAGAATATTCTCTTTTTTCCATATTGATATGCAATCCATACTGATGTCTCTATTCTTTGACTTTCATCAGTATTTCAGGTCTTCTTCACTTCCAGGAAGCAAGATTATGTCATCTGCATATTTCAGGTTGATCAGTCTTCTTCCAATCCAATTCATATAATCCAGCTTCACAAATTATTTACTAAATATACATATTGAATAATTACGGTTAAATAATACAACTCTGGTGATCACCTTTCCTAATTTTAAACTACTCAGTGGACTCCTGGTATAGCACTGTAGGATTGTTGTTGTGGTTGTTATGTGCCATCGAGTGGGTACCAACTCATAGCAACCCTATTCACAACAGAACAAAACATTGCCCAGTCCTAGGCCAACCTCACAATTGTTGCCATGCTTGAGCCCATTGATGCTGCCACTTTGCCAATGCATCCGGTTGGGGATCTTCTTCTTTTTCTCTGACCCTCCACCTTACCAAACATGTCATCCTTCTCCAGTGACTGGTCCCTCCTGACAACATGTCTAAAGTATGAGAGACAAACTCTGGCCACACTGGCCTCCAAGGAACACCCTGGCTGCATTTCTTCCAACACAGATCTGTTGGTTCTTTTGGCAGCCCATGGTACTTTCAATATTCTCTCAACACCATAACTCAAATGCATCAATTCTCATATCTTCCCTAGTCACTGTCCAGCTTTCGCATGCATATGAGGTTATTAAAAATACCATGGCTTGGGTCAAGTGCACCTTATTCCCCAAGCTGACATCTTTGTTCTTCAACACTTTAAAAAGGTCTTGTGCAGC
>NW_006408520.1:12987259-12994331 GCF_000296735.1 Chrysochloris asiatica
TGTAATTGTGTTTGAATTATCTTCAGCAAAATTTTACTTGCATGTGATTTTAATGATATTGTTCAATTATTTCCACATTTCATTGAGTCACTTTTCTTTGTAATAGGTACAAATATGGATATCTTCCAGTGGGTTGGTCAGGTAGCTGTTTTCCACATTTCTTGGCATAGATAAGTGAGCTCCTCCACGTTTTGTTAGTTTGTTGAAAGATTTCCATTGATATCCCATCAATTCTTGAAGCTTCTTTTTTCACCAATGCCTCTTCTTCCTTAATTACCATTAATGCTTGATTGCTACCTCTTGAAATGATTGAACATTATTTTTTGGTACAGTGATTCTGTGTATTCCTTCCGTCTTCTTTTAATGCTTCCTGCACCATTGAATATTTTTCCCATTGAATTTTTCAGTATTGAAACATGAGGCTTGAATTTTTTCCTCAGTTGTTTCAACTTAAGAAACACTTAGCATGCCCATCCCTTTTGGGTTTCTAGTTCCAGGTTTTTGCACAGTTCATTATAAGATACTACTTTGTCTTCTTGACCTGCCCTTTAAAATTCCCTGTTTAGTTATTTTACTTCCTCATTTTTTCCATCCACTTTAGTTTCTCTACACTCAAAAACAAGTTTCAGAGTCTTTTTGGACATCCACTTTAATCTTTTGTTGCTTTCCTGTATTTTTAATGACCTTTTACTTTCTTCATATATGACATTCTTGATGTCATCCCATGATCCATTCAGATAATATGTCTAAAGCATGAGAGACTAAGTCTTTCCATCCTTTCTTCCAGGGAACACTCAGACTGTACTTCCTCCAACACAGATTGGTTTTCTCTTTTGGCAGTCTGTGGTACATCATAGAGAAGATGCTAAAGTAGGATAATGGCCAAGGAATTAGAAAGTAGGAAAGGATCCTGGAAACCGAAGAATATAATGGATTGGATTTAGCACTTGAAATATGGGGGTTGGGGTTAGAAACAAACAAACACCAGCTGCTATCAAGTCAATATGTAATAGAATTGCAATTTGTAATAGAAAATCCATAGGATTTTCAAGGCTGTGACCTTTTGGAAGATTACTGAGTCTTTCTTCAGAGGCATCTCTGAGTGGGCTGGAAATGCCATCATTTTGCCTAGTATTTAAGTAATTAATTGTTTGCATCACCAGAGACTCTAGGAACATAAGGGTGTAGAGGCTTTTAACTTTCTACTCATTATGGAATGATAGGAACATGAGAACCAGAAATACAAAATATTTCTGTGTATACTGAGCCTGAACTAGTAGAGGGATATCCTGATATGGGTATCAAGTAACTAGTCAAAAAAGAGTCAAGATGTAAGATGAACAATTGATATTTATCTATACTGACATCTTCATTAGGATCAAGACATCAGATGAAATAAGAGAGAGTATGGCAGCTCAAAAGATAAAAATCAAGAAACACACATGCACAGCAGGTAGATGGAAAGTAGTATAGGAAATATGATTTCTCCTTCAATTTTATACTTATCATTTTCCTGTTTAATTATAAACACATCCGACCTCCTTAAAAAAAAAAAAAAATCAAAACAGCAGATATTCATTTAATGAGCATAGGTCAAAAAATGGTAATGATTCTAAGAAAACACTTGCATTTTAATAAATTCCAATTCATTCAAAGGCAAGAAGTCATGCCAGTCTTTGTGAGAAGCAGGATAGTCATCAGGAGCTGGTGGTTGTTTAACGTCCCCAGTCATACGCTCTTTCTCTCTCTGTATTCCACAGGACCACATGGCAGTCTCCAGAAAAGGCATATGTGGGCTGAGCAGTCACCCACTAGGAGTCTAGACTGTGTTCCCTCTATTCTCGCCTGCATGCACTAGAGTAGTACCTAGTAGAAATCAGGTCACCTAGTAGTACGCAGTAGAATCCTGATGTAGCACTGTAGGATACACATTGGACCACTAACCACAAGGTTGGCAGTTCAAATCACCAGCCACTCCTAAGAAACCCTATGCAGGGTTGCCATGAGTCAGAAACAACTCAACACCACTTAACACAAGAGTAATACTTAATGAGTGGCTGCTGAATGGAACTGCTACAAGATCTTACTTCTCCTTATTTAGAACACCCCTGTATTCTTAGAAATGAACTTGGAACAAAATAAATATGCAGAGACTTCAATTTGGGAACCTCAGATCATTCTAATCATGAGAAAAATCTATGTTCCAAGAGGTGGCATACTTGAATTTGAGACAAATCAACACAAAAACAAATCAGAGACAGCCTAGTTTCCTCAATAAGTAAGTATGAGGATGAGTAAAAAATTATCTCACTCCGGTTGTATTAAAATGCCCATCCATATCTGATGACAACTTTGAGCATGCAGGTGAAATGATTCTGTCGAATAGATGAGTGACAGTGGATTATGGGTTAATCATTTACTAATCAGCAATGGTTCTGCTTATGAAATAATCCATGACAGACTTGGGTTTCAAAAAGTTTGTGTGAGAAGGGTACTAAAACAACTCACGGGAGAGCAAAAACTGAAGCATTTGGACATTTGTAAACAAAATATGGACTGATACTCGAAGGAAGGTAAAGTTTCTTTGAAAAAAAATCATTACTGGTGATGGGACATCGATTAATCACTATGAGCCTGAGAAAAAAGTGGCAGAGTATGGAATGGAAACATCTTCAATCTCCAACCAACAAAAAGTTCAAAAGTCAACTATCAGCTGGAAAACTGATGCTTATAGACTTCTGGGATTCTCAAGGGCCGGTGTTAGAACACTATCAGGAAAATGGCTCAACTATCAACAGTGTTCATTCATGTGAGATGCTCACTGAAGAGTTGAAGCCTAAAGTTCAGATTAAATGCAGAGGACTGCTATCCAAAGGTGGTCTGAGCTTGCATGACAACGCATATCCACACACTTCTGCCCATACTGCTGACACTCTGAAAACACTTACTTTTGAGTTGCTATGACTTCCTCCATATAATCTGATCTTGCTCTATTAGAATTTTACCTGTTTGGTCCCATAAAAGCAGCCCTTCAAATTCAATGATCCAGCTCTGATGAAAAAGTGAAGTCAGTGATACATTCGCGGCTGGCATCTCAACCTTAAACATTTTAAAATAAGGGAATACAAAAGTTTGTTGACAAATGGACAAAGTCCATTGAAAGGAACAGATAATGTTGAAAAACGATGTATTTGTTTTTTCTAAAGGTTGATTAAAGTTAATTCTACAGCCAGAGTGCAGATAATTTTTGACTCACCTTTGTAATTACGTTAGAAGTACATTTAACTTATTCTTCCCTTTCCATTCCTGAATGTACAATGTTTCAGCCCATTATTCTTTTATCATATCAGAAACTTGGAGATCATATTCTTTACCCCATCTCAGATTCTATGTTCAGATCTCAGGGAAAATCAGTCCCCTACCTCACAGAGCAATGTCCCTTCAGAACCAGAGCTAAACATCTCCCTCACCCCACATGAGGAGCTGACAGAAAATATAATGTGGTTGCCACTATGTTAGTGAGATATCAGCTGTCTCCACCCGAAGCACAATCCAACTGAGTTCCTGCCTAAGGATCCACATGAGAAAAATTTGTTCCCAGAGGCCCACCTTACTATTGCTATGTAACAACAACATCTCTGATGGTGGCTGTGTGCCTGATTATGCTGAAGGTAAAGAGTGAATCTGAATCTCTGATCATTAAAAGCAACACAAATGGCACATTATCACAACATCTATGATATTCAACCATGTTAGTTCTCTCTACAAACATTTAAAGTGCATTATGTATTAACTCTGCTATTCATAAGGTTTTCAGTGACTAAATATTTGGAAGTAGTTCGTCACTCTTTCTTCCTAGTCTGTCTTTGTCTGGAAGCTCATCTAAAACCTGTCTACCATGGGTGACCCTGCTGGTATTTAAAACACCAGTGGCATAGCTTTTAGAGGTTCAAGCCAGATTCAGAAGAGGCCGTAGAACGAGGAATATCATTGCTGATGTCTGATGGATCTTGGCTGAAAGCAGAGACTATCAGAAAGATGTTTACCTGTGCTTGTTTGACTACACAAAGGCTTTCGGTTGTGTGGATCATGACAAGCTATGGACAACATTGCGAATATGAGTATTCCAGAACACTTAATTGTGCTCATGAGGAATCTGTACCTGGGCCAAGAAGCAGTTGTTCAAACGGAACATGGGAACACTGAATGGTTTCAAATTAAGAAATGTGTGTGACAAGGTTGTATTCTTTCACCATACTTATTCAACCTGTATGCTGAGCAAATAATCCGAGAAGCTGGGTTATATGAAGACAAATGTGGCAACAGGATTGGGGGAAGACTCATTAACAACCTGTGATAGGCAGACGATACAACCTTGCTTGCTGCTGAAAATAAAGAGGACTTAAAATATTTACTGATGAAGATCACAGAGCACAGCCTTCGGTATGGATTACATCTCAATGTAAAGAGAACAAAAATCCTCACCACTGGACCAATACAACATTCTTATCAACAGAGAAAAGATTGAAGTTGTCAAGGACTTCATTCTTCTTGGATCAACTATCAACACTCACAGAAGCAGAAGTCAAGAAATCAAATGACTTACTGCATTAGGCAAATCTGCTGCACAAGACCTTTTTAAAGTGTTGAAGAGCAAGGATGTCAGCTTGAGAACTAAGGTGCACCTGTCCCAAGCCATGGTGCTTTCAATAACCTCATATGCATGTGAAAGCTGGACAGTGAATAAGGAAGACCGTAGAAGAATTGATGCTGTTGAGTTATGTGTTGGAGGAGAATATTGAAAGTGCCATGGGCTGCCAAAAGAACCAATAGATCCGTGTTGGAAGAAGTGCAGCCAGAGTGCTCTTTGCTGGCCAAGATGGCCAAACTTTGTCTTTCATACTTCAGACATATTGTTAGGAGGGACCAGTCACTGGAGAAGGATATCATGTTAGGTAAGGTGAAGGGTCAGAGAAAAAGAGGAAGACCCCCAATGAGATGGATTGGCCAAGTGGCAGCATTGATGGACTCAGGCGTGACAACAGTAGTGAGGTTGGCCCAGGATTGGGCAGTGTTTCGTTCTGCTATGCATAAGGTCACTATGAGTTGGTACTGCCTCGATGGCACCTAACAACAACAACAATGTATTAACTAACTTATTCTGGACATGATATGAGGAAAGACCAATCACTAAAAAAGGACATCATATTCAATAAAGTAGGCTAGCAAAAATGAAGGAAATCCTTAATAGATGAATTGACATAATAACTGCAACAAAGGGCTCAAACATACCAGTCATCATGAAAATGGCACAGGAACAGATAGTGTTTGTTTGTTATATATAAGATTGTCCTGAATCAAACCTGCCTCAATAGCAACTAATAACAATATTATCTGAGTCAACATTCTCCATTTCTGTGTATTTTGCCCTGACAGGCATTCTATACACCTGAACTGCTTCTGTAGCTAAACTAAAATCCCACAGAGAGCTGTATCTTTCCTTGACTTATTTTTCCCAACTTTAAATCTCAGGGGAGAGGTATATGCTGATGTGAGAAATTACTTCAGTGAATTGAAAACTGATATGGAATTTTCTGAGCTTTGTCCTGCCCTTTGCAATAATCAGACTTTCTGTTGACAGTTCCTTCTTCAACAATACTCGGCAGCTAGTGAGACTCCTTATTCTATGTACTTTGCTGTCTAGAGCCCTATTAACCTCAGATTTATTAGCTTTTTTTTGTCAACCACTTACACTGTTGGCCTCCCAAGAGGAGAACACATCACAAAGCAAAGAAACTCTAAAAGACACATACATAGAAAAATATCTCAAATAGCAAACATTTACTGAAAGCAGGAAAGTCAGATGATAGCACTTGAATAGCCCTTCTCCCCACAAGCACATGCTATAGATACACTCATGGACGTTGTGCAAATAAATCTCATTATGCTGCCGAATCGTAGAATTATTGTCTCTCTGAGAGTACTGAGATGAAGCAGAGAATCTTCACAAATTTACTGGGCTGGCTCCAGACACACACTAGATTATACTCATCAAAATGAATGGATTTTAAAACGAGTCCAAAAGAGATGCTTTAAAAAAATCTAAAGCTTTGCCTCAAAGGGACATCTTTTTTTTTTTTTTTTTAATTCCTTCTATCCTTTCTCTGGCTTCCAGAGAGGAGAATTAAGGAGACTAGTTATTAAAACAAAGAGAATAAAATAATTCAACTTACGTTACTAAGCCAGAGAGTCGTCAGATGTCAACAGAGCCAGCAGAGGCTACTGGATGCTTGGGACCAGAAATAGAAATTAGAGCAAATATATCTCTAGAAAATGTTTGAAAAGTCCACTGCATTCCAAATACAGAGCAATATTGAGATTCCTAGCTAGAACTTCTCTTGACAAACCAGGCAACTGTCTCTTTGGGTATTTATTCAGACACTTTTCTCATGAAATTTCCTCATAAGTGTCATACTTCCAGATTATTCTGTCTGAATATATCAACCTGATAAATGTGGTTCAGGATAAATATAAGTCCAATATAAAAGCAAAGAAATTTATAAACTTGCCACTGATTGTTAATGGATGTTTGCAGCTGTTTTCTCTCATTTTGAATTGGACCGTATCAGTAAATGAAGGTCCCAAAAGCTTTGCTCTATTCTAGTTATTATGGTCAATATGACTTTGAGGAGGCAGTTCTTCCCAGTTGTAGTTTGAGTGCCTTCCAACCCAAGGGCCTCATTTTCTGGCACTACACCTGAAAATATTGTGTTACTATTCATAAGGTTTTCAGTAGCTAACCTTTTCAGAAGCAGGTCACCTCTCCTTTTTCCTAAGTCTGTCTTAGTCTGGAAACTCCACTGAAACCGGTTCACCATGGGTGACACTGCTAGTATTTAAAATACCGGTGGCAAATCTTCAAGCATCACAGCAACACACAAGCCACTACATAATGACTAACTGGCGGACCAGTGTGTTACTGGTGAAGATCAAAGACTACAGGCTTCAGTATACATTGCACCTCAATGTAAAGAAAATGAAAATCCTCACAACTGGACCGATAAATAAAATA
>NW_006408520.1:12995848-12998634 GCF_000296735.1 Chrysochloris asiatica
AATAGCAGTGTAACACTGTCAGATAGCACCAGGATATTGAAACATGATGAAGAACACCAGAATGTTGTCAGATATAGTGCCAGAAGATGAGTTTGGAAGGCACTGATATTATGACTGGGGAAGAGCTGTCTCCTCAAAGAAGAATTGACCATGATGATGCTATTGGTGTAAAGCTATCAGAGCCTTCGATTTCTGGTGGGGCACAACTCAAAACGAGAATAAACAGCTATAAGCATCCATCGATAACTGAAATATGGAATAAACAAAATTAGCATGTGACATTAATGATACTGTCCAACAATTTCTGCATTCCACTGGGTCACTGCTGTTAGAATAGACACAAATATGGATCTCTTCCAATCATTTGGCCAGGTAATTGTTATCCAAATTTCTTTGCATGGATGAGTGAGTGCCTCCAGTGCTGCATCAGTTTATTGCAAGATTTCAATTTGTATTCCATCTATTCCCAGTGCCTAGTTCTTTTCCAAGGCCTTCAATGCACCTTGGATTCTTCCTTCAGGATCATTGGTGCTTGATTATATGCTACCGCTTGAAATGGTTAAACATCAACCATTTCTTGTTGACAAAGAAATTCTATGTATTCTTTCCATCTTCTTTTGATGCTTTCTGCACCATACAATATTTTGCTCATAGAAACCTTCCATGTTTCAAGCCAAAGCTTGAATTTTTTTTCTTCAGTTCACTCAGCTTGAAAAATGTTGAGTGTGTTCTTCCCTTTTGATTACTAATTCCAGGTCTTTGCACATTTTAATATAATATTTGATTTCTCGAGCTGACCTTTGAAATTTTTTATTCAATGCTTTTAGCTCCTTGTTTCTTCCATTTGCTTTAGTATTTCTATGCTGGAGAGAAAGTTTCAGAGTCTCTTCTGACATCCATTTTGATATTTTCCATCTGTCTTATCTTCCTAATGACCTTTTACTTTCTTCCTGTATGAAGTTCAGGATGTCACCCCATAACTCTTCTGGTCTTTGCTCTTCAGTGTCCAATACATCAAAAATAAACAGTGCAATTGTTGGATCCGAAGAGGAGAAAACTTTTGGGGACTCCTGCAAGTCAAGGACCTCATGATGTAGGTGTGGGAGGGATGTGACAACCGAGTTTCTGGCCCTAGATGGAGTTCCTATAGGCCTAAGTGTTATCTATGTTCAGGTTACTCAATCCAGAAGTAATGCTTGGAGGCCTTTGAAAGAACTGGTTTAATTGTCTGTTAGAACTGCAGGGCAGCTGTGCATGGTGACTGGTTAAGTGCTGGTCTGGTAACTCTGAAGGTTCTGCCGGTTTGGAGACAAGCCAGTCAAATCCATGTAACAAAGTACCAAAGTGGTACACCAAAGTTGCACAGAACAAGAAGGAATCACACCTTTCTTGTCTATGTGTATCTGCTCCACTGGGCTACTGTCTATTGCCAAAGCTCCTCTCAAGATGGTGGTGCTGCTTCTAGCTGGCCATTCACCAATCAGTCTCTCTCTCATCATCTCTGCTCAACTTCCACTCCCAATAAGCCCTCCGTCCACTTCTATAACCATTTCTTTGAAGTTCAAATTTCCACAATTTTCATCTGTGGCTGTTTTGTTTGGTTTCTCATATCTTTGCTGTGCAGGGTCTGTGAAGAGTGTCTGTCTAATACACCATCTTGTGAAAAGTGCCAATAAAGTTAAATTTATAATCAAATCATCAAGCGCATTCTTAATCCCCATTATATATCATATCGTATATCATATCATATATCATATATCATATCATATCATATCATATATTCTTTACCCCATTATGGAGTCCTGGTGTGGCTCCATATGGAGTCCTGGTTGTGGGCTAATACATCAGTCTGCAAAGTCGTTTGAACTACAAGGTCGGTGGTTCAAGCTCACCAGCTTCTCCTTGGAAACTCTATGGCTGGTAGCTTTGTGCCATGGAGTCAGTTTTGACTCATAGCGACCCTGTACAGGGTTTCCGAGGCTGTACATCTTTATGGGAGCAGAATGCCTCATCTTTCTCCCGTGGAACAGCTGGTAGTTTTGAACTGCTGACCTTGTGGTTTGCAGCCCAATTCGTAACCACTATGCTACCAGAGCTTCATATATATATATATATATATGTATATATATATATATATATATATATGTTTTGAATAATGCAGTCCAAGAGGCTGTATTTAGTTTGATTTAAATAGTATATTAATGCATGTACATGTATAAAGGTACCGGGGACTCCAAGAAGAATATACAAATCTATGCTGGAAGAAGTATAACCAGAATGCTCCTTAGAAGCCAAGATACTCTGGAAACATTATCAGAGGGACCAGTCCCTGGAGAAGGGCATCATGCTTGGTCAAGAGTAAGGACAGTGAAAAAGAGGAGGACCTCACACGGGATGGATTGGTACAGTGCAGCCACAATGAGATCAAGCATAGCAACTATTATGCAGATTTCTCAGGACCAAGCGGTGTTTCCTTCTGTTTTACACAGGGTAGCTATGGGTTGGAATGGACTTGATGACACCTAACAACAACATGCATGCACATAACTATAAATACAATGATGTTTACTTGGTGTTAAGAACCTTAGTTGGCATTCTTGTTTTTTCATGACTTATTAACTAATATTTACTGTCAATAAATGTAGTTGTTGTTCGGTGCCATTGAGTGGGTACTGACTCATAGCGACCTTATGTACAACAGAACGAAACACTGACCGATCCTGGGTCAACCTCACTACTGTTGCCATGCTTGAGTCCATCAATGCTGCCACTTGGCTAATCCATCT
>NW_006408520.1:13000469-13050989 GCF_000296735.1 Chrysochloris asiatica
TAAACCATGTGGTCATCAGATTTAAAATGGCCAATACCAGTCCATTTCAACTCACTAATACCTAAGATGTCAATGTTTATACGTTCCATTTCATTTTTGACAACTTCCAATCTTCCCAGATTCATGCTTCGTACATTCCATGTTCCGATTTTCAATGGATGTTTACAGCTCTTTGTCTTCATTTTGAGTTGTGCCCCATCAGCAAATAAACGTCCTGTTGGCTTTTCTCCCATTGGGCTTTAGTCCATTCACGTCATCATGGTCAACTATACTTTGAGGAGGCAGTTGCATTTTGAGTGCCTTCCAATCTGAGGGGCTCATTTTCTGGCACTATATCTGACAGTGTTTCTCTGCTATTCATAAGGTTTTCAGTGACTAAAAATTCGGAAGTAGTTTGTCACACCTTCTTCCTAGTCTGTTTTCATCTGGAAGCTCATCTGAAACCTGTCCACCAAGGGTGACCTGACTGGTATTTAAATACTGGTGGCATAGCTTTCAGAATCACAGCAACTTCCAAGCCACCACAGTATGACAAACTGACAGACGAGTGGTGGACAATAACAACAGTTGGAACTAATTTACTGCCCTTGTTCAATGAATATAACAAGATGTAATAAATTTTTGAAGAGAATAAAAGCAAAATGACTAAACATCGTTATTTAGAAGAAGTGATTTTTGTCCTTATCCAGACTTTTCCTCCATCTATGCCCTCCGTCAAAATGTCTCCAGCGTCTTAGGCACCCAGCCTCATTAGTGAGCCTCATGCAGGATGCTGGCTCTCCACCTTTGTTATTCCTTCCTGTCTCACTTTTATTTGACATAAGTAGGTTCCCTGTTTTCTGGAAGAAGGAAAACTTTCACTAGATTTTACACTGTTATATTAAGGAACTTCACTGTCTTTTTCACCAGTATATCAACAGTTCTGAAGACCTGACCTGTCACTGCTTAATAAATATTCACTAGATGATGTAGATACCATCCTCTCATTCTCTTCCTCTCTCTTTTTGCAACAAAACTCCTTAGATGCATGCTATATACTTTCTGCTTCTATCTGCTCCCTACTAATTCTTTTCAGAAACCCAATCAATCATCCATCCTCTTGACTCAATAGGAAATGAATTCCTGGCACACATTAAAGAAATACTTCAGAAAAAAAATTTTTTAAAGAAATACCACCTGAGAAGATGTGCTGATTGTATGGTTCTGAACTATAAGTACTGAGGTATTATTCATGGTTAGTCCTTAAAAGAGTGAGTGAAAGAGATACATAATATAGGGAAAGAATGAAGGAAGAAAACTAACCCTTTGTGAAAAAATGAAGAAAAGTTAAACTACAACAAGTAATTTATATTTTTTCCATTTCCCATGCAACCTAATATGTCTTTTTTTCCTGTCCTTTATAAAAGAATCCAGTTTGTAACAGGTTTGAAAAATAAATGGCCATGAATACTCTATAATATTTAGACTTGTTTTTTGAATACTTTTATGGTTCTTTTTTTTTTTTTTAAAGTACATGTAATTTAGTTCCATGAGAGAAACTATTTCTGATTCAATGACTCTGCCTCAGTGGTTGCTAAGTAATGAGCTTTTAGAATGAATGCATTTCCTACCTCCAAATCAATAATTGTACAATGTTAATCTAGAACATGATCTCCATGGTCACCAACAATTACCGTGAGGATTCGCTTGACACGAAACAACATTTGCACAAAACTTGTCCCTGCCAATGTATTCTTTAGTGCTTACTATATTTGACATTGGCAGCTTGCTCTTTTCTGTCAGATCTATTGATTGAAATGCCTTTCATTTTGACAAGATGAAAGAAATAAGGCCTAGTTGGCTTCCGTATATTAACATGTGGCCAAATAGAAATTTTATTTCAACTATAAGAAGTCCGAATATCATTTTCTTTCTCTATTTGTTTCTTACAAAAAGTACTGAAATTCAGGGAATAGTTATGAAACATTCATTTGCTAGTTGGCAAAAAGCCTGCAACTTGTAGTAAGTCCTCAACTACTCAAAAGTCACTGCTGTAAAGTCAATTCCAACTCACAGGAGTCTTTCTAAGACAGATTATAATGTCCCATCTGTTCCCAAGGCTGTAAATCTTTCAAAAGCACATTGCTACACTGGAGCAGCTGGTGGGTTTGAACCATCAACCTTTTGCTTAGCAGCCAAGCACTTAACTGCTGGACCACCAGGGCTCTTCAAAAAAATATGAGGGATAGCTCAAAAGAGGGAACAAGTCCTTACAGCAAGAATCATTCCCACCCCCTCCACACACAGAGTAGACAAGGATGGGCAACTTGGACATTGGCTACCCAAAATGGGGGGCCGGGGGCTACAAAGGCATGAAGCGACTGGCTTACAAGCTTTCAAGAAGGAACCTAGATCCAGAGGGCCTGGGGGAAGGTAGAATCTCCAGTGAGTAGTATTCAATCTGTCTAGGTGAGGCTGATGCAAAGAAATGCAGACGGGTCTCTTGTGATACAATAGTGAATAATTGTTATCAGGACTGATTGTGAGGGTCGGAAATGTAAAGGTAGATGTTTTATAGCAAGGAGAGGAGCGATTAGCTTTTCAGTCTAGGAATGGAGGTCCCTAGGACCATAAAGGGAGAAGAGCAGAGAGCAGGACCCTACCCAGAGAAGCAGTGATGCCTGAAATGGAACCAGAGATGATGACGTGGCACGATGGAGCATCTGGAGACTTTAGATCCAGAGAGGGAGAGCGACCGTGTGCTGAAGACCTGGGGGGTACTGGGGAAGGATTGCATGGAGGGGATTGTAACCATGGCAATGAGACAATATACAATAGAATGAATGTAAAACTAGTGTTCGCCCATGTAAACTATCACATAATTCACAATAAAACATTTAAGGGGAAAAAAAATGAGGGAGCTTCTAAAAGTTCATTGAAAAATGGAATCAAAAGATAATGGAATTTTTCCATAAACCTTAGGATAAGCACTGGACCACAAAGTCAGTTTGAACCACAAGATCAATAGTTCAAACACACCAGTCATTTCTCAGAAACCCTATACAGAGTCCCTATAAGTCTGGACCCACTCAAAGGCACTCAGCAACAACAACAACATAAAACTTGATTAAATCAAATAAAACTGTCTCCTAAATATACTTTTTAAAAAAGAAAGCATCAACCCTGAATGAAGACATAAGGCACAGGTTGTTGATGAATTGAGTTTAAAAAAAAAAAAAAAAAAGATAGGTCTTATAGAAAGCATTCCAGATCAATGGAAACAGACTACTTGTATATATATATATATATAATCCCATTTAAACTGGATGATTTTACAAAAGAAAAACAAGGAGAAGAGAATTACTTGAAAGTTTGCATAGACATATCAAAACAGGTAACATATCTTTTGGCCAGGGGTCTCTGGGTAATACAAATAGTTTCCTCACTTCACTGGTAATCAAAAGCTTGAAGGCTCATCCAGACATGCCTCCAAAGAGAAGCCTGACAATCTGCTTCCAAAGCATAAACTATTAAAAACACTAAGGAACAGCATTCTATTCTGACATAGATGAAGCCACCATGACTAAACAGCACTGGTTGTTGTTAGGTGTCCTTGAGTCATTTCCAACTTGTAGCCAACAATTGTACAACAGAAAGAAGAACAGCCCTGTCCTGCACATTCCTCACAATTTTGTTATGTTTGAGTCCATTGTGGCTGCCACTGTTTCAATCCATCTACTTGGAGTGATTTTTCTCTTTTTCGTTGATGTTCCACTTTTCCAAGCATAATGTCCTTCTCTAGGGACTGGTCCTTCCTGATAATATATCCAAAGTATGAAAGACAAACTTTCACCATTCTCCCTTTTAAGTAGCTATCTGGGTATACTTCTTCCAAGACAGATTTAATTGTTCTTCTGTCAGTCCGTGGCACTTTCAATATTCTTTGCCAAGACCATAATTCAAAGTCATGAATTCTCTGGTCTTCCTTATTCATTGTCCAACTTTCAAATTTATATGAGGCTATTGAAAATATCTTGGCTTCAGTCAGGTGCACCTTAGCACTTAAACTTACCTTTGCTCTTGAACACTTTAAAGAGGTCTTGTGCAACAGATTTGCCAAATGTGATAAGTTGTTTGATCGCTTAGCTGCTGCTTCCATGAGCATTGACTGTGAATCCAAGGAAACTGAAATTTTTGACAATTTCAATCTTTTCTCCACTTACAATGCTGTTATTTATTAAGTTCATTGTGAGAATTTTCATTTTCATTACATTACAGTGAAAGTCATACTTAAGATCTTAATATTTGATCTTCATCACTAAGTAATACAAGTCCTCTTCACTTCCAACAAGGCACGGTCGTATCATTTGCAATCACAGGTTGTTAATGACTCTTCCTCCAATCCTGATACCTCATTCTTCATATAATCCAGCTTCTCGGATTATTTGCTTGGCATTCAGGTTGAATTAGTATGGTGAAATGATACAACCCTAATGCACACTTTTTCTGATTTTAAAACACTCAGCGTCACCTTGTTCTGTTCAAATGACTGCCTATGGTCTACAAATTTCTCATGAGCAAATTTAAGTATTATGGAATTATACATATAAATATGTTACCCATATTTTGTCATGATCCACACAGTTGAATACCTTTGTATAATCAATAAACACAATTAAACATTTTTTGGTATTTTCTGCTGTCAGTCAAGATCCATATAATGTCTGCCACAACAACTCTCATTCCACAACCTCTTCTGAATCTGGCTTGAATTTCTGAAAACTCCCTGTTGATGTATTTCTACAACCACATTTAAATTGTCTTCAGCAAAATTTTACTTGTATGTGATATTAATAATATTTTTCAATGATTTCCACATTCTAATGGGTCACCTTTCAGCACAAATATGGACCCTTCCAATCAGTTGGCCAGAAAACTGTCTTCCAAATTTCTTAACATATACAAGTGAGCACCTCCAGTGCTGTATCACTTTGTTGAAACATTTGAATTTGTAACCCTTCAAGTCTTGGAGCCTTGTATTTTGCTAATGCCTTCATAGCTCCTTGGAGTTCTTCCATCAGTACCGTCAGCTCTTGAACATATGATACCATGATTGAATAGCAGTTTTGTTTTTTTTTTTTGACAGTGACTCTTTGTTCTCTGTATTCCTTCTATGTTCTTTAGATGTTTCTAGTGTCATTTAATATTTTGCTCATAGAATCCTGTTTTGCAACCTGAGACTTGAAATTTTTCTTGAGTTATTTCAGAAGTGACTGAGTGTGTTCTTCACTTTTGATTTTCTAATTCCAGGTCTTTGCACATTTCATTGTAATATTTGACTTTGTCTTCTAGATCTGTACTTTGAAATTTTCTGTTCAGCTCCTTTACTTGCACATTTCTTTCAGTTGCTTTAGCTTGTCTACACTCAAGATCAAGTTTTGGAGCCTCCTCTCACATTCACTTTGGTATTTTGTCTTTTTTTCCTGTATTTTTAATTACCTTTTTTTGTCTTCATGTAAGATATTCTTGATGTCATCCCGCAACTCATCTGGTCTTCTGTCATTAGTGTCTAATGCATCAAATATGTTCTTGTGATGATCTCTAAATTCAGATGGGGTATATTCTGGGTCATATTTTGGCTCTTGTGGAGTTTTAATTTCCTTCAGTTTCAGCTTCAGCCTTAGCTTGCATATGAGCTACAGATGGTCTTCCTATTCCACAATTGGCCCCCAGTAGTAGTTCTCTATTGGCTATATTAGTAGATTAAATTATGTGCTAAATGCAAGTAAGGACTGTTGCTGCCTTATCTCTACAGTCTTGGTATCTAGGATAAGGTCTGATCCATGTAGATACTTAATGAATGTTTGCTTAATGGGTCATTAGGTAAATAAATGGCATTTGAAATAGAAAATAACTCATTGACTAAAAACACCTCACTAAATTACCAGTGTAAAATAAAAGTAAATCATATCTTTGTATTGTGCTACATTTTATGTTTTTTATCTTTGTGTATCTGGAAATAGTCCAGTTAGTACTCAAGATTCCCATTGTAACCTGGGTCAGAAACATTATCATGTCCTTCAAACTTTCTTAGATCCACCACATCCTTCCTGTGAGCACTGACATAGAATGGCAGTATTAAAGCACCAATGAGGATTTTCATCAAGTCATCCTGCTCTTCTTTGGAGTACATGAAAATAAAATAGAATTTCTTATAAAACACCATTTCCAATTAAGGAAAAAGACAGGGCAGTGTGCTGTCTTCATTTTATGTCAAGCTCTCTTGGTTCTTTATATACTGTTTTCCAGAAGTCTAGAAAAATGTGTCAGAAGATTTATCTCAGAATTGTCCTGCTTTAGCAGAGCTATGACAGATTATAAGGTTAGATCTGCCATTTAAAAGAAAAAAAAGACATCTCCCTTGTCTTTATTAAATGGAAGGGGTGATCAGAGTTAGCATCTTGTGTTATGAGGACACCACTACACTCTCATTTTCCAAAGGTGTTAAAGTTTAGCATCCTAATGAACAGCCAAAAGACTACAAAGGAAAAATATAGGATCCCTTGTGATGTTTATCATTTACTCTGGTTAGAGACTCTGAAAATGAATCACAGTTTTAAAAGACAACCATATCACAGTAACAAAGAAGATTTACAGACATGCTACCCTCTTAAACCTTTCCTGTTCCTATTTTTCACTTGTTCCTAGAGCAGTTAAGTGGCATGCCCATGCTGACATAATTAATAGCCTCTGTCTGAAGTATATATCTCAGATTACAAGTGCTTATTCATAAAGGTCCACATCCATGTGTTAGTTGATAACATTATACTGTTACTTGAGGAAAACAATTGGACATATCATCCAAAAATATTTCCCCACTTCAATTATCACTGAAGTCTGAAATTCTATTGTTAGATTATCAGGTATTAGAAAGGAATTTTTCCTACTATTGAGAATGCAAATACTATGAAGGGTTATTGTTGTTGTTAGGTGCCATTGAGTCCATATCTACTCATAGCAACCCTTTGCACAACAGAACAAAACACTGCCTGGTTGGGCCAACCTCACAATTGTTGCCACACTTGAGCCCACTGAACTGCAACTTTGCAAATCCATCTTGCTGGGGGTCTTCCTCTTTTTCTCTGACCCTCCACCTTACCAAACATGATATCCTTCTCTAGCAACTGGCCCCTCCTGACAATATGTCCAAAGTATGAGAGACTAAGTTTGGCCATCCTGGCATCCCAGGAGCACTCTGGCTGCACTTCTTCCAAAATGGATCTATTAGTTCTTTTGGCAGCCCATGGTACTTTCAGTATTCTCCTCCAGCACCTTAACTCAAATGCATTAATTCTTCTACAGTCTTAGGATTTCCAAGGTTGTAAATCTTTATGGGAGCTGAAAGCCTCATCATTCTCCCACAGAACAGCTGGTAGTTTTGAACTGCTGACCTTGAGGTTAGCAGCCCATCTCATAACTACTACACTACCAGAGCTCCTTACATGAATTAACTATAAGTATCAAAATTGGACATGCCACTAAATTAGGGCCAAGAGTCACTTCCCAGCTTTGGCATGCATATGAGGTTATTGAAAATACCATGACTTGGGTCAGGTGCACCTTAGTTTTCAAGCAGACATCTTTGTTCTTCAACACTTTCAAAAGGTCTTGTGCAGCAGATTTACCTAATGCAATATGTCGTTTGATCTCTTGACTGCTGCTTCCATAACTGTTGATGGTTGATGCATGAAGAATGAAGTCCTTGACAACCCAATCTTTTCTCCATTGATAAGAATGTTGTTTATTGGTCCAGTGGTGAGGATTTTTGTTTTCTTTACATTGAAATGCAATCTATACTGAAGGCTGTGCTCTTGGATCTTCATCAGTAAGTATTTTAAGTCCTCTTCACTTTTAGCAAATAAGGTTGTATCATCTGCATATCACAGGTTGTTAATGAGTCTTCCTCAAATTCTGATGCCACGTTTTTCTACATATAACCCAGTTTCTTGGATTATTTGCTCAGCATACAGGTTGACTAAGTATGGTGAAAGAATACAACTCTCTTTTTCCCTCTCCTTAAATTTGATCATATATGTGAAAAGTCTGTATCTATTGTAAAATACTTTGCTGACATTTTCCCTTTAACACAATCTTGGTTCTACATTTCTCTTAGCATTCTACTAGTTATATCATCCTCTTTTGTCCTTGTTGACCTTGATGGTACAAATGGTTACCTGCCTGACTACCAGCTGATAGGTTCACAGTTTAAATCAACCTAGAGATACCCTGGAAGAAAAAAATCACAGCCATTAAACTCTATGGGCATAGTTCTACTCTGACACACATGACATCTCCATGAATCTAAATTGAACAGAAACTGGTTTGGGCCTTCTTCTTCATCATCATCTTCTTCTTCTTCTTCTTCTACTTCTTCTTCTTCTCCTCCTCCTCCTCCTCCTCCTTCTTCTTCCTTTTCCACCGGTCTTCTGAGTTCCATTTCTTGTACCTTATTCATTGTTGTTGTTGAGTACCATAGAGTCAGTTCTGACTCATAGTGACCC
Organism: Chrysochloris asiatica; assembly: GCF_000296735.1. NCBI lineage: Eukaryota > Metazoa > Chordata > Mammalia > Afrosoricida > Chrysochloridae > Chrysochloris > Chrysochloris asiatica. The sequence goes on from NW_006408520.1 coordinate 13,009,010, forward strand.
TGGATAGGGCTTCCAAGGAACAGCTGATGGGTTGAACCACTCACCTTGCAGTTAGCAGTCCAGTGATGACCCTACAGAGTCACACCAGGACTCCACCTTTTCCTTAGCTATTCAATAATGCAAAATGGATAAAGGCCAACAATAATATAACTAAGGTAACAGGATGGAAAAGTGTAATGGGACATAATGGGTTAGTGCAATATTTCCCAAAGTGTATGATTCAGATCTCTAGATCCAAAGACTGTTTTAGGATATGTTACATAAAGGATCCTCAGTTTTCAGCATTTAAATAGGCATCTTAATTTCAGGATTCTTGGGTCTAGTATCCATTGTGGATTGTCTAAAATGAGGCTAACATATGCAGTATTTCTGGCTCACTTGATCATGAGGTCTTTATGAATGTGGGATATTTGGAGGAATAGAATTCACTGAACTACATTCAAGACATACTACATTGAGTAAATCTATTGCAAAAGACCTCTTTAAAGTGTTAAAGAACAAAAAGGTCACTTTGATAACTAAGGTGCCCCTGACCCAAGCCATGGTATTTTTATTTGCCTCAGAAGCATTATTCATTCAATAATGAATAAGGAAAACCAGTGAAGAATAGATGCATTTGGATTACAGGGTTGGTGAAGAATATTTAAAGTACCATGGATTGCCAATTAATGAAAGAAAATGTGGATAGGTCTCTTGTGATACAATAGTGAATAATTGTTATCAGGACTGATTGTGAGGGTTGGAAATGTAAAGGTAGATGTTTTGTAGCAAGGAGGAGAGTGATTAACTTTTCAGTCTAGGAACAAAGGTCCTGGGACTATCAAGTGATAAGAGCAGAGAGCGGGACCCTACCCAGAGAAACAGTGATGCCTGAGATGGTGACAGAGATGATGATGTGGAGATATGGAGCAGTTGGGGACTTTTTAGACACAGAGAGGAAGAGGGGCTGTGTGCTGACAACCAGGGGGCAGGCTGGTAGTGTATACCCTTTGGTTGGTTGATGATGCATAGAAGGGATTGTAACCATGACAATGAAATGATATATGATAGGATGAATGTAAAATTAATGTTCTCTCATGTAAACTATCACATAATTCACAATGAAACATAAAAGAAAAAAAAAAGAGTAAACAGAAAAGTAAGCAAATGGAAGTATTATTAACTCTACATAAATTAACTGGTAGTGGTGGTATACCATGGAGTCAGTTCTGACTCATAGTAACCCTGCATAGGATTTCCAAGGTTGTAAATCTTTATGGGAGCTGAAAGCCTCATCATTCTCCCACCGAACAGCTGGTAGTTTTGAACTGCTGACCTTGAGGTTAGCAGCCCATCTCATAACTACTACACTACCAGAGCTCTTTATATGAATTAACTATAAGTATCAAAATTGGACATGCCACTAAATTAGGGCCAAGAGTCATGGCATCTACAAAAATACATAAGCCAGATCCCTGTGCACTTGAGCAACTCCATTCCTTTAGAATAGTAAGAGGCAGTAGAGCGTGCAAGAGGTCCTCAAGTGGTACAAGTTTACACTTGAAAATAATGGTTAGAAAGTTGGACCCATCCAGCAACACTGCAGGATAAAGGCCTGGTGATCTGCTTCCACAAAGATTAGAGCCAAAAAAATCCTATGGCACAGTTCTACTTTGTAACAAACAGGGTCACCGTGAGTCAGAATCAACATGACAGCAACGGATCTGGTTTGTTTTGGTTTAAGAAGACTGCTACAGATGGGTCTCCAGTTCCAATGAACTCAACTCATAGATATGTTTGTTAAAATTTCAGTTGTAAAGGTTGCACATGGTCTCAATACTAGAGCCAAGTATTTATAATGGATTATATTAGGAGACGATTGTAAACACAAATACTCTTTTGCAGAGTTGCAAACAACTTTGGCTTCTATCTAGTGATAGTGAAAATTATTCTGTTTCTTTCCTCCTTTCCTTATGGTCTTATGCTATCATCAAATACATATAATTGAGAAGTTAGAGGCAGATTTAAAATTCCTTTTTAATGCCTACAGGGCAGAGTGAAAATTTGAAGATATATTAAGTTATAGTCTTGATTTTAATCTAATCAAAGATCATTAAAATTTTCAGCAGCTAGAAAGAGAAAAATGTAAACTGTCAACTTGGCTATCTAGAGAAGGCATACCACAAATGGTTAATGTGATTGATTAACCCAAAGGTTGGTAGTTGAAGTTCACCCAGAAGGACCTTAGAAGAAAGTCCAGGTGATCTACTTCTGAAAATCAGCCAACTAAAAACCCTGTGGAGCACAGTTTTAGCCGGATACACCTGGGATCACCAGGAGTCTAAATTAACTCATCAATAACTGGTGAGTTATTTTGTTTTATTTTTGTTTGTTGTGCTGTTCTGAGCACTGGTAGTCAAAGGGTTTAGGAAATTAGGAATATAGAGAAATCGAGAATTCTCTAGTTAGTGCCCATTTGTACTGGGGACATTCCAAAACAAAGACGTCCACCGAAAGGCAAGTTGCATGAAGGGAAACATATCCTAACTCACTTACAACTAAATGATTTCATTTTGATTGTTGTTGTTCTTGTTGTTAGCGGTGCCATCAAATCAGTACCGACTCATAGAGACCTTATGCACAGCAGAACGAAACACTGCCTGATCCTGGGCCAACCTCACTACTGTTGCCATGCTTGAGTCCATCAATGCTGCCACTTGGCCAATCCATCTGTAGTGATACTAAAAGTGTTATCAAACTAATATAAAGTTTTTGTTTCAAACATACAATAAATGTTTAATTTCCTTAACAAATATACAGAGCTAGAAGAAATCCTTTTTAGGTTCATTATCATGAGTTCATTTGTTGACTTACACGTCCTATTATGTTCTGTGGAAGCAGATAAACTCTAACCAGAAATGTACAACCCCACTCACAGAACAGATGGGCACAGTGTTAACAGAGCACCATTTTAAAAAGTCAACACTAGGATTCCAGGGCTGATTAGATCAAAGGTTAACCAGAAACTTGAGCAGGATTACCCAGACAACAAAACTATTGCTGCAGAGTCAATTACAATTTGCAGTGTCTTTATAGGACAGAGTAGAAATACCTCATAGGGTTGTTTTCAGGTTCCAATTCACAGCAATCGTATATAACATAACAAAACACTGCTTGGTCCTGCAACATCTTCACAGTCATTCCCATGTTTGAGCCCATTATTGCAGCCATTGCAGTCTTGCACTTTTTCACTGACCCTTTACGTTACCAAGTATAAAGTCCTTCTCCAGGGACTGGTACCTCCAGATAACAAGTCCAAAATACTTGAGATGAAGGCTCACCATACTTGCTTCAAAGTAACTGTATTTCTGCCAACATAGATTTGTTCATTCTTCTGGCAGTTCATGGTATATTTACTATTCTTTGCTACCACAATAATTGAAAGGCATCAATTCTTCTTCAGTATTCCTTATTCATTGTCCAGCTTTAACATGCAAAGAAGACAACTGGAAATATCATGACTTGGGTCAGGTACACCTTAGTTTTCAAAGTGACATCTTTGCTTTTTATCATTTCAGAGAGAACTTTTGCAGGAGATATGCACAGTCCAGTATGTTGTTTGATTTCCTGACAGCTGCTTCCATGGTCACTGATTATGAATCCAAGTAAAATGAAATCCTTAAAGACATCAGTCTTTTCTCCATTTATCATGATGTGGCCTACTGGCCCAGTGAGAATTTTTGTTTTCTTTCTATCAATGTATAATCCATATTAAAGGCTATAGTTTTCTTATCTTTATCAATAAATGTTTCAAGTCCCTTTTGCTTTCAAGAAGTAAGGTTGTGTCATTTGCATATCACAGACTGTTAATAAATCATCCTATAATCCTGTTGCTGTGTTCTTCTTCATTTAGTCTATTTTCTCAGATTATTTTCTTAGTATACAGATTGAATAAGTAAGGTAAAAGGACACAACCCTGACACATGATTTTCTTGATTTTAAACCATGCAGTATCCCCTTGTTCTGTTTGAATGACTATCTCTTTGTCTATGTACAGATGATACAATTTAGTATTCTGAAATTCCCATTCTTTGCAGTGTTACCCATAATTTGTTATAATCCTTATGTTGTTGTTGTTGTTAAGTGCCGTTGAGTCGGTTCCGACCCATAGCGACCCTGTACAGGGTTTCCGAGGGTGTAAATCCTTACGGGAGTAGAAAGCCTCATCTTTCTCCCGCGGAGCGGCTGGTAGTTTCGAACCGCTGACCTTAAAGTTCGCAGCCCGATTCGTAACCACTACGTATAGTACAATGCATTTTCCTAATTAGGAAAACATCTTTCTGGTTTTCTATGATTCCAGCTATGATAACCCTTATTTCACATAGTCTCCTGAATCCAGCTTGATTTTTTGGCAGTTCCCTGTCAGTCTACTGCTGCAACCATCTTGAACTGTCTTAAGTAAAATTTTACTTTTATGTGATGGCAATGATATTAGTGATCTTTTTTTGGAATAGGCATGAACATAGATCTCTTCCAGTCTGATAGGATTACTAAGGCTATAATCTTTATTGTAGCATACTGTCACATTTTTCCCTTGCAAAGTAGCTGGTGGGATCAAACCACTGACTTTCAGGTTCATAGCAAAGGGTTTTAAGCTCAGCACCACTAAGTCTCCTTGGATTACCAGATGACTAATAATAATAATCAGGAAAACCCAAATTGGTCAAAGAGATATTTACCAGGGTCTAGCTAGACTCCATGGTGGACAGGTTTCAGATGAGCTTCCAGACAAAGACAGATCAGGAAGAAAGAGTGATGAGAGTCACTGAAAACCTTATGAATAGCAGAGAAACATTGTCATATATAGTGTCACAAAATGAGCCCCTCAGGTTGGAAGGCACTCAAAATGCGACTGAGGAAGAGCTGCCTCCTCAAAGTACAGTTGACTGTGATGAGCAAATGGAGTAAAGCCCATGGGAGAAAAGCCCACAGAACTTTCATTTGTTGATGGGGCACAACTCAAAATGAAATGAAAAAGCTGTATATATCCACCGAAAATCAGAACATGGAATGTATGAAGTATGAATCTGGGAAAATTGGAAGTTGTCAAAAATGAACTGGAACACATAAACATCGATATCTTAGCATTAGTGAGCTGAAATGGACTGGCATTGGTCATATTGAATCTGATGACCACATGGTTTACTATGCCGGAAATGACAAATTGAAGAGGAATGGTGTTGCATTCATTGTCAAACAGAATATATCCAGATCAATTATGAGGTACAACGCTGTCTGTGACAGGATAATATCCATGCACCTACAGGGAAGACAAGTTAATACTACTATTATTCAAGTTTATGCAACAACCACTAAAGCCAGTGAGGATAAAATAGAAGAATTCTACCAACTTCTTAAATCTGAAATTGATCAAACATGCAATCAAGATATATTGATCATTACTGGTGATTGGAATGCAAAGGTTGGGAGCAAAGAAGAATCAGTAGCTGGAAAATATGGCCTTGGTGATATAGAAATGATGCTGGAGATTGCACGATATAATTCTACAAAATCAATGATTTTTTTCGTTTCAAATACCTTCTTTAGACAGTGTAAGAGACAACTATACACATGGACCTCACCAGATGGAATACATAGAAATCAAATTTACTACATTTGCACAAAGAGAAGATGGAAAAGCTCCATATCATCAGTGAAAACAAGGCCAGGTGCAGACTGTGGAACAGACCATCAATTACTCATATGCAAATTCAAACTGAAGCTGAAGAAAATGAAAACAAGTTCAGGAGAGCCAAAGTATGACCTGGAATATATCCCACCTGAATTTAGAGATCATCTGAAGAACAGATTTGATACATTAAACTCTATAAAGACCAAAGACCAGAAGAGTTGTGGGATGACATAAAGAACATCATACATGAAGAAACAAAAAGTCATTAAGAAGACAAGAAAGAAGAAAAAGGTCAAAATGGATGTCAGAAGAGACACTGAAACTTTCTCTCCAGTGTGGAGATGTTAAAGCAAATGGAAGAAATGAGGAGGTACAAGAGCTGAACAGAAAATTTCAAAGATCAGCTCGAGAAGATAAAGCCAAATATTACAACAAAATGTGCAAAGATCTGGAGCCAGAAAACCAAAAAGGAGGAACACACTCAGCATTTCTCATTAGGGGATCTGAAGAAAAAATACAAGCCTTGACTTTCGTTATTGAAAGATTCTCTGGGCAAATTATTGAATGATGCAGAAAGCATCATGAGAAGATGGAAGGAATACACAGAGTCACTGTAGCAAAAGGAAATGGTTAATGTTCAACTGTTTCAAGAGGTAACATATGATCAAGAGCCAGTGATACTGAAGGAGGAAGTCCAAGGTGCATTGAAGACATTGGCAAAGAACAAGGCACCAGGAATTGATGGAATAAAAATTGAAATCTTTCAAGAAAGTGAAGTGGCACAGGAGGCACTCACTCATCTCTGCCAAGAAATTTGGAAGACAACTATCTTGGCTGACTGATTGGAAGAGATCCATATTTGTGCCCATTCCAAAGAGAGATGACCCAATAGAATGTGGAAATCATAGAGTAATCTCTTTGATATCCCTTGCGAGTAAAGTTTTACTAAGAGTAATGTAGAAATGACTGCAACCAAACATTGACAGAGAACTTCCAGAGGTTCAAGCCAGATTCAGAAGAGGCTGTGGAATGAGGGATATCATTGCTGATGTCCGATAGATCTTGGCTGAAAACAGAGAATACAAGAAAAATGTTTACCTGTGCTTTATTGACTATGCAAAGACTTTCGATTGTGTGGATCATGACAAGCTATGAACAACACTGCACAGTATGAGTATTCCAGAACACTTAATTGTGCTCGTGTGGAATCTGTACCTGGATTAAGATGCAGCTGTTTGAACAGAACATGGGAACACTGAGTGGATTCAAATTAAGATAGGTGTGCAACAAGGTTGTATTCTTTCACCATACTTATTCAACCTGTATGCTGAGCAAATAATCCAAGAAGCTGTGTTGTATGAGAGAAAATATGGCATCAGGATTGGAGGAAGACTCATTAACAACCTGCGATAAGCAGCTGATACAACCTTGCTTGCTGAAAGTGAAGAGGGCTTAAAACATTTACTGATGAAACCAAAGAGCACAGCACATCTTAATGTAAAGAAAACAAAAATCCTCACCATTGGACCAATAAACAACATTCTTATCAATGGAGAAAAGATTGAAGTTATCAAGGACTTCATTTTTCTTGGATCAAATATCAACACTCATGGAAGCAGCAGTCAAGAATCCAAACGTCGTGTTGCATTAGGCAAATCTGCTGCACAAGACCTTTTTAAAGTGTTGAAGGCCAAATATGTCAGCTTGAGACTAAGGTACACCTGACCCAAGTCATGATATTTTCAATAACCTCACATGCATGTGAAAGCTGAACAGTGAATAAGGAAGACTGTAGAAGAATTGACGCATTTGAGTTATGGTGTTGGAGGAGAATATTGAAAGTGCCATGGCCTGCCAAAAGAACCAATAGATCCGTGTTTGAAGAAGTACAGCCAGAGTGCTCCTTGGAGGCCAGGATAGCCAAACCTCATCTCTCATACTTCAGACAGATTGTCAGGAGGGACCAGTTGCTGGAGAAGGATATCATGTTTGTAATGTGATGGATTGGCCAAGTGGCAGCATCGATGGACTCAAGCATGGCAACAATAGTGAGGTTGGCCCATGATCGGGCAGTGTTTTGTTCTGCTGTGCATAAGTTCACTACGTGTCATTACTGACTCAATAGCACCTAACAACAACAACAGCTAGGAATCCTAGTATGGCACTGTAGATTAATACGCTGGACTGCAAAGTCGGTTTGAACCTCTAGATCGGTGGTTCAAGCTTAGCAGCTGCTCTTAGAAAACCCTATATAGGGTCGCTATGGATCAGAACTGACTGGACATCACATAACAACTATAACAACAGTTGTAAAACAGTAGAGAGTGAAAAAAAAAAGAAATCCTTCAATGAGATGGATTGGTACAGTGACCTGCAACAATGGGCTCAAATACACTATCGTGAAAATGACACAGACCCAAGCAATGTTTTGTTCTGTTATACACAAGTTCACTATGAACTGGAATCAATTCAGCAGCACCTAACAACAACAATAACAACAGTAGTGAGCAAGAAAGTTGGAATAATGTTAGATAGTATTGAGTTAATTGCCAAAATGAGCATTTAGTGCAATGTTTGAGATGTAAAATGTGCTCAATAAATACTAACAGATGAGTTGAATTAATAAAGTAGCACTTTTTTCTAAAGTAGCACTTGTACAAGGGGACTTCAAAAAGGTCTTGGAAAGATGGAATTTAAAGAAAATGGAATTTTTCTGTGAACTTTTTGAAACCCTCTGTTTGGTGCATGGCAACCTTATTTAAAATCATAATGACAAAGTGAATACACACACCCACCTTAACTCATATCATCTTCTGCCTTCCAATATTCGTATAGATTTGAAACTTTCAATGAGCATGTAAACTCACTTCTCCTAGGCTTTCATTATATGTGAAGCAAGTAATTATCTAATTATAGGTAGCATAGTATTCGGAAATTTGATCCAGTGATTATTTAAATGAGCATTCATAGCTTCTCACTCACCTCAAATCCAATAAAGTATCCAAATTGTCCAACTTCAGCCCCAGTGTCTGCTGCCAGCACCATTCAAACTCAGTCAAAAAATTATCCATTTTCTTCCACAAAATAATAAATCCCTTGTCTCTGGCTTTAAATAAAAAGTGTAATAAATTAAATGTTTAATGAAGAAGCTATAGTAATTAGAAGTACGGCTTGATCTATATTTAAAGTGAAAGCATGAAAACTACATCTTTGATGTAGATATTGATCATTAGAAGCAGTTCCTAAATTAAGAATATAGATCATGTCACCCTTTACTTATATTTGACTTCCTAAATTTTCAGAGTCTGAAGAAATTCTCCTGCCACACATGGAAAAGGAAGAACCATACAGAGGGAAAACTGCTAGCAATGCCAATTGGTTCCTCCAGTAAAATCATATCCTCAATTAATGTAAAATGTCCAATTGATAATATCTAAAACAAGGAAAAAGACAAGTATGGGAGTAATGATTTGTCATGAGCCCAAGTCAGGAATGTATTATCAGAGGAAACCTGAGCTTTTTCTGATATTTGTATTTTTACGCAGTAATTAAAATCTAAGCATAAAAATGGACTGAGGAAAGATGAGCTTTAAAAAACACCACCAGGCAGCAGATGGGCTGTGGCAGCTACCAGGGCTATTGACCCACTGTTCCTCAGAAGAACTTTACCTCCTTGCCAAGCGGGGAGTTGCTAACCCTCAAAGAATGAGCAGGTGCATTGTTGTAACGGTGTGGGGCGCAGGGGGGTGGGAATCCTTGACACATTTCCTGGCCTTTTTCTCAACAATGCCATTTTCCATTTTATTAAAATGTCTCCAAAATAAGTCCATGATTATCCTGTGTTCTTGGCAAAACTCTAACAATATTGCTGTTTTTGTCATTTTTGTTGTTAGGTGTCATCCAGTAATTTCCAACTCATAGGGGCACTGTTGTTATTAAGTGCCATGGAGTCAATTCTGAGTCACAGCGATCTTGTATAGGGTTTCCGAGGAGCAGGTGGCAGTTTTGAACTGCCAATCTTGTGATTAGAAGTCAAATGCTTATCCTAGAGGGGTACACCAAGATTCTCATAAGGATCATATGCACAATGAAATGAAACACTCCTTCCCCGGTCCTGTGCCATCATCAAAGTTGTTGTTACGTTTGAGCGCATTGTTGCTGCCACTGTGTCAATCCATCTCAATGAAGGTCATCCTTTTTTTTTGCTGTTCTTCCACTTTTATAAGCATGATGTTCTTCTCCAGAGACTAGTCCTTCCAGATACCATTTCCAAAGCACCAGAGACAAAATTTCACCATCCCCACTTCTAAGGAACTGTACTTCTTCAAGACAGATTTGTTTGTTCTTCTAGCAGTCCATGATACTTTCAATATTTTTCATCAACATTATAATTCAAATGCATTGTTTCATATACAGTCTTCCTTATTCATTGTCTAACTTTCACAGTCCATATGACACATTTGAAAATACCATGGTTTGGATCAGGTGCATCTTAGTCTTCAAAGAGACATCTTTAAACAGACTTTTTGCAGCAGAGTTGTCTAATTCACTAAGTCCTTTAATTTCTTGATTCTGCTTCCATGAATATTGATTGTAGATTCAAGCAAAATGAAGTCTTTGACACTTCAATCTTTTCTCCATTTATCATGAAATTATTTATTGGTCCAGTAGGGAGGATTTTGATTTTCTTTACATTGAGGTACAATCTATACTGATTAGTATCTCAAGTCCTCTTCACTTCCAGCAAGCAAGGATGTCATTTGAATATCACAGGTTGTTAAAGACGCGCCCTCCAACCCTGATGTCTCATTCTTCTACATATAATACTTCTCAGATGATTTGCTCAGCATACAGATTGAATAAGTATGGTGGAAACACACAACACAGGCACACATCTTTCCTGATCTTAAACCATTCAGTATTACTTTTTACTGCTCAAATAACTGTCCCTTGATCTATGTACAGTTTTCTCATAAGCACAATTCGGCATTTAATAATCAATAAAGCACAAGGAAACTACTTTCTGGTATTTTCTGCTTTCAGCCGATATCCATTGACGTCAACAAAGATATCTCTAGTTCCACATCATCTTTTGAATTTGGCTTGAATTTTATCCCTGTTGATATACTACTGCAACTGTTTTTTAATTATATCCAGCCAAAGTTTACTTGTGTGTGATATTAATAATATTGATTGATGATTTCTGCATTCCATTGGTTTACCTTTCTTAGGAATGGGCACAAATATGAATCTCTTATAGTTGCTTGGCCTGGCAGCTGTCTTCCAAACTTTTTGGCATAGACAAGACAGTGACTTCAGGTCTGCATCAGTTTCTTGAAACAATTCAATTTATATTCCATCAATTCCTGGACCCTTGTTTTTCACCAGTGCCTTCAGTGCAGCTTGGACTTCTTCATTCAATAGTATCAGCTCTTAATTATATGCTACTTTTTAAAATGATTGATCATCAAACAATTATTTTTGATATAATGACTGTGTATTCCTGCCATCTTCCTTTGATGCTTCCTGCGTCATTCAATAATTTGCCCACAGAATCCTTCAATATTGCAACCCGAGGCTTGAATTTTTTCTTCAGTTCTTTCAGCTTGAGAAATGTTGAGTGTGTTCTTCAATTTTGTCTTCTAACTCCAAGTCTTTGCGCATTTGACTATAATCCTTGACTTTATTTTCTCAAGCTGCCTTTTGAAATTTTCTGTTCAGTTCTTCCTCACTTCTTCCATTCACTTTAGCTTCCCTGTATTCAACAGCTAGTTTCAGAGTTTCTTCTGACATCCATTTTGGTCTTCTTCTTAACAGTCTTCTTAATGACCTTTTGTTTTCTTCATTTATGATGTTCTTAATGTCATTACACTACTCATCTGGTAGGTAATACATCAAACCTGTTCTTGATGTGGTCTCCAAATTAAGGTGGGATATACTCAAGGTCATATTTTGACTCTTGTGTATTTGATTTAATTTTCATCAGATTCAGCCTGAACTTAAATATAAACAAGTTTGGCAGTTTTGGCTGATGCTATTGAGTTTATCCATCATCTCTTCTCACAGATGTAGTCAATTTGATTCTGTGCACCCATATGGAGAGGTTGACTTGTGTAGTTGCCACTCAGGTTGCCGAAAAAAGACATTTGCAATGAATTAAGTCATTGGTCTTGCAAAATTCTATCATGCGATCTCCAGCATCATTTCTATCACCAAAGCCATATTTTCCAACTACTGATCCTTCTTATTTGTTTCCAACTTTCATATTCCAATAATTGGTAACTATCACTACATCTTGATTGCGTTTTTGATCCATTTCAGACGGAAAATACTGGTTGTTGTTGTAGTTAAGTGCCATTGAGTCGATGCTGACCCATAGCGACCCTGTATAGGGTTTCCAAGAAGCGACTGGTGAGCTTGAACCACCGACCTTGTAATTCAAATGACTTTGCAGTCTGATGCATTAGCCCACAGTGCCATAGAATCCCTCAATTTCAGCATCATTACATTAGTGGTTGGTGCATAAAATTGAATAACAATGATATTAACTGGTCTTCCTTTTAAGCTTATTAACATTATCCTATCACAGACAGCATTATACTTCAAAATTGAGCTTGAAATACTCTTTTTGAAGATAAATATCACATTCAGACTCTATTCCTTTTCAGTTTGTCATTCTCAGTATAGTAAACCATATGATTGTCAGATTCAAAATGGTCAAAACCAGTACATTTCAGCTCATTAATGCCTAGGTTATCAATCTTTATGACTTCCATTTCACTGTTGATGACTTCCAGCTTTCCTACATTCATATTTTGTACATTCCACATTTGATTAGTAATGTATGTTGCAGCTGTTTCTTCTCATTTTGTGTTGTACCCCACTAAATAAAACTTCCTAAAGCTATGCCCCATCCACATAATTAAAGTCAACTCTACTTTGAGGATGCAGCTCTTACTCAATTGTATTTTGAAAGCCTTACAAACTGAGGGGCTCAACTTCTGCCACTATACAAGACACTATCCCCCTGCTGTTCACTAAGTTTTCAGTGACTATCCATTCAGAAGTGGTTTGCCTCTCCTTCTTCCTAGTCTGTCTTAGTCTGGAAGTTCTGCTGAAACCATGGGATACCCTGCTGGTGTTTAAAACCCTGGTAGTATGGCTCCCAACATCACAGCAACACACAAGCCAACACAGTAAGGCAAACTGACAAACGAGTGGTGGCTTTTAAGATTATACCTTTGGGATCCTAAAAAATAGTCATCATGTGTCCTTCTGAATTGTCCACTGTGCCTTTAATTTAACAGGTCCAGCAGATCACCTTGGGAGCCACTATTTTGATCAGACCCTTTTTGAAGGCACTCTAATGAGACTAACAAAAGTGTCTTACTGAGAGAGCTTGTCTTCAGTCATGCACTGATCACAGACATATATTTAAACACACTCATTTGTAATAAATCAGTATATGTAATACTATTTTACTTTCCCTGGTACATCTGAAAATTACTACATGCTATTTACCTACCAAAAATAAACATCTCAAAATTTTGTCTTCACTCTTCTTCTGAGACAATGGAAACACCAGGGGAGTTTCTTCCTTAGGGAGAAAGTAGCAAAAGCAACAAATAAGCATCAAAATCTCTGCTGAATAATTTTCACATTTCTTTTATATTTAATTATTACTCAGAACAACATCAATAAAAAATCACAGTCCACAAATGCACCCAACTAGATAATTACATTATTGCTATGTTTCTTAATTTTGCTTTTAATCATAAATAAATACAACATAGAAGTTATTCTAACATGTATGTTGTCTGTTTAGCACCTTTCTATTTCACCAATACAAAACTAAGGCCCTGGTTCCTTATCCTGCAGCATCCTATTACCTTAAGCAACACAACAGAGGTGATATTATTTCAGGACATATCTGAAAATAACTTCTTTTTTTATATATAAGCAACCACCTGCATGGCAGGAAAATCACAGGAAGCAAATAACATCACCCCTGCATGAGTCACTGTCACCAGCAATCTCACAAGGTAATGAAACCAATTCCACACTTTGTTGGTAGTCTGCAACTAGAGGGCAAAACCCAAAGGGTTGTGATCATCTGGAAATTGAGGCCTACAAGAATTCCTGGATTTAAGCAAAGAAGAAAGACAGAGCTCCCTGAGTTCATTGTTCTCAGCTATTTAATTGCCCTCCTGATTAAATGTTCATCCAGGTGCATGAAGCACTACTGGACTTCTTGAGACCAAACTAAGTTCAAATGAAGAAAATCATGACCAAGCAGAGAAAGGCTATGATTAAAACTGCAGGAAACTGCTACCCCAAAATTTGAATCTTGAGCTTTGACAAACAAGTTTTCCTGAATCCACTGGAGAATTCTCCTGACACTTCTTTCATTGATGAGTAAGTCAGAAGGAGCTCAGCTCACTGTTGAAATCCTGGACAATTCAAATTGCTAGCTAAAGAATAATAACCAGGATGCAGCATGTTGAAAAACCAAGCTGACTATATCTTTCTACTGAGATTCTGAATGAGATAAGAAATCTCTTCCCCTGGATGGGTTGGACAGATTGGGGTGTGTCCAGAGATAAGCCTAGTGAATGCTTACACATTGCTTTTTCAAAGCCAAATCCAATGAGAGAATTGAGAGAATGAATTTTCTCTATTGAAGTCTCCCTTCAAGTTTAAGTATTTCAGACAAGATTCAATAAAAAAATTTTAATCTAATTTTTGTGCCAGCAAAGCCCATATAAATCAGCACAAGCCCTGAAAAATTGAAAAGGCACTGTTTTTTTTATTATTATTGAATCCATAAATCTAAGAATTTAGCACTTAAAGAACAATTTTAAGTGTTTCTTTCTTTTTTAAAAAAATAATTAGTGTGAGAACAAGCAGGAAAATCGAGCCCAAGAGTATAAGAGCTTTATTCAAATCCCAGAAGCAAAAAGTATTTGGAGAAAGAATGTTGCCTAGATAAAAATTGACTGAAAACTCTAAACCTAAGCCCAACAATTTAGTGCCTTTTGTTTCAGGGAATTTTTGTTTGGATTGCGGTGTACTTACATGTATTCTAGAGGTCTAGTTAAAGTCATGGCAAAAGAGAGGGGCTTTGAAGTACATATATTTTTCTATTGAAGTATAGTTAACCTTTGAACAACCTGGATTTGTACGGTGTAGCGAATTGTTTAATATGTGCTCTGACCTTAGTCTTTATAATTCCCACTAAACTACTCTTTTCCTGATGGGTCTGAGTAAGAGGAAATGAGAAAAGAAGATACTGTTAGGATGTCATAATTAAATTGTAGATGTTAACAGAATTTGTTGTGATTATAAAAATTTGAAACTCTAGCATTGGTATAAAATGAACCATGTCAGAGGCAGGAAGAGGGGGATGGATCTCATTACCATCAAAGAAGATGAGCCAAGAATGGAACATGTCCTTTGGACCCCAAGATCCATGTGCATTGAACCTCCTCAACCCAGGAACAGAAAACTGTAACAACAATACCAAGAACCAGAGCAGTGCACTTCCCAGCCCATAAAGGAAGTAAAGGAGTAACTTTGGCCAGGAAACTTTCTTATAGAGATGGCTGCTTCCAGGTATTTAAGTGGGGGATCTAGGTTTGCTGGCCCATGGAGTTGAGTACCTTCAGACAAAGGTTTATGGCGAAGTGTTATGTCCTGTGGACATTTATCAGCAGCTGACTGGAACAACTTTTCCCTGAACATTTTCAGTTCCTATATTGCAACCCGTTAACTTCCCTAATAAACCCCATATCTGTGCGCATGGTGTCTGAGTTCTATGTGCTCATTGCAATGAATTATCAAACCCCATTGAATAGAAAGGTCTGTTGGAGGAATGGTTGCTTCCACATCATTATTTCTGTGGTTGGTGTCAAAGGCAGGATTTATTGTAATGGCTCCAGACTCATAGAAGTATGAAGTTTGGGAGGAGAAAGAATGAAGAGACATGAGAGGTGAAACTTCTGATTCTTACTTTGCTTATTGCTATCTGTAATGGCTGAAAGAAATGTAAGCGATGTTATGCTGCAACTGAGGGGAGCAAAGCTGCTACTGGAATCACTTGGAGCAAAAGTCGGGTTGGTTAAGCAAGATGACTAATAGGGAACGAGGGCCTACTTGATCTACCCTGCCAGCCAGAGACCCAAAAGGGAATGATTACTGGATATCTTGATTACTGAGGGCTTGTAAGCCTGCCTTCAGCCTATACTTGATTGGCTATGCTAAAATGGGAGTTAGGAATTGTCAGAAGGAGCAGACTTTATTTTAAGCCAGTAGTCTGTGTATAGAGTAAGGGGTTTAGGTGCAAACCTGAGCCATACCCAAAACTGCTGCAAGAACAAAATTACATTTAAAGAAAATTTAAAATTTAAAAATAGCTGGCATTTTGAATTTTAAGCAAGCAGTTTGCTGTTGAATGCATCCACCCAACCCCATACGTTGGTGTGCCAGTATTGAATCAAGCCTGGGTGGCAATGGTGGCATGCAGGGTCCACAAGGTGGATACCAATATGGCTGTCCACTATAGCCCTGGAGCCAGACAAGGTCCTAGGCTGGGTAAAAGGCTGTAGGCACAGATGTAGCTTGACTTTGCACCACTTGGCTGTGTGTTGCTTCGGCATTGTCCACAGTCAAACACCACACAGTGAGTCCAGCCTTACATGGACTGCAACTTCAGCTCCCAGGCCACATAGCCCAAGTAGGGAGGATATCAGGTTCCCAAGGATGGCAGGGAGGGAAAGTCTGGGTGTAAGAGAAATCCCAGCCACCTCTCCTAGAGGAGGGTATGAGGACAAGCTCTCGCTCACCACTGACAGTATAGGGGCACAGAATCCTTGCTGCTTATGTAACCTTCGATATTCAATGGTTCATAATAACAAACAGGAGCTACATTATGAAGCACATCAAAACATTATTATTACTACTATGTTGTTGCTGTTAAGTGCCGTTGATTCAATTCCAACTCATAGCAAACCTGTATGAGTTTCTAATGAGCAGCTAGTGACTTTGAACTGCCAACGTTGTGGTTCAAACCAATTTTACCGCCTAGTGCTTTAACCCACAGCACCAGGACTCACTACTGTACTATTATGGTCAAGATGTTTGGGTATATCTGGAAGTGTTGTTTTAATATTTTTTATATGTAGAAATGTTCATTGTATACTATACATTAATACAAACATTGTGGTCGGTTTTTTCCGCAAGGTCAGTGATTCAAACTCACCAGCCACTCTTCGGAAATCCTATACAGGGTTGCTATTAGTCAGAACCAACTCATTAGAACTTAACAACAACAGCAGTCAGTGGATAATATTGCAAAGAATAGTTATTTCAGAACACTTAGTTGTGCTCCTGAAGAACCTGTACATAGACCAAAAGGCAGATGTTCAAACAAAACAAAAGGATACTTGAATAGCTTAAAATCAGGAAAGGTATGTGCCTGAGATTTATCCTTTCACCATATTTATTCAATCTGTATGTTGTTGTTGTTGTCAGGTGCCATCGAGTCGGAACCGACTCATAGCGACCCCATGCACAGCAGAACGAAACAATGTCCGATCCTGGGCCAACCTCACTACCGCTGCCATACTTGAGTCCATCAATGATGCCACCTGGCCAATCCATCTCGTTAGAGGTCTTCCTCTTTTTCTCTGTATGCTGAACAAATAATCCAAGAAGCTGGGTTATATGAAGAATGTGGTATCAGGATTGGAAAAAGACTCATTAACAACCTGTGATGTGCAGACAACACAACTTTGTTTGCTGATAGTGATGAGGACTAGAAATACTTACTGATGAAGACCCAAGACTACCACCTTCAGTACAGGTTGTGCCTCAATGTAAAGAAAAATTGGTCACAACTAGACCAATAAATAATATCATGGTTTAGAGAAAAGATTGATGCTGTCAAAGACTTCATTTTGCTTGAATCCACAATCAACGCTCAAGGAAACAGAGGTCAAGAAATCAAAGGTTAACAACAACAACAAATACTAATAACAATGCTAATAATTTGCTTTAACTTCTAAATATCTACCAGCGGATCTTTTCAGTTCAATGTTTTAAAAAATCCTGTTTGTGCATTTAGCAGTAAAAAATATAAAATGGTTTAAAGCAATAAACCTGGAAAAACAACATTGAAAAAATAATAATCAAGTCAACAAATTCAGGATTATTTATAGAACATCTAATTATACATTCTGTATACAATGAAAAAGAAAAGAAAAGAAGAAATCAAAGGATGAATTGCATTAGGCAAATCTGCTGCAAAAGACCACTTTAAAATGCTAAATAGCAAAGAGGTCACAATGAGGACTAAGATATGCCTGACCCAAACCATGGTATTTTCAATCTCCTTGTAAGCATGTGAGAAAGCTGGACAATGAATAGGGAAGACCACAAAAGAATCAATGCACTTTAATTATGATGTTGGGGAAGAATATTGAAAATACCATAGACTGCTAAAAGAACAAACAAATCTGTTTTGGAGGAAGTGCAGTCAAATTGTTTCTTAGAACAGAGGATGGAGAGACTTTGTCTGTCATACTTTGGACATATTGTCAGAAAGAACCAGTCCCTGGAGAAGAATATCATGACTAGTAAAGAGAAGGCTCTATGTATAGGAGAAAGACCTTCACTGAGATGGAGCGACACAATGGGCTCAAATATAACAACAATTGTGAGAATGACACAGAACCAGGCAGTGTTTCATTCTGTTGTACACTGGTAGTTGAGTCAGAACTGACTCAGTAATACCTAACAACAATAAGAAGACAATCTTTATATTAACTGGTACTGGATACAACCCAAACATAACCATTCTTAGACCCATAACTGTTCTGACTTATGCACAAATTTGACTTAAAGATAGATTTAGGAATGGAGCTCATTTCTAATAAGGGGACTGACAGTATGTTGATATAAATTATCTCTTTCTGCACTATAAACCTTCATCACCTGCCTTATTTTATTTCAGGAAAAATGTCTCTTTTTTTTCCTTGAAAGTTTCCTAAAGTGTGAAACATACATAATATTTCAATGTATGTTCAATATTTCAATGTTCCAACGTTTGTTCTGATAGCATCTTTGTCCTTGTAACTAAGTCAAAGTGTGAACCACAGAGAAATAACTTTGCTATCACCTGGAGTCCTGGTGTGGTGCCAGACTGCAAAGCCATTTGAACTGCAAGGTCAGCAATTCAAGCTCACCAGTCACTCCTCAGATACCCTATACAGGGTGGCTATGGGTTGGAATCGACTCGACAGCACTTAACAACAACAAGACCTTATCAGAAATGCAGAGTTCCAGGCTCCACCTAGACCTACTGAATCAGAAGTTACATTTTAACAAGATCCTTGACTAAAGTTTGAGACACATTGCTCCATTTAACTTCAGCACTTCTGTAACTTCTGAGCTCCATTTTTCATGTTGGTGAAATGAGTCAAGTTAGAGTTACAAAGGTCGTGTTCACAATTTATGTACTACAGCAAATGTAAGTTATAACCCCCCCTGTTAAACTGGGGAGCCATCAAGGCAAGCAATCAAGTCCCCTCAGGGCAAATCCCTTTCCAAGACTGAAACACAAAGGGAATACATGAACAGGCAAGTAATTTTGCTGATAACCACATTGGTCTACGTATAAGGGGAAGTGGGGTGGGGGGAAACAGCAATGAAGCTGTGAGCTAAGTCCAAACACGTTCAATAGTCTCCTGTCAACCTGGATCATGACCTGGGTGGCGAGCAGTATAGCGAGACCTGGGGACTCCTGAGCCCATGGACAGGGACATAGTCACAGAGGACTAGAGTGTAGAGCGAAGTGTCCAGCTGATATGAAGTGACAAGAGATGCACAAGAACATCCATACCTGCAGATAGTACCCATTTGACCTGGCTTCAATGACTGGATGATCAGAACTCGACTAGAGGAAGAAAAAAGAGGAAAAAGTGTAATCTGTTACAATTTTATGAACTTGGCCTATACTTATGGATGTAGTAGCTTAAAAGAGGGAACAAATCTTTACAGCAAGGATCATTTCCACCCCCTCTGTACACAGGGTTGACAGGGAGGGGAACTTAGACATTAACTACCCAAAATGGGGGGTCTACAAAGGCATGAAGTGACTGGCTTACAAGCTTTCAAGAAGGAGCTTAGTTTCAGAGGGTACAGGGGAAAATGGAATCTCTACTGAGTGGTTTCCAATCTGTCTAGATGGGACTGGTGAAAGGAGATGAGGATAAGACTCTTGTAGTTCAATAGTGAATAATTGCTATCAGAACTGGTTGTGAAGGTTGCAAATGAAAAGTTAGATGTTTTGTAACAAAAGGAAGGGAGTGGTAGATCTTGCAGCCCAGGAACAGAGGAACCTGGGACCATCAAGGGAGAAGAGCAGAGTGCGGGACCCTATCCAGAGCAGCAGAGATGCCAGAGATGGAGGCAGAGACGATGATGTGGAGAGACGGAGCAGTGGCTGGGGACTCTGGACTCAAGGAAGGAGAGGGGCTGTGTGCTGGTGGGGACTGGCATGTGGGTTATACCCTTTAGTTGTTTGAAATGGTTATATATTCCTAAATGCTTCAGTGTACATCCAAAAAAGAAAAAAACAGAGAGATTGGAAGCAAATGCTATTGAATAATGATGCATGGATGGGATTGAAATCATTGCAATGAAATGAAATACGATAGGATGAATGTAAAGCTGATGCTTTCCCATGTAAACTATCACTCAATTCACAATAAAAACATATATTTTAAAAAAAAAATCCCCCCTGTAAAGTATCATCTTGAGTATCCTGTAGAACTTCTATACACAACACCATTTAGATATGGTGAACTGAGATTTAATGAGCATTTGCTGCCTTTATTTACTACTTTGTAAAAGCTGATCGAGTTAAAAAAAAAAAAATAGCCTTGTCTTATCCATAAATTGTTGTTGGATGCTATGGAGTCAATTTCAACTCATAGTGACCTTATTTAACAGAGTAAAACTTCCTCATAAGGTTTTCTTGGCAATAATATTTAAAGAAGCAGATCACTAGATTTTCTCTTGCAAACTTTTGGTCACCAACTAAGCACTTAGAAGTTTGCACCATTAGGGCTTCTTCACCAATTAATATCACATTAAAGAGCACAAAAGAGCATAAATGAGGGGTGCTAACATATGAAGCCACAATAAACACTTAAAATTTTTCATTCAATTTGACCCTAATCACCAACCTGTAAAGTGTATTCTATAAAATATACATCTACTCTTCACTCATTGACTATCTCTTTATCTGACATTTTGTATTTATAACAATAGTGAAAATTCTACCATCTAACTATTGCACATATTAACAACATACATCTGGTAGCAACAAATGCCAAGGTGTGAGAAGAGAGTAACACTGGCTATGATGGTTAAGATTATGTCATTATGTTTAAGATCGTCTTGGCTATGATTCACTAACTAGAGGGTAGAATTAGTTCATGTGATGGGGAGAGCAATCCACAATAAGGGGGAGGACAACATAAGAGAAGAAGGAGGAGGATAAAAGAATGATGAAGATAGGTGAAGATACAAGGAGGTATGCATGAGCTAAAGGGTATAGAGGTAAATAGTGTTTTATATACAACTTTGGAACAACAGTGTTCTTTGTGTAGGTACATAGAGACACAGGCTGCATGAGTATGGGAGGAAAAGTAGGATATATATATATATATATATACACACACACATCCCACTGATACATAAGAGTTTGAAAATACCTGTACATATGTAACCACAGGGAGGAAGTTGATAACTGTTGTTGCATGGAGGTGATAGTAATCATTGAGAGGAAGCAAAGTATATGATATGTTGAATATAAAACAAATGATCTTATCTGTAAACCTTCACTCAACTCACAATAAAAAGTTGTTGTTGTGTTTTTTAAGATCAACTTGGCTGGGCTATGATATAGTTCTCAATGATGTGGTAGTTAGGTAATAATGAAATTTGGCAGTTAAATAATAATGAGATATGCAGATGATGACCTTGCTTGCTGAAAGTGAAGAAGACTTAAAATACTTACTGATGAAGATAAAAGACCACAGCACTCAGTGTGGGTTGCACCTCAATGTAAAGAAAACAAAAATCTTCACCACTGGACCAATAAAAACATTCATAACAATGGAGAAAATATTGAAGCTGTCAAAGACTTCGTTTTGCTCGGATCAACATTCATGGAAGCAGCAACCAAGAAATCAAACTTCATATTGCATTAGGCAAATCTGCTGCACAAGACCTCTTTAAAGTGTTGAAGAGCAAGGATGTCAGTCTGAGGACTGAGATACGACTTTCCCAAGCCATGGTGTTTTCAATAACCTCATATACATGTCAAAGCTGGACAGTGAATAAGGAAGACAATAGAAGAATTAATGCATTTGAGTTATGGTGTTGGAAGAAAATATTAACAGTGTCAAGGGACTGTCAAAAGAACACACAGATTTGTACTGGAAGAAGTACAGCCAGAGTGCTCCTTGGAAGCCAGGATGGACAAACTTCATCTCTCATACCTCAGCCATATTATTAGGAGGGACCAGTCCCTGGAGAAAGATATCATGTTTGGTAATGTGGAGGGTCAGAGAAACAGAGAGGAAGACCCCCAACGAGATGGGTTGGATTTCAAAAAGTTTAGGTAGTTTGTCCTACGTCACAAATTAAAAGGGTCCCTTCCAATCCTCCTGAGATACAAAGATGCTTAATAATGTGCTGTGAAATTCAGTGGTATTGACTGCTTTCATGATTTCTGGTTTCCTGTGAAAACTAGTCATGTTGTTGTTGTTAGGTGCCATCGAGTCGGTACCGACCCATAGAGGCCTTATGCACAGCAGAACGACACACTGCCCAATCCTGGGCCAACCTCACTGTTGTTGTCACGCTTGAGGTCATCGATGCTGTTACTTGGCCATTCCATCTCGTTGGGGGGTCTTCCTTTTCTTCTCTGATCCTCCACCTTACCAAACATGATATCGTTCTCCAGTGACTGGTCCCTCCTGACAATATGTCCAAAGTATGAGAAACGATGTTTGGCCATCCTGGCCTCCAAGGAACACTCTGGCTGCACTTCTTCCCAAATGGATCTATTGGTTCTTTTGGCAGCCCATGGCACTTTCAGTATTCTCCTCCAACACCATAACTCAAAAGCATCAATTCTTCTATGGTCTTCCTTATTCACTGTCCAGTTTTCACATGCATATGAGGTTATTGAAAATACCATGGCTTGGGTCAGGCGCACCTTAGTCCTCAAGCTGACACCATTGCTCTTCAACACTTTAAAAAGGTCTTGTGCAGCAAATTTGCCTAATGCAATACGTCATTTGATACTATAGTTAAATCTCAAATAGCAAAAATCACACTAAAATCACATATCACCTTCTCTAATGGTACATGTAAAATCTAGATTCTTTATTTGATTTTTAATTTAAAACAGGATCAGCTGTTCTTATTACTGGTGTGTTTAATTCATTTATGTTTACCGTGGTTGTGATTACTGATTTAACCTTATTTTTCCTACCTTCTTTTGTGATTTCGCTTGACTGTTATTTGTTCTTTTATTTTCTTTTACTTTTTGATAATGATAACGTATATTTATTATCTTTGTCTCATTGATTTTGAAATTTACCTTATTTTTCTCTTAAGAGCCAACTTTAAGTGCTTAACAATCCTAGTAAACTCTATATTATTCTTAAAATGTCTAAAAGTTTTCACTATTTCTGTTACTCTTAAAATGTCTTAGTGCACTTTACCTTCCAAACACTACTGCTCACTTTTTCTTATTATCATTTCTAATTTTAAGATTATTCATAATTAGCATTAGTACTTTTCCAGTTAATAATTAGGTTGTAGTCATAGTCCAATGATAGTTTTCTGTTTATTCAGTAACACATGTTTTTTGTTCATTGGTTCTTCATTTAGCAGTCATCTAAAGGTAATAAAGTTATTCATTGAATTATTCTCTATCAATAATACAAAAAGTATAAATGACTGATATTAAATCTTCTCCAGTTTTCTAAAGGGGAAGAGGCAAATAGAGGATGATAACTTGTCATATTTTAACTAGGGGAAGTGGTAGGCATTGAGGCAGTTGTTGAAGAAAAATGACAGGAAAGGTATATTGGAATAGAATAAAACCAGCTTTGCAATCTTCACCTTTTGATTTAAAGTAGGTCCAGTTTGTCTCAAACTGTTGTTAAGTATTGTCGAGTTGGTTTTGATGCATACTGACCCTGTATAGGGTTTCCAAGGAGTGACTGGTGAGCTGGAACTGCCAACATTGTCTTTCAAACCAACTTTGCAGCCCAGCACATTAACCCACAGTACCCATTAGTCATAGACAAATACATGCTGAAGTGGGAGATATTTTTATAAGGCAAGCTCATGATGTATTATTTTTTGATGTGCTGCTGTTGGATTCTGTTGGCTAGGATTTTGTTGAGAATTTTTGCATCTATGTTCATGAGGGATCCTGGTCTATATTTCCCTTCTGAGAGGTGTCCTTCCCTGGTTTTGGTATGAGTTATGCTTGCTTCATAAAATGTATTAGGAAGTTTTACATCCTCTTCTATATTCTGGAATAATTTGAGTAGAATTGGTGACAGCTCTTCCCTGGATGTTTGGTAGAACTCACCAGTGAAGCCATCTGGGCCTGGACTTCTTTTAGTGGGGAGAATTTTGATGACCTGATCAATTTCTTTGTTATGGGTCTGTGCAAGTTTTCTACTGCACTCTGTAAGTTTAGGTAGGTCATGTTTATCTAAAAATGTATCAATTTCTTCTAAGTTTTCAAATTGTTGGAGTACAACTCTTCATAGTATTCTGTTATTATCCTTTATATTTCCTTTTGTACCATTGTGATATTGCCCATGTGGTTTTTAATGTGTGTTATTTTTGTGTTCTCTCTCTTTTCTTTTGTTACGTTTGCCAATGGTTTGTCAATATTATCAATCCTTTGAAAGATAATTTCTGCTGTAATCTTTATTATTTCTTTTCTTTTGGTAACTGTAGGATCCCTTTGTTTGTCTGTTTCTAATTGTTGGAGATGCTGCATTAATGTGTTAACTTTGGTTCTTTTTTTCTTTTTGGATGTGTGCATTTATTGCAATAAATTGTCCTATCAGCACCACATTCTCGTGTCCCAAAGATTTTGGTATGCTGTGTTTTCATTCTCATTTGTTTCTAGGAACTTTGTGAGTTCACATGCAATTTCTTCTATTACTCAGTCACTTTTCAGCAAGGTATTATTCAGTTTTTATGTATTCGACTTTATTTCCTTGATCTTCTTATTGTTGATTTCTAGTTTTATAACATTGTGGTCTGAAAAGATGCTTTGTAGTATTTTGATATTTGTAAATTTATGGAGGCTTGCTTTGTGACTTAGCACATGGTCAATTCTAGGTAATGTTCCATGTGCACTGGAGAAGAAAGTATATTGTGCTGTTGTTGGGTTGAATGCTCTGTATACGTCATGAGGTTTGGGTTTCTTATCAATTTTTTTCAACATTTATATTGTGCATAACAGCTCTCATTTAACACATCCTTTTGCTTTCTCTATAGCCAATAAGTCTCCCTTTGATTTGTCTTACATATACAGGAGAGCTTCATGAAGTTTATGGAAATTTTCCATTAAATTTTCATTCATTTTTTCCATGAACTTTTTGAAGACCCCTTGTGTTGCTTTTCTCTAGTTTTATCACTTCTTAAATTCATTCATTCATTCAAGCAATCCTACACATTTGTGGGATACCCACTATCTAAGCCACATATAGTCCAGAAAGAAGAAAATAGAGATGCAATTAACCATTACAATTAGTGGTAATTTGGTATCAAAAATGGAGGATGGAATCAATTCTGCCTTGGAGGAAATTAGGAAATTTATGAAAAGCAAAATTTTGGACATTTCTTTGCTAATAAAAATGTGACACTACGTGTCCCAAAAGTCCTGAGGAAACAAAGGATTTTATAAAAATAAAAGACAGTATATCCTAAGTAAGACTATATCACAGATACGCTCTTCTCAAATGCTTTAAAGTAGTTATAATAGACAAGTGAGGCAACAAGAGATTAATTAAATATAAATAGAACATGATTGATCTCCTGCCCTTAGGAATTCATTAAGTTTCACTGATTGGATTTGAATAAATCAGAATATATAGAGTTACCTTTAATGGAGGTTGTGCTGGAGTACTGGTTCTAAAAGCAGGCTGACAAAGGAATCCTCAGACTAAAGATTTTCTCAAAGTAACAGAAAATAAAATAGAGAGGCAAATACTTGGAGAAGAAATGCACATAAATTTTAAATGATAACAAAAAGGAGAGGAAGTGGGGAGAGTGAGGGAGAAAATATCCTTCTGACAAATTTAAGAAATCTGTTGGGAGATCAGATTTTTTTAATAGAAGTTTTCAACATTAAAAAGGAAACATTGACAGACTATCTTGATTTGGAAATTGGTCAAGGCTACCTACCAGATTTACTCTTCCCAACCCATCCTATCCATTTGATTAGGAGCTCTAGAAAGAAGTTGACTCTCACCCTCAAGCAGATCTAGAGGAGACAAAATATAGTAATAATGAACACCTATGAAATGTTCATTTCTTATTTATAAAATATAAATAATAGTACCTATCTCTTTGGATTGTTTTGTGAATATCATGAATGACATGTAAAGCATGTATCATAGTTTATAGCCTATATTTAAAACAAATGTGTATTGCTTCTGATATTCTGATATTCTTGTCATTGTTGTTATTCATTTCAATACGTGGCAGTTCAAATAATTTTGGAAATAAAATTATTGTAACCAGAATTCAACATCAGTACTATGAGGATGCTTCTAAGCAAAAGTCACAGCTTAGAGGTGTGTAGTGTGTGTTTTTTTCCACTTCAGTTTCACTTCTATAATAAAAGCCTACATGTATCCTTATCCTAGTTTATTATTTTAGTCACTCTGAGTTATAGGACTTTGAAATGACTTACCTTTTTTTCCCCCCCGTCATTTTTGGCATCTGTTCAATCCTCTAAAAAGTAAAGAAAGAGACTCCTGAGTGAAAAGATTTAAACTATATCAATTTCAAAATGTGTTTATAGCAAGAAAATGCTGTTTCTTTTAAAACGACTGATGTAAATCAGATTAAGTGACTTAAATAAAAACAAAACTGTTCCGGTTACTAAGGTGCTGATAAGCTTTTATAGTTTATAGATGAAGAGGTAATATCTGTGTCTGGAGGAAGTTGAATTCTAAGATTACTTTTTAGGTACTTAAGGTACAAATCGGGCTGGTAACCTCCGGGTCAGCAGTTCAAAACTATCAGCTGTTCTGCCAGAGAAAGATGAGGCTTTCTACTCCGGGAAGACTTACAGCCTCGGAAACCCTGAACAGAGTCCCTGTGAGTCAGAACTGACTCCACGGCACATAACCACCACTATCACCACAAAGGTGCTAAAGAGTCCTGGTATGGCACTGCGGAATAATGCACTAGACTGCAAGGTTGGTTTGAACCACAAGGTCGGTAGTTCAAACTCACCGATCACCCCTTAGAACCCCTATACAGGATCGCTATGAGTCAAAACCGACTTGATGGCAACAACCATCAACACTATTTTTTAGGTATGTATTTAAAGAGAGACATGCAGAGCTATCTGAGGGAAAGAACCCTAACCTGATGAAAACCTGTATGGGACATTTCCTGGGAGGCATGTGATCATTCCTTAGGTTCAAAATGCTACAAGTTCTGTGACATCAGGTTTCTTAACCCATGATCCTGGAGGGCATTTCCTTGGTTTCTGGAACACCTTCAGTATCTTTCTCCCTTTGCTGGCAATCAATAAGGAAAACATTTTCTCAAAGATTTTTTTTTAATGTCTGAATTGAAATATAAACACTTACCCATTGGTTTCCCACCCTCAACTTTTAAAGATTGCCTTCAAGCTTGTCAGTTACTCCCCCACTTGAGGATCAACAGACATTTTTTGTGTGCCATTGAAATGGAATGAAAGCTACCAACACTGTCATTGAACTGTCCATCACAGCTATAGCTGAAATTTGAGTTAGTGTATGGGGATGGAACACCAAACACCAAGGTGTCTGCTAGAGAGTCCTGTGTAGTTGGGTGACAATGTTAAAAGGAACAAAGATTTCTGCACTGAGGACATGCTATACACAAAGGAAAGCCCAAAAACATTGCTACTAGGGTATGACTAGTAGTAGATATTCAATAACTGTTATTGTTGTTTTTAAGCACTGTTGAGTTAGTTATATCTAATAGGAACCCTGTACAGGGTTTCCTAGAAGTAGCTGGTGGGTTTGAACTGCCAAACTTGTGGTTATCAGTCCAATGCTTATCCTATAGTACCACACAAGTACTCCTATTTAGTGGGTAAATAAAATTACTGAATTTTAAGCTTTTAGAAACTGGAAACATTTTTATGTGCTCTCAACAATGCAATGTTAGACTCATGGTAGGCAGTAATTGTGATTTATATTTATTCACCAAACACAGTCTCTTTTTCTTCCTAGGCACACATCTAAATAATATTTCTCTGCCAGTACTGTGGTGGCTTGTGAGTTGCTGTGATTCTGGAAGCTATGGCACCTGTATTTTAAATACCAGCAGGATAACCCATGGTGGATAGGTTTCAGATGAGCTTCCAGACAAAGACAGACTAGGAAAAAAGAGTGACGAACTACTTCTGAAAATTTAGTCACTGACATGAATAGCAGAGAAACACTGTTAGATATAGTGCCAGAAAATGAACCTGTCAGGTTGGAAGGCACTCAAAATGCAACTGGGGAAGAGCTGCCTCCTCAAAGTAGAGTTGACCATGATGACACAAATGGAGTAAAGCCCATGGCAGTAAAGCCTGCAGGACCTTCATTTGTTAATGGGGCACAACTCAAATTGAAGAGAAACAGCCGTAAACATCCATTAATAATCAGAACATGGAATTACAAAGTATGAATCTAGGAAAATTAGAAACTGTCAAAAAAAATGAAATGGAATGCATAAACATGGATATCTTAGGCATTAGTAAGCTGAAATGGACTGGTATTGGCCCTTTTGAATCTGGCAACCACATGGTTTACTATGCCGGGAATGACAAATTGAAGATGAATGGTGTTGCATCCACTGTCAAAAAGAACATATTCAGATCATTCATGAGGTACAACACTGTCTATGACAAGATAATATCCATGTGCCTGCAGGGAAGCCAAGTTAATATCACTATTGTTCAAATTTACACACCAACCACTAAAGCCAGGGAGGATTAAATAGAAGAATTCTACCAACTTCTTTAATCTGAAATTGATCAAACATGCAATCAAGATGTATTGATCATTACTGGTAATTGGAATGCAAAGGTTGGGAACAAGGAGGAAGAATCAGTAGTTGGAAAATATGGTGATAGAAATAATGCTGGAGACCACATGATAGAATTCTGCAAAATCAATGATATGCTCATTTCAAATACCTGCTTTAGACAACATAAGAGATGATCATACACCTCGCCAGATGAAATACATAGAAATCAAATTGACTACATCTGAGGAAAGATAAGATGGAAAAGCTCCATATCATCTGTCAAAACAAGGCCAGGGGCAGATTGTAGAACAAACCGTCAATTACACATATGCAAATTTAAACTGAAGCTGAAGAAAATGAAAACAAGTCCACGAGAGCCAAAATATGACCTTGAATATATCCCACTGAATTTAAAGATCATCTGAAAAACAGATTTGATTCATTAAACACTAAAACCAAAGACCAGAAGAGTTGTCGGATGACATCAAGAATATCTATAGGAAAAAAGCAAAAAGTCATTAAGAAGACAATAAAGAAGGAAAAGGTCAAAATGTATGTCAGAAGAGGCACTGAAACTTGCTCTACAGCATAGAGATGTTAAAGCAAATGGAAGAAATGAGGAGGTACAAGAGCTGAAGAGAAAATTTCAAAGGGCAGCTTGAAAAGAAAGAGTCAAATATTACAACACAATGTGCAAAGATCTGGAGTCAGAAAACCAAAGGGAAGAACACGCTCAGCATTTCTCCAAGTGGGGGAAACTGAAGAAAAAATTTAAGCCTCAACTTTTGGTATTGAAAGATTCTCTGGGCAAAATATTGAAAGATGCAGAAAGCATAAAGAGAAGATAGAAGGAATACACAGAATCACTGTACCAAAAGGAAATGGTTGATGCTACAACCATTTCAAGAGGTAGCATATGATCAAGAACCAATGATACTTAAGGAGAAAATCCAAGGTGCATTGCAGAAATTGACAAAGAACAAGGCACCAGGAATTGATGCAATAAAAATTGAAATCTTTCAAGAAAGTGAGGCGGCACAGGAGGCACTCTCTCACCTATGCCAAGAAATTTGAAAGAAAACTATCTGGCCGACTGATTGGAAGAGATCCATATTCGTGCCCATTTCAAAGAGAGGTGTCCCAATGGAATCTGGAAATCATTGGACAATGTCTTTGATATACCATGCAAGTAAAGTTTTACTAAAGGTAATACAGAAATGGCTGCAAGCATACATTGACAGAGAACTTCCAGAGTTTCCAGCCGGATTCACAACAGGCCACGGAACGAGGGATATATCATTGCTGATGTTCGATGGATCTTGACTGAGAGCAGAGAATACAAGAAAGATGTTTGTTTACCTGTGCTTTATTGACTATGCAAATGCTTTTGATTGTGTGGATCATGACAAGCTATGGACAGCATTGTGAAGTTTGAGTATTCCGAAACACTTAATTGTGCTCATAAGGAATCTATACGTGGACCAAGAGGCAGTTGTTCAAACAGAACATGGAAAAACTGAATGGTTTAAAATTAAGAAAGATATGCTACAGGGTTGTATTCTTTTACCATATTTATTCAACCTGTTTGCTGAGCAAATAATCTGAGAAGCTGGGTTATATGAAGAAAAACGTGGCATCAGGATTGGAGGAAGATTCATTAACAACCTACGATATGCAGATGATACAACCTTGCTTGCTGAAAGTGAAGAGGACTTAAAATACTTCCTAATGAAGATCAAAGACCACAGCCTTTGGTAAGAATTGCACCTCAACGTAAAGAAAACAAAAATCCTCACCACTGGACCAATAAACAATATTCTTAACAATGGAGAAAAGATTGAACTTGTCAAGGAGTTCATTCTTCTTGCATCAACTATCAACACTCATGGAAGCATCAGTCAAGAAATCAAATCATGTCATGCATTATGCAAATCTGCTGCACAAGACCTTTTGACAGTGTTAAAGGGCAAAGATATCAGCTTGAGGGCTAAGGTGTGCCTGACCCAAGCCATGGTATTTTCAATAAGCTCATATGCATATATGAAAGCTGGCCAGTGAATAAAGGAAGCCCGTAGAAGAATGGATGCATTTGAGTTATGGTGTTGCAGGAGAATATTGAAAATGCCATGGGCTGCCAAAAGAACCAACAGACCTGTGATGGGAGAAGTGCAGCTTTTGTGCTCCTTGGAGGCTAGGGTGGCCAAACTTCATCTCTCATACTTCGGACATATTGTCAGGAGGGACCAGTCACTGGAGAAGGATATCATGTTTGGTAAGGTAGAGGGTCAGAGAAAAAGAGGAAGATTTCCAGAGAGATGGATTGGCAAAGTTGACTCAAGTAAGGCAACAATTGTTAGGTTGGCCCCGTTTGCATTCTGTTGTGCATAGGATCGCTATGAGTCTGTACCTACTCAATGGCACCTAACAACAACAACATCTTTCACAAAACTAAGTTAGACCATGTCACTGATTTCGCCTAAAGGAATATGGATGTGAGTTATGGATGCTACTTCTAAATCTGGTTCCTAAACAAGCCTTCTGCAGGGTTGGTCCTCTGTGCTCTAACTCTGATTTGCATTTAGAAAATCCACAGCAGAAGTCTACCACCAGGTGAAACTACATCTAGGTCCCTGAATGTCTGTGTGAACAAGTGTCTCCCCTTACCCTTGACCCACATAAACAAAAACAAGTCTGAGGAATAAACATTTGATATGTCACTGAGTGTTATGGTTATTTATTATTGCATTTAGTCCACCCTGATTAATTCAGACACTTAGCAAATTTTTTATTGATTTTTACTAACTGTAGATAAAAATTGTAACACGGTATTTCTTTGAATCTAAGACACCATCAATTGTAAGACATACTATTATATTATGTTCCATTAGAAAAGAACAAATGCTGTCAATCAAGCTATGACAATCCACTCCAATTTCAGAGATGTTAAAATGTGCACACAAAAAAATTAATCTTAGAATCCATGAAAAAGAGCAACACTTCAGGTGTAAAATAATTCTGCAATTTATGAAGCACTTTAGTAAAATATTCAACCCATTATGTAACATAGCATATGCTTACCCTTGTGTATAATTCTGGGAATAAAATAGTAAATAGAATAGAGTTCCTGCTCTCATGGAGTTTATAAGTGTTAAGTGCCATCCAGTCGATTCCGACTCATAGAGATCTTGTACAGGATTTCTAATGAGGAACTGGTGGATTTGAACCTCTGACCTTATAATTCGCAGTCCAGTGCTTATCCTACAGCACCACACCAGGAGTCCTTAAAATCTAGTAAAAAATACTAATAATTTGATTGAAATTAAACATGTGATCTTAAAAATGATCCATCAAATTTATCAGCATGGGTGTCTTTGATCTCAGCAAGAACTGTTTTGGACTGGAAGGTACAGAAACCAGATTGACAAGGGCAAGTAGGAAGAGGGAAATTGAGATAGGAATTACTAGAAAAATCTTTTTGAGAAGTTTGATAATAAATGAGAGTGATGAGAGAAGGGTAGGTGTCCAGTCTGTTGGTTAAACAAGAACTTCTAACTTTCAGGGAAGTATGTCAATATTCCTTATTGCCACCTCTCCTTATATTAGAGTGAAGTTGCTTGTGCTTATTCTTGAGACTTTGTACTTTTCACAAAGAAGCTATTTGCCAGGGTCCTTAAGAGCTCTGAAAGTGCGTTTTAATTGGAAAGCTGTCCGACTCCTAAAGGCAAGCAGTGGTCTGAATGGCAGTGACCCTGCACTATCTTTCCATTGAATCAACAAACAAAGACTAGATTGTGTACATGTTCAAAGTGGGATACTTAGTGATAGGTGTTCTTCTCACACACTCTCCCCCAAAGAGTGAGCATTGTGCCTATCCTCCTTTCCCACTTACTTGTTTATTCATCTTTATGCTTTCATTTAAACAGTGCCCATTCAGTTAAAAAACCGTGTGAGAACTGCTTGTCTGCTAAATTAAAAACAAAAGTCAGGATTTAATGACTGTGAATGGGAATGCTATTCGGGGCTTAGAAGTTATAGCAGAGACACACTTATCCCTTCCATTTTGTGGATCCAAGCCTAGTTTCATATTTTACAGTCTTGGGA
The DNA here is from genome assembly GCF_000296735.1 of Chrysochloris asiatica. Classification (NCBI taxonomy): domain Eukaryota; kingdom Metazoa; phylum Chordata; class Mammalia; order Afrosoricida; family Chrysochloridae; genus Chrysochloris; species Chrysochloris asiatica. The sequence goes on from NW_006408520.1 coordinate 13,042,131, forward strand.
ATGGAGCCCCTCAATATGAATGTTGTAAGTTCAGATGCACATAGTGCTCTTACCAAGACTGAGTCTCTGCAGGACTGTTTATCAGGGTCTGCATTGTCTCCTAAAAGCAAGGTGCATTATGGCATTCGTGATATTTTTCTGGTTGGGTCATCCCTAACAAATGGAGGCCCATGTGGTGCTGGCTGATGTCAACAACATTGGGACCAAGTATTAAAGGTAGTTTGTAGCTTCAAGTAGTGGAGCTTCTTCAGCAAAATATTCCAGACATAAACAAACACATTATATTCAGTGATAATCTCTCTTTATTTCAATTTCAGTGGTTTCACCTGGTCAGTGTTCCTCGGCCTATGTCTGCAAACTTTCAGGACTTCATGAGAGGCTTATCATGGGTTCATATTTCTAAAGGCAAAAATTGTGTCTGTTTTTATTATTAAAAGTCAAAACATTATTTTTAATGAATTCTTAAACAAAAAAGTATTATATAAATATATCATGCTTGTTTCTGGTCTAATGGAGCTAATTTTCTAGATGGCAACCAAGTAGAAAAATAAATAAAAACATGAACAATGTAATTCAAGATAGTAATAATAGAGTTATGAAGAAAATAAAGTAAAATGGTACAAGCCATTTTCGACCAGCTATGGCATTGTATGATAAGTACTGGATGCTAACCACAAGATTGGTAATTCAATCCCACCAGCAGCTCCTCTGACACCATATACAGGATTGATATTACTCAGAATCCAATTCGATGGCACTTTACAAAAACCGTAACCTAAAACCTGGTTTCAGAACACCAAATGGTACCACAGAAAAAGAGCACTGCAGTTCTTCTTTCACAAATTTTACAGCCAAGAAAATCCCTTGGAGTATATTTCTATTCTGTAACACATGTAGTCGCAATGAGTCAGCAATGTTTTTGGTGATGTTGCTGCTTTGCTTTGTCTCTTATTCTTCTGATGGCAAAGGTTTAGGTAGTTTTCAATCTTCCCCTATTTAAACATCACTACAAAGAACTTCAGGAGTCCTGGTGTGACTCCATGGGATAAGCATTAGACCGAAGGTCAGTTTGAATGGTAAGGTCAATGGTTCAAGCTTACCAGTCACTCCTCAAAAACCCTATACAGGGTGGCTATGAGTCAGAACCAATTCGACAGCACTTAGCAACAACAACCACAAAGGAACATTCGCCAGTCATCTGTCAGTTTGTCACCCTGTGGTGGCTTGCATGTGATTGTGTGTGATACTGGAAACTATGCCACTAGTATTCTAAATACCAACAGGGTCACCCATGGTTTCAGCTGAGATTCCACACTAAGATAGACTAACCTGTCTTAGAAGGAGAGGTAGATTTATTCTGAATGTTTAGCCAATGAAAACCTTAAGAACAGCAGTGGAACAATGTCATCTAGCACCAGAGTATTGAATATTGAATTATGACTAGCAGGAGAATACCGTCAGATAGAGTGCTGGAAGATGAGCTGCTCCAGGTTGGAAGATACTCAAAATATGACTGAAGAAGAGATATCTCCTCAAAGGAGAGTTGACGTGATACCATGAATGGAATAAAGCTTTTGAGACCTTCATTTGCTGATGGGGCACAACTTAAAATGAGGAGAAACAGCTGTCAACACACATTAATAACCAGAATATGGAATCTACAAAGTATAAATCTAAGAAAATTAGAAGTTGTCAAAAAGAAAATGGAATGCATAAAGATCAATAACTTAGGCATTAGTAAGCTAAAATGGACTGGTATTGGCCATTTTGAATCTGACATTCATATGGTTTACTATTCCAAGGATGACATATTGAAGAACAATGGCTTTGCATTCATCATCAAAACAAACATTTCATGATATATATTGAAGTGTGATGTTGTCTGTGATAGGCCTATACGGAACAATTACTACCACTAATATTCAAATTTACACACCAACCACTAAAGCAAGTGATGATAAAATTGAAGAATTCTACCAACTTCTTCAGTCTGAAATTGATCAAACATGTAATCAAGATGTATTGACAGTTACTGTTGAGTGGAATGCAAAGTTTCAAACAAAGAGGAAGCATCACAGAAACAATGCTGGAGATCACATGATAAAATTTTGTGAGCAAGACCAATGACTTCTTCATTGCAGATGCCTTTTTTTAAACAATATAAAAGATGATTATACACATGGATATTGGCAGATGGCTTGCACAGAGAGATTTCAATCAAATTGGTTATGTCTGTAGAAAGAGACAGTAGAAAAGCTCCATATCGCCAACCAAAACAAGGCCAGAGGCAGTCTGTTGAACAGACTATCAATTGCCCATATGCAGAAGCTGAAGAAAGTTCAAACAAGTCCATAACAGCCAAAATATGACCTTAAAGATAACCCACCTGAATTTAGAAATCATCTGAAGAACAGATCTGATGCAATATAACCAAAGATCAGAGGGTTGTGGAATGACATCAAGAATATCTTACAACAAGAAAGCAAAAGTTCATTAAGAAGACAAAGAATACGGAAAAGATCAAAATGGACTCTGAAACTTGCTCACCAGGTTAGAGATGCTAAAGCAAATGGAAGAAATGAGGAGATAAAGAGATGAACAGAACATTTCAAAGGGCAGCTCAAGAAGATAAAGTCAGGTATTATAATGAAATGTGCAAATACCTGGAGTTGGAAAACCATAAGGGGAGAATATGCTCAGCATTTCTCAAGTTGAAAGAACTAATGAAAAAATGTAAGCCTTAAGTTTTATAGGCAAATACATTGAGTGATAAAGGAAGCATCAAAAGAAGATAGAAAGAATACATAGAGTCACTGCACCAAAAAAAAAAAGAAAATAGTCAACCATTTCAAAAGGTAGCATATGATTAAGAACCAGTGATACTGAAGGAAGATATCCAAGCTGCACTGAAGACATTGGAAAAGAGAAAGGGGCTGTGAATTGGTGCAATACTTGAAATCTTCCAACCAACTGATACAGCACTGTAGGCACACATTCATCCATGCCAATAAATTTGGAAGACACCTACCTGACCAACAAATTGGAAGAAATCCATATTTGTGCACATTTTAAAGAGAGGTGATGCAACAGATTGTGGAAATTATCAAACTATATCATTAATATCACATATAAGTACAACTTCACTAAACATAAATTTTAAATGGTTGCAGCATTACATTGGCAGGGCACTGCCAGATAATCAAGCCAAATTCACATAAAAGCCTAGTGTGAGGCATATCATCCCTGAAGTAAGATCCATTTTGGCTGAAAGCAGAGAATACAAGAAAGATGTTGCACCTGTGCCTTATTGACTATGCAAAGGCTTTCAGCTGTACAGATCATGACAAATTATGGACAACATTGTGAAGACTAAGTATGCCAGAACACTTAATTGTGCTCCTGAGGAACTGTACATAGACCAAAAGGCAGTCATTCTATCAGAACAAGGGGACACTGAATGGATTAAAATCAGGAATGTGTGTGCCGGGGCTGTATCCTTTCACCATACTTATTCAATCTGCTGAGCAAATAATCTGAGAAACTGGATTGTATGAAGAATGTGACATCAGGACTGGAGGAAAAAGGTGCAGCAAGATGGCAGTCGAAGCAGAAAGATTGTATGGTCCTTTACAACAAAGAAACAGATGCAGATGATAGTCCTGGAACTCTGAACTTCAGATGAAGGGATAGAGAAGTTGACTGAATGCTTGCTAAAAGAGTGAGCCGAACAGACACAGCAAAAAAGGAGCATCTGGAAACCTGCGCTGGCAGCCATTTTGAGTTTTGTGAGCAGCTTCAGAGACCAGAAAGTGTTGCAGAAACACACCTATGGCTCACAGAGACAAAGGTACAATTTCTTGTCTTGTTCCCCACACTCCCCTGGTGACCAGGGTGCACTGGCTGGCTCCCACTTGCATACACCCTGAAGGAAACTCTCCCTCTCTCAGAGGTCTACGTGGATGAGTGAAATCAGTCAATCACAAAAGAACAAACATTGTATGTGACTATTACTGTAAAAGCTTAAGAGAAGGTTTCCATACTAAAAGAAGCTTTCTTGGATGGTTGCCAGTGGTGGGAGAAATGGGAGAGTAATTCACTGGATAGAGGGTAGACACATTTTAGCTTGTGTAATGGGGAGGGCAATAAACAAGAAGTGGGAGGGCAATACACAAGAATAGGAAGGGTGGCTCTTCACCCATCTTCCCTGTTTCTCCGGAGCCGCAGCCATGAAGGTCGAAGTGTGCAGTTTTAGTGGATACAAAATATACCCCGGACACGGGAGACGCTATGCCAGCACTGACGGGAAGGTTTTCCAGTTTCTTAATGAAGGAGCTCTGGTAGCATAGTGGTTACGAATCAGGCTGTGAACAGCAAGGTCAGCAGTTCGAAACTACAAGCTGTTCCAGATGAGGCGTTCTGCTCCTGTAAAGATTTACAGCCTCGGAAACCATATATAGGGTCGATATGAGTCAGAACGGCACATAACAACAACAATGCAAAATGCGAGTCTGCATTCCTTTCCAAGAAGAATCCTCAGCAGTTAAATTGTACTGTCCTCTACAGAAGAAAGCACAAAAAGGGGCAATCGGAAGAAAATCAAAAGAAAAGAATCCGCCATGCAGTCAAATTCCAGAAGGCCATCACTGGTGCATCTCTTGCTGATAGACTGGCCAAGAGAAACCAGAAGACTAAAGTTAGAAAGGCTCAAGGAGAACATGTCATCAGGGCTGCCAAGGAAGCGAAAAACGCTAAGCAAGCATCTAAGAAGACAGCAATGGCTGCTGCTAAGGCTCCCACAAACACAGCACCTAAACAAAAGATTGCGAAGCCTGTGAAAGTTTCTGCTCCCCGAGTTGGTGGAAAGCGCTAAGTTGGCAGACTTTAAAATAAAGATTCAACTGCAACTCTAAAAAAAAAAAAAGGAGAGGAAGGGTGGGAGAAGAATAATGAAATAATGGAAGACTCAGAGAGGTATGCATGGCATAAATAAGATAGCTGTAAATAGTGATATTTATACAACCTTGGAAAAACAGTGGTCTATGAGTAGATACATGGATTGAGACACTGGCTGAATGAGTAAGGGAAGGAAAAAGAAAGGTTTATGTGTTTGACTACCTTGTGGATATTGGGTTCCCCGGCTATTATTGTAAAATAGACATTTATGTCTGATAGAAATTCATATTGGGAATTATAGAAATCTTATAAACCCACCTTTATTCTATAACTGATTGGATTTGCTAGCAGAGGGGTTAGAATTTGCCCAGAAAAATAGGCTTCTTGTTAAGCCTTTGTAAATTATGGGGTCTTAGGTGGAATCCTGAGCCCCTTCCATACATTTGCATTTGAAAAAAATATGCAGACCAGTCCAAAACTGCTGGGAGAACTGAAGGTTCTTATTGAAAGAAAGGCCTTCAGAAAAAAGTCTTTTTGAGCTTCAGTTAAGCTGATTGCATTGGAGGCATCAAGGCAAGAAAAGTCAGCCCATTAGGGAAAACCTCCTAGTAGGACTGGAAGATAAAGGGAAACTATGAGTTGTCTAGGATGCTCACTTGTGTAGACCTGGTCTACTTGTGAATGGAAGTGGGGGAAATACAACAATGAAGACAGAAGCTGAATTCGAACATGTTCCATTGGCCCCCATTGACCTGGAGATGATAGAGAGAAGAGGAAGTCTGGCTAGTGTAAAGCTTAGGGAGCTATATGAACTCCTGAGCCCATGGGCACTGACCTAACTCAAGGTTTAGTGATGAACCTTGGGAGACAGGACGAGAGTTAAGGGGCAGTTGATCTAAAGTACGTGAACTCCCAAACTTGCAACTGGTACCCATTTGACCTAGCTTGAATGGCTAGGGTTGAGTAGATCAGAACCCAACTAGATGAAAGTAAAGATGTTTGGCATTGTGACTTCCAGAAGAACAAACAAATCTGTGCTGGAAGAAGTAAAGCCAGAATGCTCCCTAAGCCAGGATGGCGAGACTTTGTCTCTCATATTTTGGACATATTATCAATAGGGACAATTCCCTGGAGAAGAACACCATGATTTGTGTAGAGAAGAGCCAATGAAAAAGAGGAAAACCCCCAAGAGGTGGATTGGCACAGTGGTATCAGCAATGGCCTCAAACATAACAAAGATTGTGAGGATGGCACAGGATCAGGCAATGTTTTGCTCTGTTGTACATAAGGTCAATATGAGTCAGAACTGGTTCGACGACACCTAACAACAATAGCAATGAGGATCCTTATACCATCCTTATACTTATGAAAACTTGTGAATGTTTATGTAGCATAGATTCTGAAATATGGAACTATTGTGTCATATAACAATTCAAAATTTTTAATAATGTTGTTAAGTGCCATCAAGTTGGTTCTGACTCATAACAACCCTGTATAGGGTTTCCAAGGAGCAACTGGTGGGTTTGAATTATTGACTTTGCAGTTAGTAGTCTAGTACTTATCCTACAGTGCCACACCAGGACTATCTTGAATTGCATCATTTATTTATCTACTATGTTCCAAATTTTATTAATCACACATCTCTTCAGATTTATTTCATTCTCAGAGGATTGATATTATTTTGCCTATTTCACAATTGTGCTGCCCAGTAATCTGGTACCCATTTGACCTAGCTATTGATTGAAGTCAGTCTACACAGGGTCTAGTGAAAGCATTGCACAAGAGTCACTAAGAGTCTAACTGGGGTGCAGGTGTAACACAGTGCGACACAGATAAGCTCAAGATCATATTACAGAGATGGTCTTAACCATCTCTTCAAACTGAAAACAAGTGTCTGGGAAAGGCTAGCAAAAAAATGCCAGAGTGAAGGGACAGTTTGTGAAAAGTAAATAGATAATCAATGTTTGAAAAGTACTGTTGTGTGTGCAATGGAATACTATGCTGCCATGAAGAACAAGGAAGCTGCAAGCCACCGCATAACATGGATGTACCTTAAGGACATTATGCTGAGTGAAATTGTTGTTATGAGTCGTGGAGTCGGTTGCAACTCATAGTGACCCTGTACAGGGTTTTTGAGGATATAAATCTTTATGGGAGCAGAAAGCCTGATCTTTCTCCAGCAGAACAGCTGGTAGTTTCGAACTGCTGACCTTGTGGTTCACAGCCTGATTTGTAAACACTACGCTGAAGAAATACTGCATCAGGCCATTATTGTAAAAGACTAAGAAAAAGAACCCGCCCAAAAGGGGAAAAAACACACACAACTATATATATAATTGCTGATCACAGGGATGTATAGGATGAGAGGAAGGGAGGAAGGGAAGGGAAGATAAAGCACAGGGTAGGGAATAGACACAGGAAAGCTTGGGTACTGGGGGGGTGGGGGGCGGGAATTACATAAGAAAAGGAAGGGAAATGGAAGAACACAGCAGATGGGAAAACAGTTAGACAGTTTCGCATGGGCTAAGTGGGACAGAGGTAAATGACAATGTATGACAATCTTGGAACAACAGGGCTTTGGGATACAGGTTTGAAAGGGTAAAAGAAGGGAATAATGTTAAGATGCTTGGCTGTCTTTTGAATCTTGGTTTCCCTTGCCTACCATTATGAAATAGACACTTTGGGGTGGGGGATGGGGGTGGGAATAGCCAAAAACATCACAATAGAAAGCTTGTAAGTCCATCTTCAGCCTCTAACTGATTGGAATACCTTAAAGGGGGCTAGAAATTGCCCAGTGAAAGAGACCTCCTGTGGAGCTATTGCATTGCATAAAACTATCAGAATCCCATCCAGAATTGTCAGAGGTAGGAATTTTCCACTGAAAAGGACGAGTAGACCAGCCTTGAGCGGCTAGAAGAACAGAAGATACTTCGTGAAGAAAGACCAGCAGGAAAAATCAGAAACAATAATGAAAGTCTAATTGATTACTACAAGAACAAGTAAGCTGTTCACCTGGGAGCCATCAAGACAAGTGGTTGGGTCCCCTCAGAGCAAATTCCCTGCCAAGACTAAGACTCAAGGGGAATACATGAGCAGGCATGTGGTCTGGCTGGTGACCACATTGGTCACCGATAAGAGGAAGAGGGGGAAAAAACAACAATGAAGCTGGGATCTAAGTCTGACCACATTCAATAGACTCCTGCGAACCTGGGCGGAGATCTGGATAGCCAGCAGTTATGGTAAGACCCAGGGACTCCTGGGCGCAGAGGCAGTAACATGGCTACAGAGGACTAGAGCGGAGAGTGAAGCGTCCAGCTGGTATGAAATGAGGGGAAATGCACAAGAATATCCATACTTGCAGATAGTACCCACTTGACCTAGCTTTGATGGCTGGATGATCAGACCTCAACTAGAAGAAGAAAGAAGAGGGAAGGAAAAAAAAAGAGTAACACACTACAATTTGATGAACTTTACCTATATGTATGGATGTAGTAGCTCAAAAAAGGGAACAAATCTTTACAGCAAACATCACTCCCACCCCCTCGGTGCACAGGGTTGACAGGGATGAGCAACTTAGACATTTGTTACCCAAAATATGGAGAGGGGATCTATAAAGGCACAAAGTGACTGGCTTACAAGCTTTCAAGAGGGAGCCTAGTTCCAGACGGGGCAGACGTAGGTAGAACCTCCACTGAATGATTTCCAATCTGTTGGGACTGGACTGGCAAAAGGAAATGGGGATAAGACTCTTGTGGTACAATAGTGAATAATTGCCATCAGGACTGACTGTGAGGATCAGAAATGTACTGGTAGAGTTTTTTTTGACAAAAGGAGGAGCGTGATTGATTTTGCAGCCCAGGAGCGGAAGTCACTGGGACCATCAAGTGAGAAGAGCAGAGAACATGACCCTACCCAGAGGGGCAGTGATGCCAGGGATGGAGACAGAGACGATGACTTGGACAGATG
>NW_006408520.1:13051274-13055358 GCF_000296735.1 Chrysochloris asiatica
AGATGATGAGACTGAAAGAGAGGGATGGAAGTTCACAAAGTTTCATGTCTGATGTTAAGGAGATTGAACTTGTTCATAAGGATGATGGGACCTTCAGAGAAATTTTAGTGAGAAGTAAATATGAATGGGTATGTTACCAAAATAAGGTTTAAAAAACAAAAAAGGCAGTTTATAAAACTTGCTTCCTAAAAATGTATGCAAGTGTAGAAATTTAGTTCCAATTAACAAAGTAATATGATCTTTTATGTCTCAGTACCATTCAATCAACAAAAATAAAAGATAGTGACATCCATTAAGACGGTAAAAATATCGAGAACACTTGTTACTGAACTTCACTTGAATTTATTTCATATTATACATGCATAAAAAGATAATTTTTATTCCTTTTGCAATTTTCTAAGTTATTACGTTAAAAAGAAGACTTTATAGCAATCATTCATAAATCCATTCAGTTCACTTATTACCTCTAGAATATTTTCTTTTAAAAATATTTCTAGGGGCAATTTTAACCAGCCAAAGTTTCAAGCTTTAAAAAGCAGCTATTTTACATACACAGTAAGTACTTTTTCTGAAAATTTTGTGTTATAGATTCATAATTCACAGTGGGCTAGCCCTGTTAATATGCACTCACAGCTGCATGCAGCCCTAGGAACCATTATTATATTAAGAATAACGTAAAGTCACTTAAACTTATTCTGTATCATCATGCGTATTACCAAGGGTGCGCCATTGTGAATAGCAGTCACAGCACACAGCATAATGGCACGTTAAAGAAGATGTTGTGGTGTGAGCTAAATGCACATTAAGAATACACAAAACTCTGTTGAATTTTAATCATCCTTATTCATAGGGCACAGAGCTCTAAGGATCCTCAAAATGTGTATGATTTAAATAAGTCATCCTTATTCCATTCCATTTAAGCCCTTGGTGTGAGTTAATCAGCTTTGGTGGACTCGTTCCTTGTGATGAACCTCATATGAGGAAAGCTTGGCTCACATGTAGAGAAATGTGAAGTATATACAGTAAACAAATAAAATGAATCATCTCTAATCACTAACGACACTCTACTCACTTTTGAGCTTAATTACAAAGTAATACAAATTTAGAAGGGACTCATCTAATTTATCTCCCCTTCTAGAAGTTACTTTCCAAAAGCTTTACATAAAGAATTGCAACCAAATAAGAATGTTGCCAAAGTTGCAAAGTACAAAGGAAAGATCTTTATTATTGTCTTGATACTTAGTATTAGCAGTAACCTAACTAACAAAACCCATCAGTGGAGCTTACCCAAGTCATTTCAAGAGCTTTACTTCCTCTAATCTAGTGAGCATGGCATTTTAAAGGAATATAACATGCTTTATTTTTCACGATTCCTAAAAAATTTATTCCAAACCTGGTTGCAACAGCAAGAATTTCTAATGAGTAGATGTGAGGCCTTATGTTCTAATATAATAAAAATCATATGTAATATTTATCTTACTTATTTTTTAAACATTTAATACAGACATTTGTGCTGGTGATTTACTTTCAAAGAACATAAAAAGCACATAAACAATGCCAATATAACCATAGTATTGAAATATTTAAAAGGCAACTAATCTGCAATAATATATACATATTACAGTATATAGTTGTTGTTGTTATGTGCCATGGAGTCTGTTCCAACTCATAGCGACCCTGTATAGGGTTTCCAAGGCTATAAATCTTTACGGGAGCAGAATGCCTCATATTTCTCCTGCGGAACCGTGACTCATAACCACTACGCTACCAGAGCTCCTTATTACAGTATATATATATATACATATATATATATTCATGTACGCATGCATGTATATGTTGTATGTCTATTGTTGTTGTGGGCCATTAAGTTGGTTCCAACTCATAGCAACCCTGTATAGAATTTTCCAAGAGCAGCTGGTGGGTTTGAAATGCTGATTTTGTGGTCACCATTCCAACGCTTATCCTATGGAGCCACACAAAAAGCTCTGTTTTATGTATATACATACGTATACTCATGTGGAGCTGTAGGATCAGCACCAGACTGCGAACCACAGGTCAGCAGATCAAACCCACCGACTGATCCTCAGAAACCTTATGTAAGATCATTGTAAGTAGGAACCTGTTCAATGGCACTTAACAATAACAGCAACAATGCATACACACATACACACACATATATATTAAGTGCTATCACATCGATTTCAATCATAGTTACCCTGTTTCCAAGACTCTAAATCTTTATGGGAGCAGGAAACCTTATCTTTCTCCCTAAGAGAGAAATAATGTTTTTGGCAGTCCAGCCTAGTGCTTATCTACACTGTATATATATATATATATATAATCGCTACCACTCATCCATTTGCCTGTCAGTTTGTAGCACTGTGGTGGTGTATATACTGCTGTGATGCTGGAAGCTACGCCACTGATATTTTAAATATCAGCAGGGTCACCTATGGTGGGCAGGTTTCAGAGGAGCTTCCAGACAAAAACAGACTAGAAAGAAGGAACAGTAGAGTACTTTGGAATGTTTCGTCACTAAAAACCTTATGATAGCAGCAGAGCATTGCCAGATATAGAACCAGAAGATTAAAACAGTATGAATAACAATGAAACATTGTCAGACAAAGTGCCCGAAGGTGAGCCCTCCGGTTGGAAGGTACTAAAAACACAACTGGGAAAGAGCTGTTTCCTCAAAATAGAGTTGACCATAAAGACATGAATGGAATAAAACTTTCTATAACTTCATTCACTAATGGGACACAACTCAAAATGAGAAGAAACAGCTTCAAACATCCATAAGTAATTAGAATATGAAATGTGCTATGTATGAATCCAAGAAAATCAGAAGTTGTCAAAAATAAAATGAAATGCATAGAGATCAATATCCTAAGCATTAATGAGCTGAAATGGACTAGTATTGGCCATTTTGAATCAGACAATCATATGGTTTACTATGCCAGAAACAACAAATTGAAGAGGAGTGGTATTGCATTCATAGTCAAAAAGAACATTTCAAGCTCTATCTTCAAGTATAAAGCTGTCTGTGACAGGATAATACAAAAAGACCAGTTAGTACCACTATTATTCAAATATATTAATTAACCACTAAAGCCACTGAGGATTAAATTGAAGAATTCTGCCAATATCTTCAGTCTGAATTGATCAACTGTGCAATCAAGATGCATTGATAATTACTGGTGATTGGAATGTGAAAATTGTAAACAAAGAAGAAGGATCAGTATTTGGAAAATATGGTCTTGGTGATAGAAACCATGCTGGAGATCTCATAATAAGACTTTTGCAAGACCAATGACTTATCCATTTGCAAATATCTTTTCTAAACAATATAAAAGGCAACTATACACAAGGATCTAACAAGATGGAATACACAGGAATCAAACTGACTACATCTGTGGAAAGAGATGGTGGGAAAACTCCATATTATCAGCCAAAACAAGGATCGGGGCAGACTATGGAACAGAACATCAATTTCTCATATGCAAGTGCAGGCTGCAGCAGAAAAAAATTAAAACAACTCCACAAGAGCCAAATTATGAGCTTGGATACATCCCACCTGAGTTTAGAGACCATCTCAAGACAAGATTTGATTCATTAGATTAGTACTAATTACTGAAGACCAGAAGAGTTGTGAGGTGACATCAAGAAGATCATACAGGAAGAAAGCGAAATACAGGAAAGAAAGAAAAGACATAAATGGATGTCAGAAGAGACTTAAACTTGCTCTTGAGCACAGAGAAGCTAAAGTGAATGTAAAAAAATATGGTGAAAGAGATTAATAGAAAATTTCAAAGGACTGCTAAAGAAGACAAAGTAAAGTATTATAAGTATGTGTTCAAAGTCTTGAAGTTAGAAAACAAAAAGGGAAGAACACTCTTAGCATTTCCCAAACTGAAAAAACTGAAGAAAAATTCAAGCTTTGTGTTGCAATATTGAAGAATTCTATGGGCCAAAGATGTCAACTTGAGGACTAAAGTGCGCCTGACCCAAGCCATGGTATTTTCAATAACCTCATATGCATGCGAAAGCTGGACAGTGAATAAGGAAGACCGTAGAAGAATTGATC
>NW_006408520.1:13056458-13072547 GCF_000296735.1 Chrysochloris asiatica
GGTCTGCATCTTTTTCACTGACCCTCCACTTTACCAAGAGTTATGTCCTTCTCCAGGGACTGGTCCCTTTTGATAATATGTCCAAAGAATAAGAGATGATCCTGGCTTCCAAGGAGCATTTCGGCTATACTTCTTACAACACAGATTGATTTGTTCTTTTGGCAGTCTATGGTACTTTCAATATTCTCCTCCATCACCATAACTCAAATGCAACAATTATTCTATGATCTTTTTTTATTGTCCAACTTTCACATGCATATGAGGTTATTGAAAACAGCACGGCTTGAGTCAGATGCACCTTAGTCCTCTGACTGACATTTTGACAGGTTGTTAATGAGTTTTCCTCCTATCTTGATGCCACATTTTCTTCATATGATCCACCTTCTCAGATATTTGTTCAGCATAAAAATTGAATAAGCATGGTGAAAGAATACAATCCTTGCACATATCTTTCCTGATTTTAAACTATTCAGTGTCTTGTTTTCTGTTCAAACAACTGCTTATTGGTCTATGTACAGGTTCCTCATGAGCACAAGTGTTCCAGAATACTCACAGTGCACAATGTTATCCATAGCTTGTTATGGTCCACACAATTGAAAGGCTTTCCACAGTCAATAAAGCACAAGTTAACATATTTCTGGTATTCTCTGCTTTCATCCAAGATCCATTTGACATCAACATTGGTAACCCTCATTCCACGTCCTTTTCTGAATCTGGCTTGGACCTCTGGAAGTTGCCAGTCAATGTACTGTTGCAGCAATTTTTTAATTATCTTTAGCAAAATTTTACTTGCATGCAGTATTAATAATAATGTCTGATGAGTCTACATTCCATTGGGTACTTTCTCTTTGGAATGGTCACAAAAGTGGATCTCTTCCAATCAATAGGCCAGGTAACTATCGTCCAAATTTTTTGGCATGGTTGAGTGAGTAGCATCCAGTACTACATCAGTTTGTTGAAAGATTTCAGTTTGTGTTCCATCAATTCCCAGATTCTTGTTCTTTGCAAGTGACTTCAGTGGACTTCTTCCTTCAGTATCATTGGCTCTTGTTTATATGCTACCTCTTGAAATGGTTGCATATCGGCCATTTCTTTTTGGTACAGTGACTCTGTATATTCCTTCCATTTTTTTTTTTTTTTTTTTAAGTTTTTATTGTGAATTTTTTTTTTTTTTTTTTTAAGTTTTTATTGTGAATTGAGTGATAGCTTTCATGGGAGAACACCAGTTTTACATTCATTGTTTCATTGCAATGATTACAATCTCCACCATGCATCATCATTCAACAGTATTTGCTTCTATTCCCTCTGTTGTTGTTTTTTAAGATGTACACAAAGACACTCAGAAATATATAGTCATTTAAATGACCAAAGGGCACATTCTGCAAATCTGCCTCCTGGCCACCAGCTCTCAGTCCTTCTCTTTCCATGAGTCTAGAGCCCTCAGCTGCTCTATCTCTCCATGCCTTCATCTCTGTCTCCATCTCTGGTGTCACTGCTTCTCTGGATAGGGTTCCATATTCCACTCATGCTCTCCTCCTTTGATGGTCCTAGGGCCCTCTGTTTCTGGACTGTAAGATAAACTACTCCCCTCTTTTTGTTAAAAAACATATGCCTTTACAATTGTGACAATCGCAATTAGTCATGATAACAATTACTATTGAATCATAAGAATCTTATCCCCATCTCTTTTCACAAGACCCATCTAGACAAGACAGAAACTATTCAGTGGGGATTCTACCTTCTCCCTCACCATCTGAAACTAAACTCCCTCTTGAAAACTTGTAAGCCAATCACATTGTGCCTTTATACCCCACCCCACCCCCATTTTAGGTAGCCAATGTCTAAGTTGCCCATACCTATCAACCATGTATACAGAGGGAATAGGATTGATATTTGATATGAAGACTCCTTTCCTCTCAGTTGGTATTTTGAGTTACTGCATCTATAAGTACAGGTCAAGTTCATCAAATTGAATTGAAGAAGTTGGTAGAATTCTCCAATTCATAATCACTGACTTTAGTGGTTAGTGCATAAATTTGAATAATTGTTTTATTAACTGATCTTCCTTATAGATGTATGGATATTACCCTATCACAAACAGCAAATGGTAGATTTGAACTGCCAACCTTGTGGTTCAAACCAACCTTGTGGTCCAGTGCTTATCCTACAGCGTCACATCAGGACTCCCATATAGATAGTTCTTAAATTGTATGCTTGCAACCATGTCTGACCTTCTCTGACTTCACAGGGGGAAGGATAATCAAAGTCCACATCAGCCCAGGGCTGATTCCTAGGAGGCAGAGGACAGATATATTCCCACCCTCCAATCTTCTTTACCCTATCCTAACACAAACCATTCCTCCCATGCCTCTTTCTACATCTTTACTGGGTTTGATAATCTGTTGTAATGACCATACAGGACTCACAGACAATACCCTTGATTGTGGTTTGTTGGGGAAGTTAATCGGGCACAATTCTGTACAAAAAACAACTCAGCTATCACACTTCTCTCAGGTCCTCAGCCTCTTAGCCATATGACTCCTTAGTCTCTGCCCTGCCACATCAAGTGTTACAACCTCCTTAAACTCTGTTGGCAAATGTCCTAAATGAACCCAATTCTGCAAGTTAGTCTCCTGCCCGAAGATACTCAGCTTTGCTCACTTGTTCTGAAGGCTGGGACGTGTGCTGCTCTGTCTCTCCATGCTGCTGCCACCTCTGTTGCCAACACTTCTTCCACCGCTTCTTGTCTGCTCAGGTCAAAAGGACATGCTTCACTTGTGGTTCTTCTTTCTTAATGGTTTTAGGATTGTCTGCCTTGATTCTGAGATAGTTCCTTTTAAACACAGAAGAATGGTAGAACCAATACCATATTGCATAGTTCTAACCAATCATTTGATAGGAGTCAAAAGAAGATGGGTAGAAGAGCCACATCAAGTAAATCCCCTTTACCCCAATGCTCAAGCAGAACCTTTTTCTACTAGTTAAGTTAAACCATTGTTAAGGCTTCAGGGGAAATTTTTCATTTAATATTTAAAGATTGTCTCAGTGCAAGCGTTTCATCATTTCATTCACCCTTCTGAATGGTCCAGAAAGTCTAGAGCACATAAGAATTTGAAAGTCTGTTCTACATTTCCCGCCTCATGATCAGGACTCTTGTAAGGAAACTTTGAACAAAATATTAAAAAATGACAGCCATATAACATCCAATTTTTCTGGTGTCATGACAAAGGGGGCAGTTGTTTATGAAAGCAATTGGCCACCCATGTTGTATGTTCCACCTGTTCCTAGCTCTGCTTCCTCCTGTCTCTTTCCAAGTGAAAAAGGGATCAATTGCTGTACTTTAGATGGTCACTTGCAAGCTTTTTAAGAACCTAGCCACTACACAACAAACTAGAAGGTACAACAGAAACACTAGACTTATTATGCCAATTAACTGGTTCCTAAAGTTCTTAATCTTCTAAACCCCAAACAACTCTACTGAGCTCCTTAGGAAATTTATGTATCCTTCTGCAATATCAATTTGTTATGAAAATATCTGTTTACATGCATTCCTAGAATATATTTTTAAATACAATTGCTTAGAATTAGATGGAAATTCTATAATATTGTTCTATATCCAGCTTTGATGAGTAGCATGTGGGATCTTAAAAGCTCATAAGCAGTTATATTAGGTAAAACTATTGGTCTTTCCATGTGTAGAAGAAGAAGGGTGATGAGCATTAAAGGTGCTTGGAAGCAGTTAGCCCAATGGGCTAATAGAACATGTGAACAAGACTGTCCACAACTCTGAGATCAGATGCACTAGATGGAGCCCAGTTACCTCTACCAAATACTCTGAAAGAAAATGAAAATAGTGGCAGAAAATGTGGAACAAAATTATGTGAAAAAAAAAAAAAAAAAAAGACTGAGCTCACTGATCAGAAAGAGACTGGGGGTACCTGAGACTGTGGCCCTTGACCACTGTTCAGGTCTGGAAGGAAACTCACCCTGTTGGCCCAGTTTTCAACCAGGCAGTAGATAAGTATACAGGTAAGACAACCACACTAGTAAGGTATGCTCACCATGGACTTGTCAACCATTCAAAGTCAAAAGGGCAACATTTATCTAAGGACAAAGTTGAGAAAGGATGGGAAGAAGGGTGGAATGGAAATATGAACCACAGGGAGGAAATAAGATAACGGTTGTTGCATGGAAAGGATTGCAATCATTGAGATGAAACAAAATGTATGATTTGTTAAATGTAAAACTGATAATCTTTTCTGTAAACCTTTACTCAGTTCACAATAAATACAAAGTTAAAAGAAAAGAAATTGTACACACCAGTGCTTGGCACACAGTAGAGCCTCAATAGGCTCAAACAGGCTGAAAGAGTGAAGTGAACTAATAGAATGGTTTACACAGAATGTTAGAAGTCATCTCTCTCAATTTCACATTAAAAGGTAACTTACTTGCACCATCCCTGAGCACTGGTTATTCATTGGATGAGCATTTCTATGAACAGGAACTCAAGTTTACAAAGTAAATGTAGACATATTGTTATAGTTGTTGTCATCAAGTTGGTTCTTACTCATAATAACCCTAGAAAGAATATCTGAGGAATGGCTGGTGGGTTTGAACCAACCACCATTCAATTAGCAGCCCAATGTTTATCCTACAGACCACACTAGGACCCCATGTAGACAAAGAAAATATGTAAACAATTGCTATATATGTGATGAGACGTACACACGTTATTTTCTCTGGCACACTAGCAGAGGAAAAAAATGCACACACACATTCAATGTATGAGAAAACACCAGACAAATCCAAACTGAAAGACATCCTACAAAATAATATATCGGTTTCCTCCGAGTGTCAAGATCAAGAAAGACAAGGAAAGACTATCACAGATTTGAGAAGACTGAGAAAATATTAAAACAAAATTTAATATAAATTCCTGGATATAATGCTAGAAAAGGACATTATTTGAAAAAATGATGAAATTAGAATAAGGTATACGGTTTAATAAATAGTATTGAACCCATGTCAATTCCCTGGTTGTGGTAATTGGATTATGGTTATTTTAAGGTTATGTTTAGGGAAAGCCGAGTAGGAGATAACCAAGTACTCTCTATACTATTTCTGCAAGCTTTCTGTAAACCTAAAATTACTTCCTAATAAAAAACAACTTGCAATCCCCTGTAAAACACGGCCTGATGTGCACTGTAAAATAAACACTGGACTTCTAACTAAAAAATTGGCAGTTCAAATCCTTATAGAGACCATATATGGGGTCTCTATAAGTCACAACTGACTCAAGGGCACTTAACAACAACAACAATACAACACATGCAAAGGAACCCTGGTGGCACTGTAGGATAAGCACTGGACTGCTAACCAAAAGGTTAACCATTCAAACCCAGCAGTTACTCTGTAGGAGAAAGATGAGGCTGTCTTCTCCAACAAAAAAATCACAGCCTTGGAAACCCTATGTAGGGTCTCTCTGAGTCAGAATTGACTCATACCTAGCAGTAGGAGTGGGAATAAAACTTGTATGAGTCGCTATTTACAATAGTTGAATTTTGTCAATCCATTGGTCTACTCAGTGCCATAGTGAGATACATAAAATTGAATATGGGATGCAACTATGCTATCACAACCAATCAGAAATAGCTGAATATCTATGGCTATGCAGCATATAGGATACAAACATTTTCATGACTCATTGGCTCCAACTAATCTGTCTCTTTATATAAGTCTGGGTTTGAGATATAAAACAGTTTATTATTCAGAAAAGGAAGGGTGCAGGGTGGTGCCAGCACCTGCAGTGGGCCTCCAGGTATCTTCAATCTCTTTCCAAGAACTCACTGTTCTCCCTTCTTACCTGCCAGTCTTTTAGTTGAGTTCCACTTAAATTCCCTGACACAGAATCTCTGTCACACTCCATCCATTTAGTGAAGTTCATGAAGACAGAAGGAATTTCATATTGAAGATAAGATGAGGTAGGAGAGACTCGAGGTGCACAGACTCACTCCAGGGGGAGTTTGTAGATGCAGTGTTGATTTTCTAGATCTCATAATATCAGGAAATGAAAACGCTCAGAACATCATTAAACTCTGAAGCAATATTAGCTATTTCAATTTTAATAGAATCTAGGGTAATACTGAATCTAACTAAAAGTCCTGGTGTGGTGCTTTGGGTTAATGCGCCAGACTGCAAAGCCATTTGAACTTCAAGGTCGACAGTTCAAGTTCACCAGCTGCTCCTTAGAAATCCTATACAGGGTCACTATGGGTCGGAACTGACTCGACGGCACTAAACAACAAGAAAAACATCCCAGAGTTGGTTTGAACTGCAAGGTCAATGGTTCAAACTCACCAGTTGCTCCTTGGAAATCCTATACAACATCATTATGAGTCAGAACTGACTTGACAGCAATTAACAACAACAACAATATTGCAAACAGGAGCCCTGGTGATGCAGTGATTTAAGCACCAGACTGCTAACCAAAAGGTTGGTGATTCGAACCAGTCATTTTATAGCAAAAAGATGTGGCAGTCAGCTTTGGTAAAGACTACAGTTTTGAAAACCCTATGGGCAGTTCCACTGTGTCTTTATAGGGTCACTGTGAGTCAGAACCGACTCAGTAGCAGTGGATTTGGTTTGGTTTGGGTTTGTACCATATATGTAGGAAACTGGTGGCACAGTGATAAAGCGCTTGGCTGTTAACTGAAAGGTCGGTGGTTTGAACCCACCAGTCACTCCATAGGAGAAAAAAGTGACATTCTGCTTCAGTAAAGAATTTCAACCTTGGAGACCCTCTGGAGCAATTTTATTCGTTCTTACAGGGTCATTATGAGTCTGTATCTACTCAATGGCAGTGGGGTTGTGGTGTTTGGGGTTGTTTTTGTTTTGTTTCGTTTTTTGGTTTAATTCAAACTATTGTATCTGCTGCTTCTCAGAAACCCTATAAAGGGTCGTTATGAGTCAGAACCAACTCCACTGCACTGAACAACAACAACAATTATATCTGAGCCTGGAATAAGCAAACAAAGAGTTGATCTCAGACTATTAGAATGCTGTTGTGGCACTGTACGCTAAGCACTATATTTCAAGGTTGATTTGAATCACAAGGTCAGCAGTTCAAACTAACCAGCCTCTCCTCAGAAACCCTATACAGGGTTGCTATGAGTCAGAACCAACTCAACGACACTTAACAACAATGCCATTTTATCAGAACCAACATATCTGTCAGTTTGTCATACTGTGATGGCTTTCATGTGGCTGTGATGCTGGAACTATGCCTCTAGTGTTTCAAATACCATGTTAGAAAGGTTTCAACTGAGTTTTCAGGCAAGAAAAGACTGGTTGGTTTGTGGTTGCATACTGTTAAATCAGTTCCAATTCATAGCGACCCAGTTTAGAGTTTCTAAGGCTATAAATGTTTACATGAGCAGAAAGTCTCATCTTTCTCACATGAAGTGGTTGATAGATTCTAACTACTGACTTTGCAGTTAGCAGCCCAACTAGTAATCCACTATGCTAAAAAGAATAAGTAATTCACTTCTGAGTGATTAACCCCTGAAAACCTTATGAAGAGCATCAAAACATTGTCTGATACAGTTCTGGGAGATGAGTCCCTCAGGTTAAAAAGTGTTCAGAATAAGACTGAAGGAAAGATGCCGCTTCAAAATAGAGTCAACCTTAATGATGTAAATGGAGCAAAGCTTTCTGGACCTTCATTTGCTGATGGGATACAACTCAAAATGAGAGGAAACAGCTGCAAGCATCCATTAACAAATGTAATATGGAATGTACAAAGTATGAATCTAAGAAAATTGGAAGTTGTCAAAAATGAAATGGAACATACAAAGATCGATATACTAGGCATTAGTGAGCTGAAATGGACAGATATTGCCATTTTGAGTTGGACAGTCATATGCTTTCTTATACCAGAATGACATTTCATCCTCAAAATGAACATTTCAAGATCTATGTTGAACTACAATGCTGTCTGTGATAGGATAACATCCATACACTTAAAAGGAAGACCAGTTAATACTACTATTATGCATATTTATATACCAACTAATGTGCAGGACTGCAATGTCGGTTTGAACTGCAAGGTTGGTGGTTCAAGTTCACCAGGTACTCCTTGGAAACCCTATACAGGGTCACTATGAGTTGGAACCAACTCGATGGCACTTAACAACAACAACCATAGACAGTGATAAAGAAATTGAAGAATTCTACCAACTTAGTCAATCTGAAATTAATCTAACATGCAGCCAAGATACATTGATAATTACTGGTGATTAGAATGGAAACAAAAAGGAGGGATCCATAGTTGTAAAACATGGTCTTGGTGGCAGAAATAATGCTGGAGATTGCATGATAGAATGTTGTAAGACTAAAGACTCCTTTATTACAAATACCTTTTTTCAACAATGTAAATGATGACTATACATGTGACCCTCACCAGATGGAATTCACAGGAATCAAAGTGATTCCATCTGTGAGAAGAAACAATGGAGAAGCTCAATATCATCAACCAAAACAAGGCTAAAAGCTGACTGTGGAACAGACCATCAATTACTCATATGCCAGTTCAGGCTGAAGCTGAAGAAAATCAAAACAAGTCCATGAGAGTCAAAATGAGACCTTGAATATATGCCGCCTATGTTTATAAGACCACCTGAAGAACAGATTTGGCTCACTGAACACTAATGTTCTAAGACCAGACAAGTTGTGGAATGATATCAAGAACATCATCCATGAAGAAAGCAAAAGACAGGAAAGAAGATCATTTTAAAAGACAGGAAAGAAGATCAAAGTGGATGTCAGAAGAGACTGGAATATTTATGCACAGTCACTATGAGTGGGAACCAACTCAATGAGTTCAATGTGGACAGAATATTGAATGATGCAGAAAGCATCAAAAGAAGGTGGGAGAAATACACAGAGTCACTGTGCCAAAATGAATTGAACAACATTCAACAATTTCAGGAAGTAGCATATGATCAAGAACTGATGGTATTGAAGAAAGAAATCCAAGCTACAATGAAGTTATTGGCAAAAACACAAATCTCCAAGAATTGATGGACTACCAGTTGCAATGTTTCAACAAACTGATGCAGTGCTGGAAGCACTCACTAGTCTATGCCAAGAAATGTCTGGAAGACAGCAACCTGGCCAACCAACATGAAGAGATCCATATTTGTGCCCATTCCAAAGATGACCCAAGTGAAATGTGGAAACCATGGAACAATATCATTACTATCACACAAAAGTAAAATTTTGCTGAAGATAATTCACAAAAGATTACAGCAGTACATTGACAGGACGCTGCCAGGAATCCAAGCAAGACTCAGAAGAGGACTTGGGACAAGAGATATCATTGTTGAAGTAAGGTGGATCATGACTGAAAGCAGAGAACCACAGAAAGATGTTTTGTGTTTTATTGATTATGCAAAGATATTTGACTATGCGGTCACAACAAACTATAGATAACTTTCAAAGAATGAGAATCTCAGAATGCTTCATTGTGCTCATGAGGAACAGGTACATAG
Organism: Chrysochloris asiatica; assembly: GCF_000296735.1. NCBI lineage: Eukaryota > Metazoa > Chordata > Mammalia > Afrosoricida > Chrysochloridae > Chrysochloris > Chrysochloris asiatica. The sequence continues at coordinate 13,066,007 of NW_006408520.1, forward strand.
ACCAAGAAGCAGTCATTCGAAAAGAACAAGGAGATAATGAGTGGTTTAAAATCAGGGTAAGTGTACATCTATACACCATACTTATTCAATCTGAACACTGAGAAAATAATATGAACCACATGCCCGAAGCTGGACTATATATATGAAGAAGAATGTGGCATCAGAATCAGACGAAGGCTTATTAGTAACCTGAGTTATGTGGTGATGCAATTTTGCTTGGTCATTTACAACCTGAGCTATGCAAACAACACAAATTTGCTTGCAGAGAACTAAGAAGATTTTAAGCACTTGCTAATGAAGATCCTGGTGTGGCGCTGTGGGTTAATGCCCCAGACTGCAAAGCCATTTGAACTGCAAGGTCTGTGGTTGAAGTTCACCAGTCGCTCATCAGAAACCCTATACAGGGTCGCTATGGGTCAAAACCAACTTGATGGCACTTAACAACAACAACAATGAAGATCAGAGAATACAGTCTCCAGTATGGATTATAATTCATTGTAAGAAAACAAAAATCCTCACAACTGAACCAACAAACAGCATCATGATAAAGAGAAAAGACTGAAATTGTCAGGGATTTCATTTTTTTGGGTCCATAATTAATGTTCATGAAAGCAGCAGTAGAGAAATCAAATTTCAAAATGTATTGGGCAAATCTACTGCAAAAAAAAAAACAAAAAAACTCTAGTATTAAAAAGCAAGGCTATGACTTTGAGGAGTAAGGTGCTCCTGAACAAATCCTTGGTATTTTCAATCACCTCAGATGCATGGGAAAGCTGGACAATGAATAAGGAAGACTAGAGAATAATTGCATGATGGTGTATACAAGAAATATTGAAAATATCATGGACTTCCAGAAGAACAAACACATCTGTCTTTGTATAGCCCAAATGCTCCTTAGAAGCAAAAATGGCAAGACTTCATATTTCATTGGCTATGTTGTCAAGAAAAAGACATTTTGCTTGGTAAAGTTCAGTGAGAAAGAGGAGGACCCCTCTAATGAGATGGATTGACACCATGGCTGCAACACTGGGCTCAAACAAAACAATTGTAATGTTTCATTCTAATTGTGCATAGGGTCACTCTGAGTTTGAATCTACTCTACTGCACCTAACAACAACAATAAATTGTTTTTGTAGCCTTTTCAAACCTTTACCAAGAGCCTGATATGACAACCATATGGCTTCTCTTCTTTATACACCACTCCAAGTTCTCTAACCCAAAGCTGTATCTTTCTTCACTCAATGATCAATGATTAGTTCTGCATGGATCCTGACTAACTTCAAAGAGAAGCATTTTGATAGCACCTGGCCTCTGTTCTGGGATTCCTGTGCAGTGCTGTGTCTTGAGATATTCTAAGAGACTTTTTCAGTGTCTACATATGTACAGCTCAGTTTAAGGGTGCTAATGACCCATAGGTTGAGCCTTTGACTAATAGCGCTAATAGATAAATGTTTTCCCCACTTATCGCTGAATACTAGGTCTTGAGCCACATTTCATGTGCTTTTTTCAAATAAGCAGTCAGACCCATAGTGGAAGTTAACCCCATAACACATTTTTGCAGTGGCTTTCCCTTCCATCAAAGCTTGGTCCCTCTCTTTTGCACCCTAGAATCACACTCCAAAATAAACTACAAGTCCCAGGTTCTGCTTCCTAGGAACCAAATGAAGACAACTTCCTTGCAGATTTCAATTAAAATGTCTCATGGGGGCTGGGGAGTAATAATTGGAAGCAGAAGGAAAAAACAGAACTCCTAAGAGAACATATGTTGAGGTCTGAGAAGCTTTCCCCACTGAATCTATCAATGAGATTTATTCATCAGTACACGTATTCTTGTATGTATTCTATGGGCCAACCAAGAATAATACAAAAGACCACAAACACTAGGGGGATAATAATATCTTGTTGAACTCATATTTTCTCTTAGCTAAGGAGCTCTGGTAACATAGTGGTTACGAGTTTTGCTGCTAACCTCAAGGTCATCAGTTCGATACTACCAGTGGTTCCATGGGAGAAAGATGAGGCTTTTTGCTCCTGTAAAGATTTGCAGCCTTGGAAACCCTATATGGGGTCGCTATGGGTCAGAACCAACTCGATGGCACTTAACAACAACAACAACATGGTGGCCTCCCCAAAACCTTGCTGTCATGTCATGTCCGATTTATAGTGACCCCATGAACGACAGAACAAAATACTACCGAGTCCTCTCTCATCTTTACAATGGTCACATATATAAGTCCACTGCTGCTGCCACTGGGTCAATCCATCTTTTGGGGGATCCGCCTCATTTTCACTGACCCTCTATTTTACCAAGTATAATGTCCTTTGCCAGGGCCTGGTCCCTCTAGACAACATGTCGAAAGTAAGAGAGATGAAGTCTTGCCATCCTCGCTTCTAACGAGCATTCTGGCTACACTTCATCCAAGACAGATTTGTTCATTCTTCTGGCAATCCTTGGTATTTTTAATATTCTTCTCCAAAACCATAATGCAAAGGCATCGATTCTACTCTGGTGTTCCTTTTTCACTGCTCAGCTTTCACATACAGAAGGCAATTGAAAGTAGCATGGTTTGGGTCAGATGCGCCTTAATCCTCAAACTGACATCTTCACTCTTCAACACTTTACAGAGGTCTGCTGCAGCAGATTTGTCTAATGTAATACAACATTTGATTCCTTGACTGCTATTTCCATGAGTGTTCATTGTAGATCCAAGAAAATAAAGTCTTTGATAACTTCAATCTTCTCTCCATTTGTCATGATGTAATTTTTTGGTCCCGAAACTTAGTTGACCAAACTGATGTTTTTCTCCTCAGTTTTTGCACATTTATTGCTTTTTAACCTATTCAGAGACTGCAAAATCAACAAACAACATTGCCAAAGATAGATAAACACTTAGTGGTGCACACCATCTTAGAATGCATTGGTACCTGATAAAAATGTTTCTTATGAGGGAAAGGAGAATGCAATGGCTGATGAGAGAAGTGCTTACTGGCAAGAAGCAATTTTCTTATTGTAAATGGGTGTCAAGAATTGTTGGGTGGAAAAATACTAAAAATTGCTGCAGATTACTATCTCACTAGTACAGACACAGACCCACCCACAGGAAAAGATAGCACAGCAGACCTATTCTGGATAAAGGACCTTCTAGGAGTCCTGCTAAGCTCTGTGGGTCAATGCTCTGGACTGCAACATCAGTTTGAATCACAAAACTGGTGGTTCAAGTTCATCAGCCACTCCTCGGAAACCATAAACAGGGTCACTATGGGACAGAACCAGCTCAATGGCACTTAATAACAACAACAAACATTGGATATTGGGACAGTTCACATCAGTCAGCTTTTAAGATCTATACCTGGCAGGAGGAATTTCTCAGCAACTAGTAAACAGGCTCCAAGGCAAATAGCAACAACAAGAAGTAAACAGGGTTATTGCTTTTGTTAGTTCCCCACACTCACGGTGACCCCACACATAATGGATTGCAATGCTGTTCAGTGCTGGGTCATCCCCATGATCAATTGTAGATTGTACCATTGTGATCAATAGAGTTTCATTGTCTGATTTTTGGTGGTGACTTGCCTGGCCTTTCGTCTTAGTCAATCTTAGTCTGGAAGCTTCACTGAAACCTGTTAAGTATCACAGCAACATGCAAGCTTCCACTGGCAAACAGTTAGTGATGGCAAATGAGGTACATTGGCTAGGAATGGAATCCTGGTCTGTTGCATAGAAAGAGAGAATTCTATCATAACATCCCATTGAGTAGACAAGGAGGGTTGCTAAAAGTACACTCACCAGGTCTATAGTCAAATAGGATACTTAGAGAGTGTTCTCATCCAACAAGGAGTAAGAATTAAAAAGCAGCCCATGATAAAGGGAGAATTGTACTGAAAACTCAGAAAAATACATACAGAAATACAATTTTGGAAAGATATCTGGTGTTCTCAGAAAGACACAAAACAACAAGGCCTTTGAGACACAGGTATCAAAGTATAATGGAAACTATAGCAAGATAGAGGCAACAACAAAAATGAAGCTAAATGAAATAAAAGATTTTAATGAGTCTTAAAACATAATCGCAACTTTTTAAAACCTCAGCAATAAAAACCAATATAGGATGAGGAGCTGAGATACAAGCTAATATGTATAGGGGGAAAAAAGAAAAAAACCACAGGGACACAGAACTTAATGCAATTAAATCCCACAAAAGCAAACCCACTGCTACCAAGCTGATTCTGAGTCATAGAAATCTTATACCACAGGGTAGAACTGCTTCATAGGGTTTCTGAGACTGTAAATCTTCAGAGAAGCAGACTGCCGCATCTTTCTGCACAGAGCCGCTGGTGGGTTCAAACCACAGACCTTTCACTTAATATCCCAGCGCTGAAGCTGCCCTGACAGCAGGGCTCTTTCAGTCCTCTTAGGTAGCCACCAAACCACTGAGTCGATTCCAACTCATTATAACAATGAAGGTTTTCAAGACTAAATCGTGAAATCTTACAAGAGTCGACAGCTTCATCTTTCTTCGTTGGAGCAACTGGTGGGTTTGAATAGCCTACTGGACTGCAAAGTTGACTTGAACTGCAAGGTTGGCAGTCCCAGCTCACCAGCTGCTCCTCAGAAATATTATGCAGGGTCGCTATGGGTGGGAACCAACTAGATGGCACTTAACAACAACAACCTTGTGGTTAGCAGTCTAGTGCTTATCCTACAGTGCCACCAGGGCTCCACTCTTAATTTTACATACTGTCAAGTGGTTCCAATTCACAATGACCCTATACAGGGTTTTCCAGAGTAGCTGGTAGGTTTCACCTGCTGAGTTTGAGTCACAGCCCAGTGCTTGTCCTACGGGGCTCATAAGTTAGCAAGGCAAATTAGTAGCTGAATAAACAGCACTTGGAAGGAAGCATTTAGGGTTTATTATTTTTGTTGGTGGTGTCAATTGTGGTCTAGTCAGTTCCAACTCTTAGCAACCCTATATAGTGTTTCTGAGGAGTTGCTGGTGGGCTTGAACCACCGATCTCATGGTTAGCAGTCCAGTGCTTATCCTACAGTGCCATACTAGGACTCCATTTGGGGTTTAAACCCTGATAACATAGTTGGTTACATGTTGGGCTGCTAACCCCACAGTCAGCAGTTTGAATTCACCAGTTGCTCCATAGGAGAAAGATGAGACTTTCTGCTCCTATAAAGATTTACAGTCTCAGAAACCATATATACAGGATGCCTATGATTCTGAGTTGGAACCTACCAGAAGGCACACAACCACCAACAACCACCATTTACTACATGTGAATCCTTGGGCAAGTTAATTAACATTCCTACACTTCAGTTTCTTATCTTTAAGATGAGAATAATAATAGCTTTTATTATCATCAAATTAGATAACATATGTAAATTATTTAGTGCAGGTATTTTAAGGAGCTCTGGTTTCATAGTGGTGTGGGACTATAGGATAAGCACTGGACTGCTAACCACAAATTCGTCAGTCCAAACCCACCAGTCACTTTTTGGAAACCCTATGCAAGGTCACTATGAGTCAGAATCAACTAGATGGCACGTAACAACAACAACAACACATGCACACACATAACACCTCTACATTTAAAGATCAAAGATCACACTGGGGAAAAAAAGAGATTTACTCCACATATAAATAAGATGCCCACTTCTGGTCTTGATTTCAATAAAATGAGAAATGAAGAGTACATATATGTTTCATAAATTTAACAGCAATCAGACATAGAGTTTTAGAACAGCATTCAACTTTTCATGTCAATAAAGAAAATAGCAATAGAGGAAATATGTTTCTCAAAAGACAGAAAATAGAAACTAGAAAGCATAAAAGAAACTAAAAAAGTAAAACATTTAACTTGGCAATAAATTAAAAAATAGATTATATCTTGGTAACTGCAAAGATACAATGAAAAGAAGAAAAGAATGGCCTAAGATATACTGATCAAATGCCAAAAAAGTAGAGAGAGAAAGAAGGACTATGAGGTTTCAGAAGGAGGAAGGAAGAACCTGGTGCAACAATGTTAATATAAAACAGTAGAGGAGGCAAAGCCAACAATAAGTGTTAAATAAACAGGATAGATGGTCACTTGGTATTAATGAAAGTTGTTTGAAAATTTAAGGAGAAAGTTTCAGAAATGTAATTATAAAAGTTTTTACACGCTCTTATATATCTATAGAAGATAAAAATGCCAAAAATATGATATAGGTAGTTTGTAATGCAACTAATTGGATTTGTTAATTAATAAGATTTATTATTAATTAAAAATCATAAAACATACTTTTTTCAAACATCCATAGATCATTTCAGAACTCTGAATACATACTATACAATAAATAAAACCTCAACGAAATTCAAATATGAAAATTTTAGTGATAATTTTGCCAATACAATAGAGAAATAACAATATTAATGTTTTAATTAAAATCCCAGGATATTAAACCTATGACATACACAGTCCTGGTGTGACACTGTAGGATCAGCACTGGACTGCAAACCACAAGGGCAGCAGTTCAAACCCACCAGCTGCTCCT
>NW_006408520.1:13086626-13108230 GCF_000296735.1 Chrysochloris asiatica
TGGAGGTGTGCACAGCGAAAGACTAATGGACAGATGCAAAAAAGAAATGATGTCCACACCTTTATCTCCGTGGTTCTGTCAGACATCCGTGGCTGCTCTCATCCTTTCCCTACTTGGTCTCTCCCAAGATGGCAGCTCCAGGAGGAGCTGAGCATTTTGGATTAGAAAGCAATGGATTTCTTGCTTCTGCTACAAATTCCCCTAGCTGTAAGCCTTCAAACCTTCTAAATATTCCTTTATATGTGGCTAAGAGTTCTGGCACCATCCCCTGTGCCTGCAAGGTACAGTATTCTGTGTTGTTGATGATGGAACTCCTCACTGCACGTCTACCTAATCTGCTATCTTCTTTGTTCTCTCTGGTTCCCGTTTTTTACAATTATTTTTTAGTTTGTTTCCTCAGTTTCTCCATTGTTTTGTATATGATTTCTTTATTTTGTTTGTAGTTTGCTCAATTTTTCTCATAATACACTGAATTTGCCTAACTTGCATTATTCTAAATTACTTATCAGGGAGTTTTGATATCATTTCTATGTTATATTTTCTGATTCTATACTTTGGTGAGGAAGGACCAGTCACTGGAGAAGGATATCATGTTTGGTAAGATGGAGGGTCAGAGAAAAAGAAGAAGACCCCCAGTTAGATGGATTGGCAAATTGGCAGCATCGGTGGGTTGAAGATGGCAACAATGGTGAGGTTAGCCTGGGAATGGGCAGTGTTTCATTCTGTTGTGCATAGGGTTGCTATGAGTCGGTACCAACTCGATGGCACCTAACAACAACAACAACAACAACAGCAATACTTTGGTCATTTCTTTGAGGTGCTCTGTCTTGCTTCCTTGTACAAACTGAAATTGTTTTCTCAGATACATTTTGTGTCATATTTATATTTAGTTTATGATTATATATTGGTGTATTCTCAGGCACTTACCACCAGTCTCCTGGTAAATGTAGAGAACAGAAGTTGATATGCAGTTAAATCTCTGTTCACTGTTTGTGTTGCATAGTTCAGGGTGGATTCACATGCCGTCAAAAGCAGGGATACTATGCCAGGAACCCCACCCCAGACAGAGCAGAAGGTGCAGAGAAGAAGAATGGGACTGGCCACTGGGTTGGTGAGGGTGGGAACTAGCCATACCCTCTTCTACCAGGAGGACATGGAAGCAAGGAAGAATTGTACCCCTTCACCTCCTGTGCCCACAGGCCACAATATCGACAGCCACTCATGAAAGCTCAAGATGACCACACCATGATATGCCAAGTCACAGTCCAACCATTTTTCTTCTCTCTCTGCTCCTGTTCAGCTTCCTCTTCGATTCGGCACTCAATCCACCTCTCTGTCATATCCTCTGATGCTCAGGGTTTTGAATCACTATCTGTATCTGTTTCATTCAGTCTCTCTTGTCTTTGTTGCAGAGCGTCATCTCAGTACATTGGCTTACTCTGCCACGTTTCCTAGACTCCTTTCTTTCCTGTTTTTTAAATAACCTTTTGCTTTCTTCATGTATGCTGTTCTTGATGCCATCTCACAGCAATTCTGGTCTTCAGTCATAAGTATCTAATGCATCAAATCTGTTCTTCAGATGGTCTCTAAATTCAGGTGGGATATATTTATTCAGGGAGTCCTGGTGTGGCATGTGGGTTAAAGCACTGGACTACAAGGTCACTTTGAACCAAAAGGTTGGCAGTTCCAGCTGCTCCTCAGAAGCCCTATGCAGGGTTACTATGGGTCAGAACTGACTCAACGGCACTGAACAACAACAACAACTTACTTATTCAAGGTCATATTTTGGCTTTCTTAGACTTGTTTAATTTTCTTCAGCTTTATACTGAACTTGCACAAGAGCAATTAGTGGTCTGTTTCATATTCGGCAGCTGGCAGTGATTTGGCTGATGATCTTGAGGTTCTCAGTAGTTTCTTCTCAAAGATGCAGTCAAATTGATTCCTGTGTATTCCATCCAGTGAGGTCCATGTGTATATTCACCTTTTATGTTGTTGAAAAAAAGATATTTGCAATGAATAAATCATGTTTTGCAAAATTCCATCACATAATCTCTAGTTTTGTTTTCTAATTAGTCATTCTTTTTCTTTGTTTACAACTTTCACATTCCAAACAACAGTAGTTATCAATGCATCTTGATTGCATATTTGATCAGTTGCAGACTCAGGAAGTTGAATTGTAGAATTCTTCAATTTCAACATTATTGGCTTTAGAGTTTGATGTGTAATTTGAATAATAGTTGTATTAATTGGTCTTTCTTGTCAGCATATGGATATTATCCTATCACAGACAGTATTGTACTTCAAGATAGAGCTTGAAATGGTCTTTCAACTATGAATGTGACACCGTTTCTCTTCAATTTGTCATTCTTGGCATAGGAAACCATATGCTTGTCTGACTCAAAGTGGTCAATACAAATCCATTTCAGTGCATTAATGCCTCAGATATCAATTTTTCTGCTTTCTATTCCATTTTTTACAACTTCCAATTTTCCTAAGACCTTAACTATCATAGTCCACCCTTAGTTGACTTGACACTTGTACATATCACCTTAAACCATACATAATCTCTAAATGAAGACAAACATAAAGTCTCACATGTGTCTACATGATACAACTAACACTTGTACAACTGAAAACAGTAACCCCATTTTCATCTTATATTTTGTAAGCGAACAAAACAAAAATATTTGATGCACACATACAAGGAAAATTACTCCAAACAATTACAGTTCTCATTTCTGCAACTGGTCACATAGCCATTGCTGGAGTTTAGATCTACCTTCTTCCACCACCCATTCCATATCCCCTTTTCCACTGGCAAACACCTCAGCTGGATGTGGTTCTTTGCTGGCGGGGGGTGGAGGGGTGACCCAAACCTTAATTCCTGAGGAGTCTGGACTATTAGTAATCATTTCAGAATTGGGTTGCTGCAATTTATCATTGACTTTAATCACAGGACATGATAGTACTAAGAGAAATCCTAAGGAATCTTCTGGATTACGCATATACTCTTCTTTATCTTTAGTGCATAATGTCCATTAGATTTCCTTCCTCATGGTGGTTGGTTATGTGCCGTGGAGTCAATTCCAACTCATAGCCACCCTACACAGTGTTTCTGAGGCTGTAAATCTTTACAGGAGCAGAAAACTTCATCTTTCTCCCACAGAACAGCTGGTAGTTTTGAACTGCTGACCCTGAGATTAGCAGCCTGATTCATCATCAGGGTCAATTACACTGCCCAATACAGTATCTCCTTATTTGCCTATTGATCCAGAGACATGAGGAGGCTAAAATGGCCAGAGGAACTTCTATTTCAGTGGAATCAATGTTGTGTCTCCAAGTGGGAGTGTTCTTCCCTTTGGGACTAAAATGTCCAGACACAAAGATTATAGGATTGCAAGGACAGGAAGCAAAAATTTTGTGAGTGGGTCACTGGAGTAATAGTGAGTGATACCGTTCCCATTTCCACTCCTTGGTTCCTGGACCCATGAATCTTGGCTACTGGAGAAACAGCACTATATATTGGACACTGGTTTAAAGCATATAACCCTTAGAGAACATTGCCCCAACCCTTGTAAGGTATTTCCATCTAGTTGGCACCATAATTGTATCTTTAGAAGGCCATCCCATTTGATAAAGCCAGCTGCTTCAGGATGATGAGGAACAAGGTTGTTGTTAGTGGTGGTAAGTGCCATCAAGTCAATTTTGATTCAGGGATCCTACATAGAGTTTCCAAGGAGCGGTTGGTGAATTTGAACTGCCAATCTTGTGGTTCAAACCGACCTTGTGGTCTAGTGGTTTATTCCACAGCACTGTACCAGGACTCCAAGGAACACGATAAGACCAGTGAATTCCATAAGCATGATCCCATTGCCGACCTTCATTTGCTGTGAAGTGAGTCCCTTGATCTGAAAAAATACTGTGTGGGATACCATAACAGTGGATAAGGCATTCTGTAAGTGCATGGATGGCAGTTCTGACAGAAGCATTGTATGTCGGAAAGCAAATCCATATCCAGATTAAAGTGTCTATTCTGGTCAGAAAAAAAGCTGTCCTTTTCATGATGGAAGTTATCCGATGTAATTAAACTGCCACAGGTTGCTGACTGATCTCCACAAAGAATGGTCTAGTATCACAGACTCACTGTTAGTTTCTGCCGTTGGCAGATTCGGCACTCAGCAATGGTTGGAGTCCATGCTGCTGATCCCAGGCATAACGTCAATCTCTGCCACCATGACCACTTTGTTCATGGGCCCATTGGACAATGCAAAGAGTAGCTGGGGAGAGAAGGTGATTAGTTTTCACATAATGTGCCATCCTATCTATTTGATTGTTAAAATCCTCTTCTGTTGAAATAACCCTTTGGTGAACATTCACATGAGACACAAATATCTTCACTTTTTGGCCCATTATTCACATATCTCATCCCCATACCTCCTTGTCACCATTTTTTCAATCATGTTCCTTCCAAGTCCCTGACAATCCAGCCAAACTATTGACCACATCCAATGGATCAGTATACAGTTGCACATCTGTCCATTTCTCCTTCTAGACAAAGTGAACAACCATGTCAAGGTTCTGCCCATTGGGAAGATTTCCCTTTATGAATGTCCTTCAGGGGAGTCCCAGAAAAGTGTTGTAGTGCTGATTCTGTCCACTTGCATGTGGTGTCTTTATATTGTGCAGAAACATCTATAAGTCAAGCATGAATTTTCTCATCCTCAGTTAACTGGAGAGGGAAGGTAATGTGACAATGAAGACCATGTGCATTTTGGCCAACTCCTCAGGCAACTTATATGTACCTTCAGGTCTTCGTGGAGCCCAGTCTTGTATATACCACTTTCATTTAATGATGGCATGCTGCTGTACACATCCAACTTTATATCTCTGTGGGTCAGTCAACACCCAGTTCATGATGGGGAGTTCAATGCACATGGTGACTCAGAGGCCCGTGATTAGGCTCAGTAACAAACAAAAAGTTGTTTCTCAAAAGTAGAGTGGGTATTTGCAGACAATGCCATGACTTTGCTCCCAAATCCTAAGGGTCTGGCTTAGATTCATTTATAAAGAAAGTATTGGAGTATTACAATTGGAAATACATACTAATCATACAAAGTTGAAATTTTGCATAGCTTTGAAAGAAGTGATTCCAGTAATTCTTCAAATGTATCTTAATAATATGGAATTTATCAAAACTTTAATCCTAAGAATCTTCAATGTTACAATATTGGCAATGTATAGTGCGAAGAAAAACTTGAAAATATTCCATTACTAACTTGTAAAATTTCTCATGCAACAATGTAAAGTACAAAGGTAAATATGCAATGTGATTTCAAATTTGAACACGTGTGTACACATACATGTACATGTGCATGAAAAAACACACCTCAATAGTAAAGTGACTCCAGACAATTATAATTTCTCTGCTAAATATTTTGTTTCTTCAAAGTTTATATAGTATACATTTATTCTTTTATATACAAAACAGTAACAAGGTAGTAAATAAATAAACGGATACAGAGTAAGCCTCTTCAGTGGGTGGAAAGTAATGGAATTTTAAATAAAATGTTTAGCATTCATGAGGAAGATGATCTGTCCCAATTCCTAAAATACATTTCTTTTGATCATCCTCATTTTCTCACCAATATGTCCAGGAAGTTAGTTTTGGCAGCCCATACTATCTTGACTCTACCTCAGCTCCTTTTCTAGCTGCCTTTTGTGTTTGCACTGAGGATACTTATGATAAGAGGTAATAGACTTTGGTATCATTTCTAGGTGCAAAGAATGGTAACATTACAAAATATAAGAATAGACCTGCCTCCATGTCTGGTGGTCAGAGATCCGCCTCACTAAAAGAAGGGATTATAGATTGAATTGTGTCCCCCTGATTTTGTGTTATGAATCCCAAATCCTCTACCTGTGTTGATAGAGCATGGTGGCTCTGTAAGATAACTATTAGACTGCTAACCACAAGATCAGTGGTTCAAGCCCACCACCTAGTTTAAGGAAGAAAGGTGCAGAAACCCTATACAGAAACCTTATACAGGATTGCTTTGAGTTGGAACTAGCTACACAGAACTTAACAACTAACAACTATGTTGCTTAGGGTTTCTGAGGATGTTAAGTGTCATCAAGGCAGTTCCAACTCAGCAACCCTGTATAAGGTTCCCAGGGAGGAGCAGCTGGTGGATTTGAATCGTTGATTTTGTGGTAAGCAATCCAGTGTTGATCCTATAGTGCTACACCAGGACTCCAACAACACCTGTGTTTATAAACCCATTTGGGAATGGATTTTCTTTGTTATGCTAATTCAGAAGGATTCATTTAGAATGTGTCTTAAATGTATCTCTTTTGCAATCTAAAGAGAAGATTTAGCTAGCAAACAATCAAGCAATCTGAGATGGAGGAAGATAGACACCACACCCAGTGCTGCCACTCCGGTTGGTGTCACGGTTGGTGTCATTCAGTGTGGTAACACACGTGTCAGCCCCCTCCCCAGGGACCTTCTCCTATATCAGACTAGATAGAATCCTTAGGATTTTTTTTATATCAGTTTTAAATGATATGTAATCTAGTAAATTCTTAAATGTAATATTTCTTTTTTTTTTTTAAGGTTTTTATTGTGGATTCAGTGATAGTTTACAGGGCAGATCATCAGTTTTACATTCAATAAATCATATACCTTGTTTCATTACAATGATTACAATCCCCTCCATGTACCATCAAATAACAGTATTTCTCTCTATTCACTTCAGCTCTTTTTTTTTTTTTTTTCTTTTTTAAACATTCAGGCATATGTAATAATTTATACCACCAAAGGCCACATTTTGCAAGTCTTGCCACCAGCTCTTAGTCCCTCTCTTCCCATGAATCTAGAGTCCTCAGCTGCTTCCTCTCTCCATGTCCCCATCCCTGCCTCCATCTCTGGTGTCACTCCTTCTCTGGATAAGGTCTCGCATTCAGCTTGTCCTCTTCTCCCTTGATGATTCTAGGGTCCTTCGTTTCTGGACTATAAGATTAGCTACTCCCCCGTTTTTGTTACAAAACTTTTTTTTACAATTGTGACAGTCACAATTAGTCATGATAACAATTACTAACTAGGAATCATAAGAAACTTATTCCCATCTCTTTTAACCAGACCCATCTAGACAAGATGAAAACTATTTAGTGGGGACTCTTTCTTCCCCACACACTATTAAACTAAACTCCCTCTTGAAACCTTGTATGCCAGTCACTTTGTGCCTTTGTCGCCCCCTCATTTTAGGTAGCCGATGTCTAAGTTGTCTGTCCCTATCTGCCCTGTATACAGAGGGGATAGCATCGGTAGTTGATATGAAGACTCCTTCCCTCTCTGTTGGTATTTAGAGTTACTATCTCCATAAGTATAGGTAAAGTTCATCAAACTGTAGCAATTTATCTGCATTTCTTTTATCAAAAATTATTTTGTTCTTTTTTTTTTAATCTTCCTGTAGTCGAGTTCTGATGATCAAGCCATCAAGGCTAGGTCAAGTGGGTACTATATGCAACTTTGAGTGTTCTTGTGCACCTCCTCTCACACCATATCAGCTGGATGCTTCACTCTCAGCTCTAGCCCTCTATGGCTATGTCCTTGTCCATGGGCTCAGGTGTTCCCAGGTGTCACCACATTTTGGACCAACCAGCCTTCCTCTTCTATCTCACATCTCCAGGTCAACGGGAGACAATGGATTGTGGTTGAACTCAGCCCATTTCTTCATTGCTGCTTTTCCCTCTCTTTCACTCAACAGTAGACCAATGTGGTTGCCAGCAAGCGTACATACTTTGAGTTTCAGTCTTAGAGGGGTGTTTGTCCTGAAGGAATTTGATTGCTTGCAAATGTAATATTTCTTAAATAATAAGGATACTAACAAAATTATTTTGTAAAATCTTCCAACATTGAATTCCAACATTATTCATTACATTATTAGTAACTGAGAGAAAACCTTTTTTCATTTTTCTCCTTTTTTCTAATTACTATTTCATTTTGAAAGTTATTTATATCCATTTGCAAATTCTAATTACCACAATATTATAACTGAAATACTAGAAAATTTGACAAAATCAGCAACTATTAAAAACAACAACAACAACAACCATTGGTAGCAAGGAACACAACTTGCGCTTGTAGCAACTACGTGGTCAGAAGCAGCATTATAATTGGGTAATCATGATGGCTCTGAACAGAGCACATTAGAAGGTTCAAAAAGTCAATTAGTGTAGAATTTTAGCCTTCTAAGACTTTTGATGTGGCATTGTAGGATCAGTACCCAACTGCAAACCACAAGGTCAGTGGTTCAAACCCACCTTGGAAACCCTACACAGGATCACTATGAGTCTGAGCTGACTGGACAGGACTTACCAACAACACCAGGTATATTGATGGTGCCCTAGTGTGGCATTTTAGGCTAAGCACCAGACTGCTAACTACAAGGTTAGTGATTCAAAGCCACCAGTCAGTCATCAGAAACCCTGTGTCAGATCTCTATGAGTAAGAACCGACACCATGACACTTAACAACAACAGCAACAGGTGTATTGATTTGTGCAAGCTGGCATTTGGAAATTGTTTTTGTTGTTATTACTAACTACAGGGATATTTTTATAAAAATAAATACATTTCTGCTGTAACACTGCACAAACAATGTATAGACAGTCATCTTGGTGTCAGCCCCTCTGACAGTGTTCAGTGTGATCCATACCTCCCGAGTGACATCACTGGCCATGCTACACAATGATCTCCAGAGATCAAAGAACAGAAGATTAAAAGAGACAAGCACCTTTCCCCAGAGACAGCAAGAGAAAGCCTTCCCCTAGAATAATTGCCCTGAATTCATACACCTAGACTCCTAATATGTGAGACAACTTGTATTTGTTAAAGCAACCCACTTGTGGCATTTCTGTTAAAGCAGCGCTAGATAACTGAGACAGAAGGCAAGGGTGTTTTTGTTTGCATGAAAGTGCAAGAACAAAGATCATTCATGAACTCTGTCTTTAGTATTGTACTTTCTAAAATAGCAGACACATAAGAAGGGTAAATTGGTACAATCTTTCTGGAGAACAATTGACTATAATTAATGTTCAAAATGTGTCATGGGCAGAACCCTTGTAACAGATACTGGTAACTGCCTACCAGTATCCAACACCCCAAACATTTACTCAGTGATATTATTATATGCAGACTTAAATACAAACAAAATCCAGTCTTCCTTGCTGTCAAGGGTTGCCTTTTTAGTTAATTCTGGTCAGTGAAACATACACAGAAATCTATATGGGAATTCTGGGAGTTTTACCTCCTGATATAGACAGAAATGCTTCCCTTTCCTCTGTTACTTCCTCCCACAGATTCCTTATCCTAAACGAGAATGCAATGTCCAGAGATGAAGCAGTCTTTTGCAACCGACAGGAACAAAATAAAATTAAACTGAGTTAATAATTTCACACGTATACACGTATACATATGCTAAAGCTAGCAGAGCTAAGAGGAAAAACTGAACGTGGTTCGTTGGATACCTGCTCAGGCCTAAACTCCATACTCTAGACTTGTTATAATCACAGTCAAACAAATGATTACTTGGATAAGCCAAGATTACTTGCCTTTTCTCTTACACACAAACTGCATGTGCTCCTAAAATACCCCTTTTTGTGTAACAGTTCCTTTGTAGAACTGTCTTCTGTGGAGAAGGTCACACAGGTGCATTGAGATGCCTATACAAGGATATACAAGGCAGCACTGTTGACAAGAAGGGAAAACTGGAAATAATTTTCAATTATTCAATTCAATAAATTATGAGACTCTCCGACGCTTAGATAATATGCAGCCAACAAAATCAATTATTTAGAGTTGCATTTATTGACAGAGATAGATGTTCACAACCTACTATTTAAGGAAAAAGTCAGGTTACTGAATAACAAAATTCATTTGTATAAAGTGTATGTTTGTAAGTGTACACATATGTACCTAGAGAGATTTTTAAAGACAAATCAAAATGTTAGTAGAATTTCTCTTTGGGTATTGTAATTTTATTTTTTTCTAATTTGAGTGAATGTTGTTTTTGCCTTGAGCTATTTTATTTTAATAATTAAAGCAAACACCAAAACTCTTTTGGAAATAAATAGCCTCATAAGCAGTCCTCAAGGAGGTGAACTGCATACATGGGAAGGAAACAGCACTGCAGAGTACAGAAAGTTCCGGTAGGATTTAGATCTAAAGCTGGAACTAAAAGGAAGATGAGAAACTAGAATCGCTTCCACTTGTAGTAATAAAGAATGGGAGAGGTTCAGAGAAAGGAAAGCAGGTTGGAGAATGACGGAGCAAATAGACATAAGACATTAACAACTTCTCAGGTCATAGCAATACTCATAGTAACAGAGAAGATGATGAAAGGAGTCCTGGTGTGGCGCGGTAGGATAAATACTAGACCACCAGGTCGGTTTGAATGACAAGGTTGGTGGTTTAAACTCACCAGCCGCTCCTCAGAAACTCTCTACAGGGTTGCTATGATCGGAACCAACTTGACAGCACATAATAAAAACAGCCCTGTATGAGACACACGATTCCATAGAATTCTGAGGATTCTGTCAGTTTTCTAAGAACGAATGATTTCTATTTAGTTGAAACGATTATAGTGCAGCAAATTAGAATGCAAGCAGGATATTTTCCTGGGTTTTCAATGCAATTCAAATTGCATTGAGTATGTAGCTACCTCAATTATTTACTTCTAGAAGATGCAAAACATGTAAACTTAGTGGTTACTGTGCATTTTACAGTACTGAGTAGACAAAACTCCTCTGCTTTCTGGAAAATACATAATATACCCATGGAGAGGGCTTCAGAGACAAACGAACAACAACAAAAAAAAAGTTTTTAAAACACACATCCATAGCCCTTTATGTGGCTATCTTTAAAGTTACCCAACACATGCTCATCTTTTCATGATGATTTACCAGATTCTACCTCTGTGCCTATGACAGCCACTTGGTCAAGAAGTATTATTATATTTTTCAATCTTATATTTGAGGAATTTAGGACATAGTTCTATAAAATGGAGAATCACAGACATCTTTCCTCATGAAATTGTACAACAAGAGATTTGTGAAGCAGAATATGACATGCCATTAGCTATTTTATCCAGAAGTCTCTCACATTCGGCTGAACCTGAATTCATCTTTTCTACCTAAATAATGGATAAAAGATGTGGAGGAGAAGTGAAACATTCACACAATCACAAGCTTTATAACAATTTGGCTGAAGACAACTTTCAGTATGATGCTTTAACTATTCAGCAACCCAAAGTTCATTTTAGAAACACTAGAGATGCATTATGTGAGCAAAAAAAGTTTTAAAAAACACACAAAACCTCAACAAGCATTTAGCCTGAGAATTTAAGGAAACCACATCCAATCTGATATTTTCAATTAACACCCTATGTGTTTCCTCAATCTATAACCTGTCTGAAATTAATGAAACCTTTTCTACATGCTGTCCCAATTTGTATGAATCAATCCAGTGTGTGAGAAAAAATAGAGTGAACACATTCTTCTCTCTGGTCATTGGCACTGATGTAAATATCACAAAGTCATAAAACTAACAAACACCAGAAAATAACATGAACTACATGGAAATAGTCCTGTGGTGATAGCACAAAGAAGGTTGGATTTGGGTGGATTTAAAAAATTGATTTAAAAAAGTATCTTTGCCCCAAATCAAATAATCATAAAGGTTATAACTAATTTTCTTCCAAATAACTTCCTTGTGCCCTGTCCCAAGATTTAATTCCTGTTGCAAGCTTTTCATATCACCAAAGGGAAAAAAATTTATTGATCAGTAGTTGTTCAAATCTAATTATAATTGGGAAGGTACCAAGTTTAAATCTCCAATGTCCACATTGTATACACAATTAATATCACATAGTAATGTAGACTCTCCTCTGATAATTTCTACAAATGCTTTAATTTTGTATTCTATGTTTTAAAACCAATATCTCAACCCTTGTCACATCTTTCAACACAAAGGAAGAAATAAAAAGAAGGTGACAGTAATTGAATTTGAATTCAATTTTTTTGTAGGGTTGATTGAAGCTGGGGACTCCTGACATGGCGCTGTTGGATCAACACTGAACTTTGAAACACAGATTGGCAGTTCAAACCCGCCAGCTGCTCCACGGAAACTCTACACAGGGTCAATCTTAGTTGGAACTGACTTGATGGCACTTGAAAACGAGAATAAAGCTGAGCGAGAGCCCTGTTGGTTCAGTCGCTAAAGCAGAACTGTAAATGAGAAGCTCTACTGTTTGAATCTACCAGCTGCTGCACTGGAGGAATCCTAAAGATTATCAGCCTGGGAAACTCTATGGGGTAGTTCTACTCTGTACTATATATATAAGACAGCCGTGAGTCAAAGGTAACCCAACAGCAAAGGGTTGGTTTGTTTTTTAAATTGTGCATGAAGCAGAAACAATCTAAAAACAGCAACAAAAGCTACTTCATACAATAATAAAATCCAGAAAAGCAATTTCATTTTTTAAATCATTACTTAAAAAATAGAAATTATTGTTTTGTTTTTATTCATTTGTATTTCTGAGGCAATTCATCATAGAGACTTAAGGGCAATTGTGAAAGAAATTATCCTCATGTAGAATTTAAGCATTTAATAAGGGTAGTCCTCCATTCTTTCAATACTTACATTGTTGAGCAGGAGGCTCACAATTGCTTTAGCCTATTTATGTGCATCTGACACATAGCCTACCTGGTACTCATATGTATATTGTGAACTGTTCAGGGAACTAAAAAGCAAATGGAATGCCAAAACAAGGTGGAAAATATTTCAAATTGTATTAGAAAAAAGATAGGCTTCATCAATTAAAGAGACAGGAAAAGTTTATCCAGGTAGTTAGACCTGAAAGAGAGCAAGTTTTTAATTGATGTGAAGAATTATACACCACCTCCAGCTGAGTTCAGACCAAGTATTGTTGCTGTTGTTAAGTGCCATTGAGTCAGGTGGCTTTTGGTTAGCAGTACAACACCATACCAGGACTGCAGAACAAGAGGAGTGATAGCGAAAGCTCTTACATGTCTTCCTATTTCATTTGTAAATTCACCTCCCATCCTCACTACCCTTTGCTGTTGTTGTTGGTAGGTACCATTGTATCGGTTCCTTCTCATAGCAACACTACAAGTCTTGCTTCATTCTCACAAGCTTCCTATGTCTGAGCCCATTATTGGCACTGTGTCAATCCATCTCATTAAGGGGTTTCCTCTTTTTCACTGATCTTCTACTTTGCAAAATATGATGTCTTTCTCCTGGGATTGGTCCCTCCTGATAACATGTCCAAAGTACATGAGACAAAGTCTTGCCGTCCTCCCTTCTAAGAAGCATCTGGCTGTACATATTCCAAGACAGATTTGTTCGTTCTTCTGGCAGTTCATGGTATATTCAATGTTCTTTGCCAAAACCATAATTCAAAGGCATCAGTTATTCTTCATTCTAACTTATTTATTTTCCAACTATTGCATGCATATGAAGCTCACCTTAGCCCTCGAGGTGATATATTTGCTTTTTAGTGCTTTAAAGAGGATGTTTGCAACAGATTTTCTCAAATGCAATACTTTGCTTGATTTCTTGACTGTCATTTCCATCGACGTTGATTGTGGACCCAAGTAAGTAAGACGAAATCCTTGGAAGCTTCACTATCTCTTTCATAGAAATAGTTATTATGATGACTAAAATTAAAATCAAAGACAGAAAAGGAATAAAAATAATAGAATGTCGGTACATTGTGAAGAATGTAACCAAAATCACTGAACAATTTGTGTAGAAAATGTTGAATGGGAATGAAAACTGCTGAGTAATCCCTCCCCAAAAGCACAATAAAGTATGATTAAAAAAAAACAACAACAACCAAAGTTGACATATTATAACATTTTAGAATAAACAATATATGTTATTTACTTGCCTTATTTGATTTTACAATACTCTTTCTTCTTAACTTACTGTCTCTCTGAGCAAAGTATACTTTCAACCATAAAACAGTTTAAAGTAGATTGAAAAACTCCCTCACCAGCCCAGAACTCCTACCTCTAGCCTAGTTTCTTATTTCAAACTATCATCTGATCATTTCCTCTTGGAAATTCTCTTTCAGACTATTGTTTAAAACATCTAAACAAAATTGATCTTATCCCTTATACACACTGGGTTCTGCACACAAGACAGAGAATGGAGGAGAGACAATAACATTCTACCACCTTATTCTACCTCTAGATACGGAATTTCCTGGGTGGTCATCAATGATATGACGAAGGAAAATTAGGCAAGGAAAAGCTCCATCTACTTCTTCTCTGTTTTTTCTTCATCCCTTTCTTGAGACAAGGGGCTTTAAGCACAGAACAACATGCAATATGGATGAACAGACCTCAAATAGCAGAGATTAATCCTCCAAATAAGCAAACAAATTAGCTTGGCGAACAGAGATTGGGGAGGATGGTTTGAGAGGCAGAGATCCCTAGAATTGACTTTTTAACAAATTAAATGGAGTTTCTAAAGGGTATGGAGATGTTTCGAGAGGGTTGAATCATCAGGAAAAACCCTAAGCTTAGAGAGTAGTGGCTTATGTTTGATCCAAACTAACTGAATGTGTCAGGCACCCAAGTTAAAAACAGAATAAAGTGCAGTAATTATCTGCATCACCAAGGATTGAACTGCTCTAAGCATCTAGATACATTAATATACCCAGAAATTATGACTAGTGCTCTATTAAGGAATAGGGAGGATCATAAAGAACACAGGGCTAGAAGAAATTCTTTGTCTTGGGCAGAGATGTCTTTGCTCCTCTCATGTACCTGGTGATTTGAATATGTTGCTGACCTGCAATTTCTTTACTTTCTCTATCACTGTTTTGGAATAAGTACAGCCAGAGTGCTCCTTGGAGGTCATGATGGCCAAACTTCATCTCTCATACTTTGGACATATTGTCAGGAGGGAGCAATTGCTGGAGAAAGATAACATGTTTGGTAAGGTAGAGGGTCAGAGAAAAAGAGGAGGACCCCCAATGAGATGGATTAGCCAAGTGGCAGCATCAATGGATTCAAGCGTGGCAATAGTGATGAGGTTGGCCCAGGATTGGGCAGTGTTTTGTTCTGCTATACATAAGGTCGCTATGGGTCAGTACCGACTCGATGGCACCCAACAACAACAAGAAGAAGAAATATATGATGTCATCAATGATATACCTCATTCTACATCCTCTTCTGAATCTAGCTTGAATTTCTGGCAGCTCACTGTGAACGTACTGCTACACCATTCTTCTTTATTACTGAATATTAAGTGATATAAGACTGAATGAATTTTTTGTGTACTCTACAAAGTATAGACTCATGGGAATCATGATGAATTGAGGCATTTTTGATTCTGGATATGTAGGAAAAATGGGATGTATGTACTGGACATCCAGATGATGATATATATTGTTGTTGTTGTTGTTATGTGCTGTGGAGTCGGTTCCAACTCATAGCGACCCTGAATAGGGTTTCCGAGGCTGTAAATCTTTATGGGAACAGAAAGCCTCAGCTTTCTCCCACGGAACGGCTGGTAGTTTCGAACTGCTGACCGTGAGATTAGCAGCCCGATTTGTAACCACTACGCTACCAGAGCTCCTTGATGATGATATATAGTAGATATTTATTTGAGGTATCTTCTGAAATTTCCTTCAGAATGATGTCTTAACCTACAGAAGAAGATTCTTAGGAGGTACATGTACTTTGCAACTTACCTCCTTCACCACAATTGAGGGAAATAGGGGTGGACAATCTGCAACACATATAATAGATATGAACTGCTGACCTTGTGATTAGCTTTCCAGGGCTTATCCTACAATACCTCATCAGGACTCCACTCAATCCCTTTGTTGTTGTTGCTAAGTGCCTTCCAGTCAGTTTCATGCTGATCCTACAGTGCCATACACACTAAGTGTCATCGAGTTGTTTCTGACTCATAGCATTTCCAAGGAGTGGCTGGTTAATTAGATCTGCTGACCTTGTGGTTCAAACCAACCTGTGGTCCAGTGCTTTATCCCACAGCACCATATCAGGACTCCCTAAAGCCTGCAAAAATGAAGAAAAGCTGAGCTTGAAGACCTCAAAATCTAATAAATGATTAACAAACAATGCTTTACTTAATATTGAATTATGGGCAAAATATTGAATGATGCTGAAAGCATCAAAAGAAGATAGAAGGAATACACAGAGCCACTGTATGAAAAAGAAATAGTCAATGTTCAACCATTTTGAGAGGTAGTATATGATCAAGAGCCAAAGGTACTGAGTGAAGAAGTCCAAGGTGCATTGAAGGCATTAATAAAGAACAAGGCACTGGGAATTGATGGAATGCAAATTGAAATCTTTCAAAAAACTGATGCAGCACTAGAGGTATTCAGTCATCTATGCCAAGATATCTGATGATATGTCTGAAGTATGAGAAATGAAGTCTGGCCATCCTGGCTTCCAAGAAGCATTCTGGCTGTATGCCCTCCAACACAGATTGGTTTGTTTTTTTGTCAGTCCATGGTACTTTCAACATTCTCCTACAAGAGCATAGTTAAAATGTATTAATTCAATAAGTGTCTTCTTTATTCACTGTCCAACTTTCACATGCATATGAGGTTACTGAAAAGATCATGGCGTAGGTTAGGTACCTCTTAGTCCTCAAACAGACATCTTTGCTTGTCAACACTTTAAAGAGGTCTTGTGCAGCAGATTTGTGCAATGCAATACATCATTTGCTTTCTTGACTGTTGCTTCTATGGGTGTTAATGACTAATCCAAGTAAAATGATGTCTTTGACAACTTCAATCATATCTCCACTTACCATAATATTATTTATTGATCCAGTGGTGAGGATTTTTGTTTTCTTTACATTGAGGTGCAAGCCATACCAAAGGTGGTAATCTTTGATCTTCATAAGTATTTTAAGTCACCTTCACTTTCATCAAACAAGGTTGTATCATCTGCATATGTTGTTGTTGTTAGATGCCATCCAGTCAGTACCAACTCATAGTGACCCTATGCACAATAGAATGAAACACTTCTATCTTCTTTTGGTCCTGGGCCAACTTCACAATTGTTGCCACACTCTAGCCCATTGATGCTGCCACTTTGCCAATCCATCTCACTGGGGGTCTTCCTCTTTTTCTCTGACCCTCCAACTTACCAAACATGATATCCTTCTCCAGCGACTGGCCCCTCCTGACAACATGTCTGAAGAATGAAAGATGAAGTTTGGCCATCCTGGCCTCCAAGAGGAAGAGCATTTGCCTCTTGAGCAATAACTAGTAGATGGGATTACTGATTAGACAGCTCTGGAACCTAGAAAGTGGTCAGCCCTAGAAGTAGAGTCATCTACTCTACTATGAAAGAGAAAGAAGTCCTAAGTAACAAGGGTATGAAGAGAAGATGAAAAATGAACTGAGGATGAAAATTACAATTAGGAGTTTAGCAAAAGATAAAGAGCACACAATAAACTTTCAAAAAAAATGGGAGTAGGTGCCTTCACAAATAAAAAGACAACCTCTGCTGGCATGAGCGCCAAGGAAGAAGAATGTTCTAGAATAGGAAAAAGTAGGACTCTTGTAGCAAAGCACACCAAGTAGCTTTAAATAAAAACTTATTCTTTCTTAGTCCTGGAAACTAGAAGCTCAAAATTAAGGATCAGGCTCTTTCTGAAGGATCTAAAGATGAATCCATCCTTGCCTCTTCCTAGCTTCTCATGGTCGCCAGCTATCCTTGGCATTCCTTGATTTACAGCTGCATCATCCCACTCTACCTCCATCGTCATATAGTTTTCTTCCTTTTATGTTTCTGTTTCTCAAGATTTACCTCTTATTCTAAGGATATCAGTCACTGAATTAGAGCTCAACTAATCCAGTATGACCTCATCTTAACTTGATTACACTTGTAAACAGACTATTTCCAAATACGGTCGCATCCACAGATACCAGGAATTACAATTTAATCTCTTAGTGGACACAATTAGCCCACAACAGTGGTTAAGCATCAAAAAACACCACAGAAATGAAAAGTAGGGCAATGACTGTCAACAGTCTAAAAAAAGAGATCATTAGCATGGCCCTTCCTGTCTCTGACAGAGGAAGAAAGCAAATGAGAGGTACCATAGGTAGAGGAGATAGGGGCAGGCTTTATAGGAAAACCTCACACAGACAGAAAGTTAATTTTCTTGGCTTCTTGAGGAATATGGGTAAAAATAGGTCAAAATCTTAACTCATGTCAGAGTTGTTTAGTGACTCCCTAGTAACCATGGAATGAAAGTGCCTTCTCCTAAATCTGACCTATAAAACCCTCCACAATAGAACCCCAATTTTTCTGTCTTATTTTTATCATTCTTATAGAAACTCCTTTTTGTGATTGTTGTTGTTGTTGTTAAATGCCATCAAGTTGATTATGCCCCACAGCAACCCTGTGTAGGAAGGAGTCCTGGTGTGGCATTGTGGGCTAATGCGTCAGACTGCAAAGTTGTTTGAACTACAAGGTTGGTGGTTCAGGCTCACCAGCTGCTCCTTGGAAACCCTATACAGGGCCACTATGGGTTGGAATCGACTCAATGGCCTTAACAACAACAACAACAACATAGGGTTTCTAAAGAGGAGCTGGTGAGCTTGAACTGCCAACCTTGCAGTTTAAATGGCTTGGCAGTCTGGTGTATTAACTTACAGAACCTATATGAGGGTATATATGAGGGATCTTCAAAAATATCATGGAAAAAGTCCATTATCTTTTAATCCCATTTTTCCATGAACTTTTTGAAGCCACCTCTCAAATACATGTTTATATAACTGTAAGTCAAAAGAAGTATTGCTAAGGATCATTCCCACCCCCTCCACACACAGAGTAGACAGGGATGGGCAACTTGGAAATTGGCTACCCAAAATGGGGGGATTACAAAGGCAAGAAGTGACTGGCTTACAAGTTTTCAAAAGGGAACCTAGATCCAGAGGGCATGGGAGAAGGTAGAATCTCCAGTGAGTAGTATCTAATCTGTCTGGGCAGGGCTGATGAAATGAAATGCAGATAGGTCTCTTGTGATACAGTAGTGAATAATTGTTTTCAAGACTGATTGTGAGGGTTGGAAATGTAAAGGTAGACATTTTATAGCAAGAAGGGGAGTGATTAACATTTCAGTCTAGGAGCGGAGGTCCCTGGGACCATCAATGGAGAAGAGTGGAGAGCAGGACCCAACCCAGAGAAGTGACGCCAGAGACAGAGACCGAGGCAGAGATGATGACGTGGAGAGATGGAGCAGCTGGGAACTTCAGACACAGAGAGGGAGAGGGGCTATGTACTGATGACAGATGGGAGCAGGCTTGTAGTATATACCCTTTGGTTGGTTGATGATGCATGGAGGGGATTGTAACCATGGCAATGAAATGATATATGATAGAATGAATGTTAAACTAATGTTCTCCCATGTAAACTATCACATAATTCACAATAAAACAATAAAAATAAAAAAAAAATTGCTACTAGAGTTCCAGCTCATACATGTGTGTACTTATTTCAAACAAAATATGTTTAAATATGTCTCCATGATCACTGGATGGCTACAGACAAGTTCTTGCAGTAGTACACTTGTCTTAGTTTCCTTGTTGACTGACCCTGTATAGGGTTTCCAAGGAGCAGCTGGTGTGTTTGAACTGCCGATCTGTAGTTCGCAGTTCAGTGCTAATCCTGTGGCACCACACCAGGAGTCCTATTGTTGTTGCTGTTGTTATTGTTATGAAGTGCTGTCGAGTCGATTCTGACTCATAGCAACCCTGTATAGGGTTTCCCAGGAGCGACTAGTGAGCTAGAACCGCTGACCTTGCAGTTCAAACGGCTTTGCAGTCTGGTGCAGTAACCCACAGTGCCACACTAGGACTCCATTATGATAGCTTTTAAAAAAAGGTCCAATCAAAACAGTGACTTCTGTGGGAATCTACTGGGCCAATGAAATTCAAGGCATAGGTCAGCCCAGAAGGTTACGGCAACTGTTTTTTGGGATTCCCAAGCGGTCATTTTGAGAGATTTTGTCAAAGGACAAAGGATAATTACAGGTCTTATTAGGAAGAAGACTGAGAAAAATTGGAAGCTGCATTAATGAGGAAAAAGATCAGGAATGTTGTACCAAAGATTTTTTTTCCCATCACAACAGTGAATCTGCTCATTCTTCAAAGTTAGCAAGGGCAGTTCTATGAGAATTTTGTTGAGAAACAATACCCCATCTCTTTTACAACCCTAATCTTGCCCCCTTTAAATTTCTTTTTGTCCCCACACTCAAAGAATATTGAAAAAGCACAATATTTGACTTCCTGAAGGATGTCAAAACTGCCTTGTTGACATGGTGTAAATCAAAGAGCTCAGAATTTTTCTTGGAATTGTTAGAGAAATGAAAACACTGCCTTCAGAAATGTATACAGCTAGATGGCGATCATGTAGAGAAATGGTAGCTACATGTGTTGATATTTTTGTTTAATAAAGGTTTCTATCCTTGGAGGCCAGGATGGCCAAATTTCGTCTCTCATAATTCGGACATATTGTCAGGAGGGACCAGTGGCTGGAGAAGGATATTATGTTTGGTAAGGTGGAGCGTCAGAGAAAAAGAAGAGCCCCAACGAGATGGATTGGCCAAGTAGCAGCATAAATGGGCTCAAGCGTGGCAAGAATTATGAGGTTGGCCCAGGATCGGGCAGTGTTTCGTTCTGCTATGCATAAGGTCGCTATGAGTCGGTACTGACTCAATGGCACCTAACAACAACAACATCATTTGTAGCAGTATTTTGTACTTACTTTCATGTGTGTATGTGTGTGTGTGTATGCATATGTTATTTGTCAAGTACTATCGAGTCATTTCAGACTCACAACAACCCTATATAGGGTTTCTGAGAAGTGGCTGGTGAATTTGAACTGCCGGCTTTCACATTCAAAGTGACTTTGTGATCCAGTGCTTATCCTACAGGGCCACATCAGGACTCTGTCTATGTACATAAATATATATAAGCTCACCTCTATGCCTTGAATTTAACTAGCCTTGAAGATCCCCTCAGAACCCACCATTTTGACTAAATCTTTTTTTAAGGCACCATCATGAGACTAAGACAAGTATATTTAGAAAGAACTTGTCTGCAGCCATCCAAATGTTTAACACATTTTGACTGGAATAAATGCATGTGTGTATGAACTGGCACCCTAGTAGCGATACTCTTTTGACTGAAGATTTTATGTATTTGTGTGTGTGTACACATAAGTTGTTGGTGTAAAGTGCCATCCTATATAGGGTTTCTGAGGCTATAAATCTTTGCAGCAGCAGAGTCTTATCTTTCTCCCACAGAGCAGCTAATGACCTCAAACCAAAGACGTTGTGGTTTAAAGTTCAATGCCTATCCTACAGAGTCACCTTGCTCCCCTGTTGTTACATTGTTGTTGTTGTTGTTAGGTGCCTTCTAGTCAGTATTGACTCATAGCGACACATAACACAACAAAATGAAACACAGCCCAATCCTGGGCCAACCTCACAATTCTTGCCACGCTTGAGCCCATTGATGCTG
>NW_006408520.1:13117196-13119813 GCF_000296735.1 Chrysochloris asiatica
TATATATATACACACACATACACAAGGGGGCTGCAAAAAGTTGTTCAAGGAAATTTTTCATTACCCTTTCATTCCATTTTTCCAAAAATTTTGAAGTTCCTTTGTAATATATGGAGTGGAAGCAGCAGGCAAGAAATCAAAAGACATATTGCATTGGGCACAAGACCGCTTTAAAGTGTTGAGGAGCAAAGATGTCAGTTTAAGGACTGAGATGCAACTGACCCAACCCATGGTATTTTTCAAAAACCTGATATGCATGCAAAAGTTGGACAGTGAATAAGGAAGACCATAGAAGAATTAATGCATTTGAGTTATGTATGGTGCTGGAGGAAAATATTAACAGTGCCAGGGACTGTCAAAAGAACACACAGATTTGTACTGGAAGAAGGGCAGTCAGAGTGCTCCTTGGAAGCCAGGATGGCCAGACTTCATCTCTCATACTTCAGACATATTATTAGGAGGGACCAGTTGTTGGAGAAGGATATCACATTTGGTAATGTGGAGGGTTAGAGAAAGAGAGGAAGACCCCCAGCGAGATGGATTGGCACAGTGGCAGCAGCGCTGGGATTAGGCATAGCAACGGTTATGTGGTTGGCCCAGGACCAGACAGTGTTTTGTTCTGTTGTGCATAGGGTCTCTATGAGTCAACACCTAACAACAACAACAACATCATATATGTTTGTATGTATGTGTACGCAAGGGGGTTTCACAAAGTTCATGAAAAAATGTAATTCAAGGATGATGGGATTTTTCCATGAACTGTTAGAAGCCCCTTTATATATGTTAGGGAGTGACAGAGAGAAATAGATTTAAAATTTTTAATGTTAAAGAGTTACAAGTAAAAGTAAAATTAAATTCATTTTCTTGAACTAGAGTTGTTGAAATTCTGACATTAATGGAAAAACAAGAAGTCTTGGTCACCTGTGTTGGAGTGGTGTGTTTCATTCATCTCATTTTTTTCAATAAATTGTTATTGAATACCTACCATACATCAGCTGCTATGCCAGACTGAAAATACAAAGATCAATAAGATATTAATCCTGCCCTCAAGGAGCTCACACACAGTTTGATAGAGAGATTACTTTCTAGTTCAGTTTATAGGACATCTGCCAACAGCATTTATCTATATAGTATATTCCATTGCAATATTAAATTATCACTTTTTTTAGGTGAGACAAAATTCTAAGATTAAAAGATGTGTTGGTGGTGGTCAATAGGTACTCAGCATCAATTTCTATCCTTTTTATGAGCCTTCCCCTAAGGAAAAATTCTTCAGACATTCTTGTAGATAGAAGTATAAATGCAAATTAATTTCTGTCAATTAGATAGACTCATATGAGGCCTGGAAAGTGGAAAAGAATTAGAGAGCAGCTTCCTGTTAATCTGATTCTGACCATCATGGTCATGGAGGCAAGACTATCAAGAGGCAGTTGTGTATGGACTCAGCTTTCCAGTGTTTAGGAGTTCTGAGTGTCACTGTAGGATAAGCTTTGGACTGCTAACTTCAAGGTTGGTAGTTCAAACTCACCAGCTGCTCCTCAGAAACTCTATATAAAATTCACTCTGAGTTGGAACTGACTCGATGGCACTTAACAACAACAGTCATTGTTATTATCTGAGTCCAGTGCAGTTGTTGTAGCAGTAATGGTGACAGTGGGGGCAGCTCCCCTGAACCCTTAAGCTCAGTCTAGAATGACTCAACAGTCATTCCCAGTCCATGATCTTTTTCTACAATGTTGTCAGATATCTAATCAAAGTCCTCGTGTGACTCTGGGCTGCTAACACTAAGGCACTCCTCAGAAACAGGGTTCACTATAAATCGGAACCAACTCCACAGCATTTAACAACAACAATATACTATACTGCAGCCCTGGTGTGATGTTGTAGGATAAGCACTAGACTGTTAATGGCAAGGTGGGTGTTCAAACCCACCAGCCACTCCTTGTAAACTCTATAGAGGGTTGCTATGAGTCAAAATCTACTCAACAGCACTTGACAATAACAAGAGTAATACCCTATATTGGGGAGCAAGGTGGATTTGTACTATAAACACTGGACTTCAATCCACAAAGTCAGCAGTTCAAGTCTACCAGCCACACCTCAGGAGAAAGATGAGACTTTGTGGTTCTGGAAAGATTTACAGCCTCAGAAAACCTATACAGGTTAGCTATGAGTCAACACCAGTGGTAAGGATTTTTGTTTTCGTTACGTTGAGATGTAATCCATATCGAAGGCTGTGGTCTTTGATCTTCATCAGTAAATGTTGTAAGTCCTCATCACTCTCAGCAAGCAAGGTTGTATCATTTGTGTATCGCAAATTGTTAATGAGTCTTCCTCCAATCCTGATGCCACGTTTTTCTTCATAGAACCCAGCTTCTTGGATGATTTGCTCAGTATACAGGTTGAATAAGTATGGTGAAAGAATACAACCCTGTTGCACATGATTCTTAATTTCAAACCATTCAGTGTTCCCATATTCTGTTCAAACAGCTGTTTCTTGGTCCATGTACAGATTCCTCATGAGCACAATTAAGTGTTCTGGAATACTCATACTTCATATGTTGTCCATAGCTTGTCATGATTTACACAATTGAAAGCCTTTGCATAGTCAATAAAG
>NW_006408520.1:13119913-13125771 GCF_000296735.1 Chrysochloris asiatica
ATTCAATGTTCAGTTTTTACATGCGTATGAGGTTATTGAAAATACCATGGCTTGGGTCAGGCACACCTTAGTCCTCAAGCTGACATCTTTGTTCTTCAATACTTTCAAAAGGTCTTGTGCAGCAGATTTGCCTAATGCAATATGTCATTTGATTTCTTGACTGTTGTTTCCATAAGTGTTGATAGCTGATCCAAGGAGAATGAAGTCCTTGACAACTTCAATCTTTTCTCCTTACATACATACATACATATATGTTGGAGTCCTGGTGTGGCAATGCAGGATAATGTGCTGGACTGCAAAGTCAGTTTGAACTGCAAGGTTGGCTCAAACTCACCAGCCGCTCCTCAGAAACACTATACAGGGTTGCTATGCATAGGAACCAACTTGATGGCACTTACCAACAATAACAATACACACATATATACACATATGTACTATTTAAACACATTTTGTATGTATAATTCAGTGGCATTCTGTTCTTCTTGTTGTTCAATCATCGCTATTCATTAACAAAATTTCCCATCATCCTTAACAGATGTGCCATGCCCCCTAAGTAATAATTCCTTCTTTCTCCCTCCCTTCCACCCATTGTTGTTGTTGTTATGTGTCACCTAGTCGATTCCAACTCATAGTGACCCTGTATAAATTTTTCGAGGAGAGGCTAGTGAGTTTGAACCACCAACCTTGTGATTCAAACCGGCCTTGAGGTCAAGTGCTTATCCTACAGTGTCACATCAGGACTCCCTCCCCAGCCCACCCCCAGCCCCGAAAACCATTAATAAACTTTGGAGTCTATATAAAGGAGCTTCAAAAAGTTAGTGGAAAATGGAATTAAAAGAAAATGGGATTTTTTTTCATGAACTTTTTGAAGTCCCCTCATACATTTTTTTATTATAGACAGATAGTTTATATAAGAGATATCTCATAATATTTGCCCTTTTACAACTGACTTATTTCATTCAGCATATTTTCAAGGTTCATCCATACTGTAGCATGTATCAGGACTTCATTTTTCTTTATGGAAGAGTAATATTTTCTTGTATGTGTTCCACATTTTATTTATCTATCCATCTGTTATCCATTGAAGTTACTTCCATCTTTTGAATACTGTTAACACTGTTACAGTGAACATTGCTGTACATCTGTTTGTGTTTAGGGCTTTCAATTCTCTTGAGTACATACCTAGAAGTATAATTAATTGGTCATATGGCATTCTGTGCTTAACTCTTTGAAGAAATGCCAAACTATTCAAAAATAGCTGTACCATATTACAATCCCACCAGCAATGAATGAGGGTTCCAATTTCTCTACATCTTCACTAATACTTGTTAATGTCTGAATTTTAAGATACACCCATCCTGCTGTTAATGCTAATGTCTGTTGAGTCAGTTCTGACTTGTAGCAACTCTATAAGGTTTCTGAGGCTGTAAACCTTCGTGGGAGCAGAAAGCCTCATATTTCTACCAAGGAACACCTAGTGGGCTCACACTGCCGACCTCGTGGTTAGCAATCCAGTGCTTATTCTATAGAGCTACTGTGCTTCCCATATCCATCCTAATGGGTGTGAAGTTGCATCTCAGTATGGTTTTAATTCACATATCCTTTAAGACTACTTCTTGTGAGGTAATTCTATAATTTTATACAGAGCTGCTATGAGTCAGAACTAACTTGACAGCACTTAACAACAGTAACAATGACTATTGCTAGATATCATACTGGTGCAGTGGGTTGTTAACCACATAATCTGCTGTTCAAACCTACCAGCTGCTCTGTGGGAGAAAGACGAGGCTTGTAAACATTTACAGTCTTGGAATTCCAAACGAGCCATTCTACAGTGTCCTGTAGGGTCACTCTGAGTCAGAATTGATCAAATGACAGTGCAGTGGGTTCAATGACTACCATGGCAGTGAGTCTGGTGGTTGTTTTTATGACTACTGATCATGTTTCCATTTGCTTGTTGACTATTTGATTTCTTCTTTAGTAAAATGTTCATTCTTATTCACTTGTTCAATTAGATTTATTTTTTTTGCTAAGTTATAGGCATTCTTTTTATGTTCTAGATATTAAATCTTTCTATGATATATATTTCCCAATTTTTCACTTCATTGTTAAAAATCCTTTTGATAAACAACAGATTTTTAAAAATTTACTTGAAATCCCATTTCATGTATTTTGTCTTTCGTTGCTTCTGCTTCTGCTGACATCTCTAAGTATCCACTGTTGAATGCTAAGCCCTAAAACTTTACATCTATATTTTCTTCTGAGAGGTTTATGGTTTATGATTTTATTTCTCATAATTAGATCCTTGATCCATTTTGAGATAATTTTCTTATATGATGTGCATTATGGATCCAGCTTCATTATTTTCCATATGGGAATCTAGTTGTTCCAACTAACAGGAACTCTTAACTACATCCCAAAACACACTGCTGCTGTAACATGCCTATACCAACCCTGTATAGGGTTTCCAAGGAGCTGCTGGTGAGATTTGTGTTTCAAATCAACTTTCAGTCTAGTGTTTATCCTATAACACCACACCACAACTCCAAAAACACACTACTCATTTTGAAAAGGAAAAATAAAAGGCTGTACTTTGCTGCCCTAGGTCACTGAGCTCATGAATCCATCCAAAAGGTCTTATTGCAATTCTGCTAATGTTCTAATGCCCAGCTTGAATTCCACCACCAAGACTCCTTTTAAGATGTAGTTTGTTCTAAAACCTAAGAGCACATAAGCTCTGTAGTGACTGACTGGCTTCCATTTAGGATCATTAGTTACTGGCTGTACAATCTTCATCAAGGTACTTAATTTCCCTGTGCCTCAGTTTCTTCATCTAAACTAGGAGAATATAGCTATCTACTGCAGTCATTGTAAGGACTGTGCAAAATAAAATATGCAAAACATTTAAATAACTGCCTAGCTTTCAATAAATGAAAAAGTGTTACCACCTATTGGAACCAACTAGACAGACAACAACAACAAATTAAAGATGAAGACTTCTTTGATCATTCTATTTATCCATTGAAACACTTAACGTGGTGTATTTACTTGGTCGTTAGATTTTATTACATGGAATTGTCAGTTATTATTCCATTTGCATGTGTTTCTCTTTCCAATTAGATTTTAAGTTTTTTTTAGGATAGAAGCCATGTCTCATAACTTCTTACTCCTAGATACCCGGACAATTTTTGTCACATGTAAATGAATAATAAACACTTAATAAATACTGCATTCCAAGCCATCTGTAAGGTGTAAAGCAATGTTTATTAGCAACCTGTTTATATATAATTCTCCATTGTAAAGTGACCCATGAACTTCAAAGAATCCAATTTTTCAAATACCAAATATTTATATTTGTATAATAATTAATTTTCACACAAATAATAAGTGGTATATCCTGGACATGTGTGTGTGTGTGTGTGTGTGTATGAGAAGGTTTCAAAAAGTTCATGGGGCAACATAATTGAAAGATAACAGAATTTTTCCACAAACTTTTTGAAGCCCCCTTGTATTCTCAGATCTTTGTGTGTGTATTCTCAGATCATTGAACAACTAGGAGCTGACCACAGTCCAGAAAATCAGAGAAACAAGTTTTAAATCTTATTTTCCTCTTGAATACCTCTTATAAGCACTATTTGAATTAATCTTTATCCACTGGGAAAGGCAACATATGCTAGCAGAATTTCTTCCACAATTGAAAAGTTATAATGGAAGACAATAATTTCAGTGGAAGTCAGACATAAAGGTCTAAAGACCTTTTGGATGTTATCCAGGGCAAAAATGACTTTTTTTTTTTTCTGGTAAAATAATCTATTTAAGTTATTTTGTCTTCCCAAAGCTGGCACAGAATTGGTTGTTGGAAGGGACAGGTGGGCAGCCCTATCTAATGCTCTCTGAGGACAATTCTAAGAGAGTCAAGAGACTAGACATTCTGAACTTCTATTACCTTATGAAGAAAAAAACCCAGAACCCTGGCAGTTGTCCTTCCTCTTTACTTTCTGATTCATGAGTTCTAATTCTCATAGCAATTCTGCAAATGAGAGAAG
Source organism: Chrysochloris asiatica (assembly GCF_000296735.1). Classification (NCBI taxonomy): domain Eukaryota; kingdom Metazoa; phylum Chordata; class Mammalia; order Afrosoricida; family Chrysochloridae; genus Chrysochloris; species Chrysochloris asiatica. The sequence goes on from NW_006408520.1 coordinate 13,123,960, forward strand.
TTAGGAAACCAAGGTTGAGAGTTAAATAAGGTGCCCAAACATATGGCTGGTAATGTTGTACCATTTTCTTTTCCCTAACAGTCACATTCTGATTCCCCCAAATCGTAGGATTTTCTAATATTTAATGTCACTAGGAGCTCTGGTAGCGTAGTGGTTACGAATCGGGCTGCGAGCCTTAAGGTCAGCGGTTCGAAACTGCCAGCCGCTCCGCGGGAGAAAGATGAGGCTTTCTACTCCCGTAAAGATTTACACCCTCGGAAACCCTGTACAGGGTCGCTATGGGTCGGAACCGACTCGATGGCACTTAACAACAACAACAACAGTTATATTTTAAAATTAGAAAATAGTTTAGTTATCAAAGTTTGGATATCTCCCCCATTCACATTGTTATAATGTTGTTGTTGGTAGGTGCCAATGAGTTGGTTCCAATTCATAGCAACCCCATGCACAATCCTGCACGATTCTCACAATTGTTATTCTTGTGATACTTAATGCAAATAGAAGGTGGTTGTGATAATAAAAGGTTCCTCTGTGTAGCACAAACAGTTAAGTGCTCGACTACTAGCTGAAGGTTTAGTGGTTCAAACCAACCCAGAGGATAGGCTAGTGATTTACTTCCAAAAATTACAACCTTGAAAATCCTATGGAGTTGCCATGAGTGAGACTTAACTTGCCAGCAACTAGCAAATCAAAATTTATAATAAAAACCATATTGTATTCTTGGTATCTACATACTTGGCACTGAGTATAGAAGTGCTCTTCACACTTCAAGGGCATTGCCTAATTAATCTTCACAATCCATGAAAAATGTATATATTACCTCCATTTTACAGATGAGGAAGCCCAGACTTACAAGCAATAAAATGAGGAGCCAGGAATTGACTAGGTGGTCTACTGGACTACCAAACTGTTTCTTAACCACAACTATTCTGCCAGGAAAATGTGACTACCGTGTCTGTGAAAGTGAATCATTTCTACCTGCTTCTTTGAAATAAAAACTTGGTGTAGTGGCTCTAGTGTCCATCCACAAGTGTTTCAAGTTCACCAAGTTACATTTCTGCCTACTTTTCTTAGTTATCTAGTGCCGCTACCACAGAAATGCCATCGAATTTTATTCTCTCATACTTAAGGAGATTAGAAGTTTGTATTCAGAGTGCCAGCTCTAAGGAAAGGCTTTCACTTTGTCAGCTCTGGAGAAACAGCCTTGTTTTTTTTCAGCATCTTTTGGCTCAACATTCTTTGGAGATCTCCATGTCTCTTGGCATCAGTATGCTCCTGGATCTAGGAGCTTCGCAGTGCAGGGACCTGGACTCCAAAGGATGCATTCTACTCCTGGTTCTTCTTTATTGTTTGTAATATTCCTCTTGTTAAATTCCATTGAAGTGGTCCCAACTCATAACGACACTGTATAGGATTTCTAAAGAGCAGCTGGTGGTTTGAACCTCTGATCTTATGGTCTGCAGTCCAGTGCGTATCCTTTAGGACCACATCAGGAGTTTTGTTGGTAATAGATCCTTCTTTCTCTGCTCACACCCTTGGGAAACTCCCTTGTATTGGATAAGAGTTGTGATGGAATTAAGGGTATTACAGCCCACTCTTAATATTCTTCATTCTTCTTGGATCAACTATCAACACTCGTGGAAGCAGCAGTCAAATCAGATGATGTATTGCATTGGGTGAATCTGCTGCACGGGAACTTTTTAAAGTGTTGAAGAGCAGAGATGTAAGCTTGAGGACTAAGGTGCACCTGACCCAAGCCATAGTATTTTCAATAACCTCATATGGATGCGAAAGCTGGACAGTGAATAAGGA
>NW_006408520.1:13127673-13128583 GCF_000296735.1 Chrysochloris asiatica
AGTGAGGTTGGCCCAGGATCGGACATTGTTTTGTTCTGCTGTGCATGGTGTCGCTATGAGTTGGTTCCAACTCGATGGCACCTGACAACAACAACAACTTAATATTCTTATTTGTTTATTTCATCCGACCACATCATGGGGAATCATGACATAACTGCCACATTATATCATCATGCAGCTTCCAAACCAATGAAAATCAAGACCCAGCCAAATTGACACATATTTTGGAGGAATATAATTCAATCTATGATACTGTTGCTTAAGAAAACTTTCATTTTTCCAGAGATTTTCAGAAAAAGAAAAATTAATAATCCAAAATGAGTTCTGGATTCAGGTCATGGTACTAACTAGAGAAAAGTTTTGAGTGGAAAATGCTGCAGACCTGGGCTTTGTCCTTTCCTGGTCCTGGAAATTCTGTGCAGATCAGCATTTCAGGTAAAACATCCAAGCAAATCACAGTGACCAAAGAAAAGAAACAAATTTCCAGGAAGGCCCATCTCCACTTGAAATTGTCTTTAATAGATTTCCTGGCATTGCCTCATCTTTCTCCTCAGAAGTAGCTAATGGGTTTGAACCGCTGACCTTGTGGTTAGCAGTCCAGGGCTCTAGTGCTTATTCTACAGCACCACACCAGGACTCCATGTGTGTATGTGTGTGTGTGTATGTGTGTGTGTGTGTGTGTGTGGTCCTGGTGTGGCACAGTAGGGTAAGCAAAGGACAGTTAGCTTAAAGGTCAGTGGTTCAAACCCCACAGCCTCTCCTTGGAAATTCTGTACTTTGTCATTGAGTTGGAATTGAATTTATGGCACTTAACAAAAATAACTATCTATCTATTTATAGGTGGGAGGGCACTCAGAAAGCGATTGTGAGAAAAAAATGCCTACTCAAAGTAGGGTTGGCCATAATGACA
>NW_006408520.1:13135254-13142171 GCF_000296735.1 Chrysochloris asiatica
GTGCCTTGTTCTTTGCCAATTCCTTCAATACACCTTGGACTTCCTCCTTCAGTATCATTGGCTCTTGATCATATGCTACCTCTTGAAATGGTTGAACATTAACCATTTCCTTTTTTTAAAAAAATGTTTTACTATGAATTATGTGATAGTTTACATGGGAAAACTGTTAGTTTTGCATTCATCCTATCGTACGTATATCATTTCATTGCCATGGTTACAGTCCCCTCCATGCATCATCAACCAACCACAGGGTTGCAAGCCTGCCCAACCCCCGAGTCATCAGCACAAAGCCCCTCTCCCTCTCTGTGTCTGAAGTCCCCAGCTGCTCCATCTCTCCATATCATCATCTCTGTCTCCATTTCAGGCATCACTGACTTTCTGGGTAGGGTCCTGCTCTGCTGTCTTCTCCCTTGATTGTCCTAGGGACCTCTGCTCCCAGACTGAAAAGTTAATCATTCCCTTCCTTGCTACAAAACATCTACCTTTACATTTCCAACCCTCACAATCAGTCCTGATAACAATTATTCACTACTGTATCACAAGAGACCTATCCGCATTTCCTTTCATCAGCCCCGCCTAGAAAGATTGGATACTACTCATTGGAGATTTTACCTTCCTCCACACCTTCTGGATCCAAGTTCCCTCTTGAAAGCGTGTAAGTCAGTCACTCCTTGCCTTTGAAGCACCCCCATTTTGGGTAGCCAGTGTCCAAGTTGCCCATCCCTGTCTACTCTGTGTTTGGAGAGGGTGGGAATGATCCTCACTGTAAAGATTTGTTCCCTATTTTGTGCTACTGCATCCATAGGTGTAGGTCAATTTCATCAAATTTTATCAGATTACTCTTTTTTTTCCTCTTCTTTCTTCTTCTAGTTGAGCTCTGATCATCCAGTCATTGAAGCCATGTCAAGTGGGTATTATCTGCAAGTGTCGGTGTACTTATGCATATGCCCTCTCTTCTTATCAACTGGATGCTTCACTCTCCACTCTAGTCCTCTGTGGTTATGTCACTGACTCTGAGCCCAAGAGTCCCCAGGTCTTGCCACACTGCTGGCCAATCAGGTGTCCACCTGGGTTCACAGGAGTCTATTGAGAATTGTAGTTCTCAGCTTGCAGCTTCATTACTGTTTTTCCCTCACAGCCCGTTATCAGTGACGAACGTGGTCACCAATCAGACCGTGTATTCCCATTGAGTCTTAGTCTTGGAAGGGGGTATTCCCTGAGGGAACCCGACCACTTGCCTTGATGTCTCCTGGGTGAGCAGCTTGCTTGTTCTTGTAGTAATCAGTCAGTCTGCCGTTATTGTTTTGTATTTTTCCTGTTGGTCTTTCTTTCAAGAAGTATCTTCTGTTCTTCTAGGCTGCTCTGCTTGTCCTTTCAAGTGGAAATTTCCCTTCTCTGAAGATTTTGGATGCTGTTCATGACTCCAGTTATTTAATGCAGAGGCTCCACAGGAAGTCTCCTTCACTGGGTACTTTGTAGCCCCATTTTAGGTATTCCAATCAGTTACAGGCAGAAGATGAACTTACAAGATTTCTATGGTGATATTTCTGGCTATTCCTTTCTCTCCCCATCAAATGTCTATTAACCATTTCCTTTTGGTACAGTGACTCTCTATTCTTTCCACCTTCTCTTGATACTTTCTGCATCATTCAATAATTTGCCCAGAGAATCCTTCAGTAATGAAAGTCAACGCTTGAATTTTTTTTCAGGTCCCCCAGCTTGAGAAATGCTGAGCGTGTTGTTCCTTTTTGGTTTTCTGACTCCAGATCTTTGTACATTTTGTTGTAATATTTGGCTTTATCTTCTTGAGTTGATCTTTGAAAATTTCTGTTCAGCTCTTGGACCTCCTCATGTCTTCCATTTGCTTTAGCATCTCTACACTGGAGAGAAAATTTCAGTGTCTCTTTGACATCCATTTTGACCTTTTCCTTCTTTCTTGTCTTTTCAATGACTTTTTTGCTTTCTTCATGTATGATATTCTTCATGTCATCCCACAATTCTTCTGGTCTTCGGTCTTTAGTGTTTAATATATCAAATTTGTTCTTCAGATGATCTCTAAATTCAAGTAGGATCTATTCAAGGTCATATTTTGGCTCCCGTGGACTTGTTTTCATTTTCTTCAGCTTCAGTTTGAATTTGCTTGTGAGTAATTGATGGTCTATTCCACAGTCTGCCCCTCTCCTTTTTTTGACTGATGATATGGAGCTTTTCCATCATTTCATTCTGCAGATGTAGTCAATTTGATTTCTATGTATTCCATCTGGTGAGGTTCATGTGTATATTCATCTCTTATGCTGTCTAAAAGAAGATATTTGAAATGAACAAATCATTGATTTTGCAAAATTCTATCATGTAATTTCCAGCATCATTTCCATCACCAAGGCCATAGTTTCCAACTACGGATCCTTCCTTTTTGCTCCCAACCTTTGCATTCCAATCACCAGTAACAATCAATACATCTCGATTGCATGTTTGATCAATTTCAGATTGAAGAAGTTGGTAGAATTCTTCTATTTCTTCCTCACTGGTTTTAGTGGTTGGTGCATAAATTTCAATAATAGTGGTATTAACTGGGCTTCCCTATAGGTGCCTGGATATTATCCTATCACACTGACAGCATTGTACCTCATGCCTGATCTGGATATGTTCTTTTTGACAATGAATGGAACACCATTCCTTCAATTTGTCATTCCTGTCAAAGTAAACCATGTGGTTGTCAGATTCAAAAGGGCCAATACCAATCTATTTCAGCTCACTAATGCCTTAGATAGTGATGTTTATGTGTTCCATTTCATTTTTGACAACTTCCAATTTTCCCGGATTCGTACTTTGTGCATTCCATGTTCTGATTTTCAATGGATGTTTACAGCTGTTTCTCTTCATTTTGAGTTGTGCTCCATCAGCAAATGAAGTTTCCATGGGCTTTTCTACCACGGGCTTTACTTCATTCGTGTCATCACGGTCAGCTCTTCTCCACATCGCATTTTGAGTGCCTTCCATCCCTAGGGGCTCATTTTCTGGCACTATATCTGACAGTGTTTCTCTGCTTTCATAAGGTTTTCAGTGACTAAATATTTAGAAGTAGCTTGTCACTCCTTCTTCCTAGTCTGTCTTCATCTGGAAGCTCATCTGAAACCTGTCCACCATGGATGACCCTGCTTGTATTTAAAATACTGGTGGCATAGCTTTCAGAATCACAGCAACTCACAATTACCACATGAGAATATTGCATTGATATTTGTCCATTCCATTATCTGAGTATTGTCATAAATTAAGTATTTTATTATATTATGTTATTATTAATATGTTGTTTATTTCTATTTTCCATGCTTACCCTGTATTATTTTTTCATGCTTTAGGTAAATTGGTATTGGGATAAATTCTGATTTATCTTTCTACATAGCAGGACAAGGAGCATCATTAAAAAGAGCTGCATAATTGTTTGTAGTGAGTTTCCTGAAAAGGAGTTGTATCTGAACATAAGAAAGAAGAAAGCTCAAATGATGCCAAAATGAAAAACAAAATCAGTGCCTGAGTAGGCTAAAATGGCCTTCTCAGATCTCAGAACAGCAGTTGGCCTACTTTTTTTTTTAAGATTTTGTTTCTGGTTCCCAGTTTGTCATTTTTGTAATGGGTTTTTAAAAGACTTTTTTCTTCAGAAAGGTAGCATTTTTCATAGCATGGTAGAAAGGGTCCTGGGATGGACCTTAGAAGAACTGGGTTATAGGTCTTGTTATTTCTGTGATTCCATAAGCTGTGTGACTTTGAGAAACTTATTTACCCAGTCTGAGGTCTAGACTAGAGCAAGAGATTTTTCCATCTGTTTTTCTTTTGCTCGCTTATTTGAGCAATAGTTTTAAAACTTTTTTTTTTTTTTTAAGCAGGAGAGTACTGTGTCTAAAAGAATATTTAGTGAAAGTTCAAAGTATATGAGAGATCAAAGTCAATCTTCTCTGATTGATGGGAAAACTGAAAGGCTCTTCAGTGTGCCCCCCACCCCTTGGACTCCTGAGGATGTCCAAAGGCAACCCATGGCTCCAGAGAGCACAGTGTGAAAAAGCAAGACTCCATAAACTACCTTCCAGTTATAGCTTCCTTTGATTTCAAGTTTCTGTGACATTTGCTCCATTCCATATCTTTTGAACCACAATAGCCCAGAGTACAATTCTCTTCTCTACTGAAGAATATTCTCTGATGCTGGCCTAAAGGCAATCTCACATAGTAGAAAAAATAAACTACTTAGCCTCACTCTTATCATTATCTCCTAATAAGTAACAGACCTTGAAAAAGAAACTTTACCTCTCTAAATCTCAGTTTCTTCTTCTGTCAAATGGGTATTTGAATAAAATCCATATGGTAACAAAAATATTATGTGGAAATATTTAGTAAGTTATTAAACACCATCTAAGTTTTAGCTCTTAATAAAAAGTAGGAAAATAAATTATGAGATGTAGGGAAGAAATGTGAGGATATTATCAGAAAGATTAATGATTGAGGACTATTGAGTGAAGAAAGTGAGAAAATTTTGGAAAGGTGCTCAAAACTGGCAAAATGGTATAGCATTATGAATAAGAATAATGTTTTGGGCCAAACAATCTGGGTTTAGTTCTTGTGTCTATCACTTTCTAGCAACCTGATTTACCACCAATGTGATATTAGTTCTAATACTGAGTCCCAGTTTCCTTATTTGTAAAATGCAAAAGTGTAGAGGGTTATAGTGAGGATAAAATGAGGTAACGTATAGATAGTTATTTGTAAATACTGAATACATACTATTATTTGGTACCTAATAAGGCATAGATATTAGGTATCATAACTCTAGAAAGATAATTATGATCATCTTGTGAATTTATAAAGTTAAGTAAAAATATATTCTATCATTGATGTAGATTCTTAAAAACATTCTTATAAATGATTCATCTAAAAGATACCTGAAGTTCCTTCAAACAATGTTTTATCAAAAACATATATGTGATTTATTTAAAGTAACTGATTCTTATCCCAGGAAATGTCAGAAGAGCAATGTAGACAAATTTTGTATTTTTAATGTGTTCTCTAGAAACAGTTACCTTGTTCATCTTAAGTCAGCAATGTTCAGAAACTACTGTAAGTAAAATTCTATACTTCATGCATGCATTTAAATATATTTCTAGCAAGACAGGGTTTTATGAAGGGACAAAGTGACTTTGAATGTTGTGCAGAAGGCACAATGCTCTCTAAATTATATCGTATGAAAAAGTAAAAGATATTTCAGACAAAATAAATCATGTTGGTACATTTCAATACCTCTCTATAATTAACGTTCAAGAAACTTCATTAGGTGATTATGTTATCCCTGTGAAATATTACTTGGTTAAAAATATAATTCTGAAACTGCAATCCATAACCTAAATGCATTGGGCAGATAGAATTGCTTTCTTCTAGTTCTTCAAGGTACCTGGCAAACATTTATTCACTTCTGTTCTGTCTCTGCATGACAAGTCAAAAACTAAGACCTGTAGAGTGTCTGGGAGACTTGGTCAGTGCAGTCCATCTTACTGCCTAAATTGAAAGAGAAAAGATTATATGACGTTATTAACCATCCCTTTCTTATTATCTATTCTCTTCTGCCCAGGAGATGGTGCAGTATTAAGAGCTCAGCTACTAACCAAAAGGTCAGCAGTTCAAACTTACCAGCTGCTCTGCAGGAAAAACATGTGGTAGTCTGCTTCCAAAAAGATTACAGCTTTGGAAACTCTGTGGAGTAGTCCTACACTTTCCTATAAGGAAAATTGTGTAGAAGAATGGTGTCATATGATCTTTTTTTTTTTTTTTTTTATCAGTTGTGGTAGAGAAGTTTCCAATTCATAGCAACCCATGTATACAGAGCAGAACTTCTCCATTAGGTTTTCATGACTGACATTTGCAAAGGAGATCACCAGGCCTTTCTTTCAAGGTGCCTCTGGGCATATTCAAAGCTCCAATCTTTCAGTAAGTAGCAGTTCTTAGCTATTTGTATCATTCAGGGACTCAGAGAATGCTAACTTTGAACCCCAAATAAATAAAATGTTGTTGCTTGTTGTTAAGTGCCATTGAGTCCATTCTGACTCATAGCAACCCTGTATAGGTTTTCCAAGGAGTGACTGTTGAACTTGATCCACTGACCTTGTAGTTCAAACCTACCTTGCAGTCTAGTACATTCATCCAGTGACACACTGCTGCTGAGTAGATTTTTGAGTCATGGTGACCTTGTGTGGCAGAGTAGAACTGCCCCATAGGATCTGCTAGACAGTAATCTGTACTAGAGAAGATCTCCAAGTCATTCTCCCCTGGAATCACTGGGCACATTCAAGCCTTCATGCTTTCATTGAACAGTTTTTCACTTAATTGTTGCACACACACACACACAAGGGGGCTTCAAAAAGTTGTTCAAGGAAAAATTTCATTACCCTTTCATTTCATTTTAACTGGAAGCGAACAGAGAGAGATAAGAGACCACTCTAATTACAGAAACCTACTAGCAATTTGCAGAGATATAAGTGCAAGTATGCACTTTTTCTGTCTTTCTTTTTCCGAACTTTCTTGTATTTCTACTCATTCTTCTCTGGTGACCAGAGGTGAGACTAGTACAAGTAAACACCCCCAGGGAAGGTTCAGTGCATTTGCAGACGGTTCTGGGGCCCACGCTTGGAGGATTCTGTAGCCTGCATGTGGAGGGTTCTGTGGTGTACATATCACTGGGTGGAAAACTGAAAGTGGAGGAGACAACAGTAAGAGTCTGCACCTGGAGTCTCTTCCCAACCAGATCCAGACAGCTCTAGGCTGGTTCTCAAAGAAAAACTGGTGTTAAATTAGAAAGGTGCAGCAGGAACAGCATGAAATTTCTCAGGTAACTTTGAAGGCAAGAGTCAATTAGCTGGCACTGGAGAATTACTCCA
>NW_006408520.1:13142271-13142898 GCF_000296735.1 Chrysochloris asiatica
TTAACTTTCCTGGGTTTTTACGATTTTCGTATTTAGTCTTGTTCTTTAGGTCTCCTTCTATCTTATGGGAACTCTTTCTCTCCCTGACACACCTGAAAGGAGACAGAAACTGTGACCATACAGCCAACCTGCAATTGCACCCTCTAAAAAGTTCCACCAATTATGCAAGAGTCAATACTAGCTGCTGCATGCTAGAGCAGCATCTACAACCAACACCTGCTAAAAACAATGTAAAGAGAGCTGCATGAGCAGTGAACAGAGAAGCCCATCTCTTGATTGTACCTACCAGGAAGCAATTGGAGAGTGTGTCATAACACCCCAACATACATTAATCTAATTAAGACAAATGCAACAACACCACAATACCTAAAAAGAAACTAAAATTTCTGCTTACAGGCAGAAACAAGACAGAGTAGTTCAAACAAAAAACAAGAGGGTCTGGCAACATCTTGTGTGTGGGGTCCCCAGCTAGTCTCCTTCCTCCCTGCCTTCTTCGGATGGTGTCTGTTTATGGTGGACGTGTGGCCAGAGACTCGGCAACCTAAGACAGAGCCATTGCCATGCTGCAATGAGTTTCGATGACGGGTAAGACTGAGGAATTCACACTGACCGCCTAAGACAGGCAGC
>NW_006408520.1:13143198-13171371 GCF_000296735.1 Chrysochloris asiatica
GGGGATTATAATCAATGTAATGAAACAAGGTATATGGATGTTTGAATGTGAAACCGATGATGTGCCCTGAAAACTTTCACTCAATCCACAATAAAAACCTTAAAAAAAAGAGAGAGAACAGGGGGTTGTCACCCAAATAAAAACCTTTCCAACATCAAAAAAAAAAAAGAGGAAGCTGCTTTAGAGAGAGAAAAGGCATTGGAATTGCATGAAATGTAATTCAGGAGAATGATATTGAACTACATCCAAATATTCCACAGAAGGTCAAAGAAAATAAGGAAGTCAGCAAAAGCAGTGCTGAGAGGGCAATATATAGAAATAAATGCACACATCCAAACAGAAGAAAGAACCAAAATTAACACAACATCACCAATAATTAGGAAAAAACCCACAAAGTAAACCTACAGTCACCAGATTAAAAGAAATAATAAAGATTAGAACAGAAATAAATGAGATAGAAAACAGCAATTATAGAAACAATCAACAATACAAGAAGCTGGCTGTTTGAAAGGAATAATAAAATTGACAAACCATAGGAAAATCTAACACAAGAAAAGAAAAAGACAAAAATAACATGCATAAGAAACCACATAGCTGATGTCACAATAGAGCCAAGGAAAGAAAAAGGATAATATTAGAATACTATGAAGAGTTATACTTCAACAAATTTGAAAATCTAGAGGAAATGGATATTATTTTTTAGAAAAACAAGACCTACCTAAACTTTCACAGAGTGAAGTAAAAAACTTGAACAAACCTATAACAAAAGAAGAAATTGAACAGGTCATCAGAAAAACCCCAACCAAAAAAGTCCAGATATCGTAACTGGTGAATTTTACCAAGCATTCAGAGAAAACTGACACCAGTTCTACTCAAACTACTCCAGAATATAGAAAAGGAGGGGAAACTTCCTAGTACATTTTATGATGCAAGTATAACCCTCATGCCAAAACAAGGGAAGAACATCACTGAAAAAGAAAATTATAGACCAAAAGTCCTCACGAACATAGATGCAAAAATTCTCAACAAAATCCTAGCCAATAGAATACAATGAAAATAATACATCAAGACCAAGCAGGATTAATACAAGCAATATAAGAAAGGTTCAATATTAGAAAAACGATCAACATAATCCACCATATAAATTTTAAAAAGGAAAAAAAAGGCATGGTCATATTGATCGATAGAGAAGAGGCATTTAACAAAATCCAACAGCCATTTCGGATAAAAACACTCAATGAAGTAAGAATTGAAGGGAAATTCCTCAACATAATTAAGAGCATATATACAAAACGAATATAGAAAATTCCAAAGACTCAGCAAAAACAAATTATTGGAATTCATTGGAAGATTCAGAAAAGTGTCAGGGTACAAGATCAACATACAGAAGCAGGTGGATTCCTTTATACTAATAAAGATAGCCCTGAAACAGAAATTAGAAAAACAATACCATTTAAAATAGTCACCCAAAGGATAAAATATGTAGGAATAAATCTAACCAAAGAAACAAAAGATCTATACAAAGAAAACTATGCAAAATACTTCTACAACAAACCAAAAGAGACTGAAAAAAAAATGGAAGAATATACCACCCTTATTGTCATTGAGAAAATGTCACTACTACCCAAAGCAATGCAGTTATGATGCAGTCCCTACAACATACTTTAAAGAGATGGTAAAAACAATTACGAATTTTATATGGAAAGGAAAGAGGCCTCAAAAAGCAGAGCACTGCTTAAGAAGAAGAACAAAATTGGAGGCCTCTCACTCTCTGATTTCAAAATTTACCACATTGTCACAGTAGTCAAAACAGCTTGGTATTGGTACAATGAAAGCTACATAGATCAATGAACAGAGTTGAGAACCCAAAAGTAAATCCATCCACATTCTTTGACAAAAGGCCAAAATACATTAAATGAGGAGGAGATAGCCTCTTCAACAAATGGTGCTAGCAAAATTGGAAATTGATTTGCAAAAGAAAGAAACAAGACCTATATCTCTCACCATATACAAAAACTAACTCAACATGGATTAAAGACCTAAATGTAAATCCCAGAACTATAAAGATCATCAATGAAAAAATAGGGACAAACTTAAGGGCTTTAATGCATGACTCACATAGAATATCAAACACTGCAAAAAACACATAAACAACAGAAATCAAAATAGATTACTGAGACACACTAAAAATTAGAAACTTGTGTGCATCAAAAGGTTTCACCAAAACAGTAAAAAAGGATTCCACAGACTGGGAAAAATTTTTTTGCAGCAACATATCAGACAACAGACTAATCTCTAAAATTTATAAGAAACAACACCTCTACAAGAAAAAGACAAATAATCCAATAAAAAATGGGCACAGGACATGAATAGGCACTTCAACAAGGAAAACATTAATGCAGCTAACAAACATATGAAGAAATATTCACGCTCATTAGCCAATAGAGAGATGCAAATCAAAACAACAATGAGATATCATCTCACACCAGTAATAACAATAAAGTTCAAAAAAACAGAGGACAGCACATACTGGTGAGGCTGTGGAGAGACTGGGACACTCCTACATTGCTGGTGGGACTGTAAAATGATTCAAACACTCTGGTGTTTCCACAGAAAGTTGGAAATTGAAATACTTTGGTGGTGATGGTATGACGGAGTCGGTTCCAACTCATAGCGACCCTGCATAGGGTTTCCGAGGCTGTAAGTCTTTACAGGAACAGAAAGCCTCATCTTTCTCCCATGGAACAGTTGGTAGTTTCGAACTGCCAACTTTGAGGTTAGCAGCCAGATTCATAACCACTACGCTACTTTAGCTCCATGATCCAGCAATTCCTGTATTTGGTATGTATCTGCAAGAAATACAAGCCAGAACATGAGTAGATATATGTATACCAATGTTCATCACAGTACAAGTCACTATAGCAAAAAAGATGGAGACAACCCATGTGTTCATCACTGGAAGAATGGATAAACAAACTTTGATACATATACACAGTGGAATACTACGCTACCTTGAAGAATAATGATAAAGCTGCAAAACACTTCATAATATGGATGAACCTTGAGGACATTATGCTGAGTGAAATTAGTCAGCCACAAAGGGACAACTATTGCAAAAGACCATTATTGTAAAAGCTTAAGAAAAGATTTCTAATCTAAAGGACAAATTCTTTGATGGTTACCAGGGGTGGGAGTGAGGTGTCAGTAATTCACAGGTTAGGGGGTAGACACATGATAGACCAGGTGACAGGGAGAACAATATATAAGGGGGGAAAGGCAATATAGAAATAGGGGGAGGGGTAGATGAACAAGGAGATAGGGGTAGATATAGGGAAGTTTGCATAGGCTAAATGGAATAGAAGTATATAGTGATGTATACACAACCTTTGAACAACAGGGTTCTACAATACAGGGATCAAGACATAGTCGGAATGGGTTAAGAGAAGGGAAATAATGTTAAGGTGCTTGACTGTCTTGTGGATATTGGTTTCCTCTGCCTTCTAGTGTAAAATAGATATTTCAATGGGAGAGAAAGGAAATATGATTACAGAAAACTTGTAAGTCTATCTTTGGTCTATAACTGATTAGAACAGCTAAAAAGAGAATTAAAACTTGCCCAGGGAAATAGACTTCTTGTTAATCCTTTAAGGAGTATGGGGCCTTAGGTAGAGTCCTGAGCCTCACCCAGAAACTTCTGAGGTGGAACATTCCCACTTAACAAGACATGAAGACTAATTAGGAACAGCTAGAGAAACACATGGTATTTATTGAAAGAAAGACCAGCCAAAAAAAAAAGCAGTTAGAATAGCAAGCAAGCTGTTAGCCTTGGAGCCATCAAGGCAAGCGAAGTCAGCCCAGCAGGGTAACCCCCATTCTAAAAATGAAACTCAAAGAGAACCCACTAACAGTCTTGTATGCTCACTGGTGAATTCCCTGGTCTACTTGTGAGTGTAAGTGGGGGAAATGCAGCAATGAAGACATGGGCTGAATTTGGCCATGTTCCACTGACACCCATTGACTTGGGATGACAGAGGGAACAGGAAGGGCTGGCTGGTCTGAAGTTTAGGGATGCATTTGAACTCCCGAGCCAATGGTCACTGACCTAGCCACTGGAAGCAAGAACTAAGAGAGAAGTGACCTGCTGATCTGAAGTGGAGGGAGGCATGTGAGAACTCGCAAACTTGCAGATAGTACCCATTTGATATAGCTTGGATGGCTAGCTGACCTGAACTCTACCAGATGAAGATAAAGAAGTTTGATACAGGGAACAAGCGGAAATTGCTACAATTCAATAAAGGGGACCTTTGCTTATGGATGTAGCTGCTCAAAATTCCAACCAAAAGAGACTCTTCATATCAAAGATCAAGCTTGCCTCTGAAGTACATTGGGTTGATAGGGATGGACAACTTAGTCTATCACAAATGGGAGGGGCTATGAAGATACAAAGTGGCTGGCTTATAAACTTTCATGAGTACACTTAGTTTGATGAGGGGTAAGGTAGAATCCCCACTGAATAGTTTTCCTGTTTTCCAGATGGGTTTGTTGAAACAGGATGGGGAAGGATGGGAATAGGATTTTATGATTCAATTGTGAGTATTGTTATCAGGACCAATTGTGATTGTCACAACTGTAAATGTAGAAGATGTGTTACTAAAAGGAGTAAATAATTAATCTTCAATTTCAGGAACAGAGGACCGTAGGACCAACATGAGTGGATACACAAGATCGTAACCAGAAAAGTGGAGACAGCAGAGACAGTGGCAGAGGCGATGACATAGAAAGATAGGGCAAGCTGAGGACTCTTAAGCTCATGGACTGAGAAAGACCGTATGTCTGCAGGCAGGAGACTGGCTTTACAT
Source organism: Chrysochloris asiatica (assembly GCF_000296735.1). NCBI lineage: Eukaryota > Metazoa > Chordata > Mammalia > Afrosoricida > Chrysochloridae > Chrysochloris > Chrysochloris asiatica. Next base: position 13,148,058 of record NW_006408520.1, read on the forward strand.
ACATAAAATATGCATAAGTATTTTCTGTTTTGTATGTGTACATAAAAAAAGGGGAGGAGGTTAGAGTTAAATACGACTGACGGTACATGGAGGGAGGGGATTGCAATCATTGCAACAAAACAAAATATGATTTATTGAATGTAAAACTGGTAATCTGCCCTGTAAACGTTCCCTTAATTCAATAAAAACTTTTTTTAAAATTTGTAGACCTATATTACAAAAATATCGAGAAGTTATTTTTATATTATTTGAATAACATTGATTAATGATATTATTCAATTATTATTCTGTTTTATCAATAAAAATATGTAGAAATCTGGTATGTCCCTTTTATACAAATATCTACATTTCCCCCTAGATTTTGTTTCATGGCATGCAAAGTCTAAGCTATTTACTATGTGGCCCTTTACAGAAATAGTTGGCCAACTCCTGCTCTAGAATATTAAAGTGTGAAAATAAATGTGGATGATTGGGAAAATGATTGCACCCATTAAAATTAACCTTTCTCTCCTTTATTAGCATGTGATCATGAGTAAAATTAGGTACACCTCAGGCATTATGATGCTAATTCTATTTTACATTTTAATATATTATTTTAAGTTTAAGAAGTAATTATTATTTGAATGACAGAAGTGAAAACCTCCTTTGAATGAAGACAAAATGGAGTAAATGAATGTTCAAAGGAGCACAACACAGCAGCTCTTTTAACCAGAGAGTCATATTTGGTTCCTGTGGTTATATAGAATGGAATGATAACTGGTAACTTTCTGTTGAATTAAAGATAAAGATAAGAATAAATCTTAATAGCAAGGTGCTGTAGACCCAAGCCAGATATTCTGGCTAAATGCTCTTTAAGTATTATTCTTGATTTCTTGTTTTGCTAACTCATTTAACTGGATATGTTGTTGTTGTTGTTAAGTGCCGTCGAGTCGGTTCCGACCCATAGGGTTTCCGAGGCTGTAAATCTTTACGGGAGCAGAACGCCTCATCGTTCTCCCGCAGAGCGGCTGGTAGTTTCGAACTGCTGGCCTTAAGGTTCGCAGCCCGATTCGTAACCACTACGCTATATACACATAAGCAAATTCCTCCACTGCATGGCCTTTGAATTGCCATGAAGCATTGCTATTATTTGTGGAAAATGAAGTGTGCTTTAGGAACTTAGCATAAGCAGTTCCATAACTTTACCTGGATACTTATGAAAAAATAATGCTTGTGGACCAAGTGAGATGAGAAATCGTAGCCTTGAATGCTTTTTCACTTTGACAAAGCCACATCAAAGTGATCACAATCTGTTCCACAGAAATGCAATACAGCTCTATTTCTCTCCCAGTGTTGAAAACTGGGTTCAAAAATTTTATTACAATGTACTAATTTTGTGACTCTACTCTCACCAAATTCAGCATTAAGTAAAACAAAAATAGGAAACCTTAAGATATGAATTCTGGCAAAATTAAAAGCCAGGATATTCTATTATGTCTTTAAATTCAAAATGGGAAAACTTAGTTCTAGTACCTTGCCAAGCTAATACTGCTTCCTCTTGTGCTGTGTGTTTAAAATATAAAACCAAAATCTACTCCAGGGTAATGCCTAGCAATATGTTATTCTCTTTTCCTTATGGCCTCAACAACAAATCAGTTACTAAAATTGAAACATTTATCACGGACTTACTACCTGCCTTAATTCCAAAGAACTTTATACATTATTTCTGATAATCATCTTATAAAGGTATTTATAATGAACAAGTTGTTGGTTTTGCAAAATTCTATCATGTGATCTCCAGTATCATTTTTATCACCAAAGACTTATTTTCCAACTACTGATCCTTCTTTGTTTCCAACTATCTCATTCCAATAACCAATCATTTTAAGTGCATCTTAATGTCATGTTTGATCAATTTTAGACTATAGAAGTGGGTTGTTGTTGTTTGGTGCCATCAGTCGATTCCAACTCACAACGACCTGTTGCACAACATAACCAAACATTGCCAAAACCTGGGCCTTCCTCACAATCTTTGTGAAGCTTAAGCCCATTGCTACTGCCACTGTGCCAATTCATCTCAGTGGGATCTTATTCTTTTTCACTGATTCTTCACTAAACCTGGTGTCGCATTGTGGGAAAAGCACAGGGTCACAGGGTTGGTTTGAACCCAAAGATTGGCAGTTCAAACTCACCAGCTGCTCCTTGGAAAGTTCATACAGGGCTTCTATGAAATGAATCAATACCAAAACAACAGCATGTAACAACAACAAAAATAATCAAATATTCACATATTGTCAGGAGAGATCAGGAATCGATCTCTCCTGACAATATGTTCCAAGTATGACAGACCAAGCCTCTCCATGCTGGCTTCCAAGGAGCATTCTAGTTGTATTTCTTCCAACACAGATATGTTTGTTATTCTAACAGTCCATAGTACCTTTAATATTTTTCTTCAACACCATACCTGAAATGCATCAATTCTTCTACCACCTTCCTTATTCACTATCCAACTTTCACATGCATATAATGCTATTGAAAATAAGATGGCTTCTGCTAGGCAGACTTTAGTCCTCAAACTGACACCTTTGTACTAGAACACTTTAAAGGGGTTGTGTGCAGAATATTTGCTTAATGCAATACTTTGCTTGGTTTCTTAAGCCAAATATTAAAACAAAGTATGCAAATATCTGGAGTCAGAAAAGCAAAAAGGAAGAACATGCTCAGCATTTCTCAAGCTGGGGGAACTGAAGAAAAAATTCAAGCCTCAAATTTCGTTATTAAAGGATTCTTTGGGCTAATAATTGAATGATGCAGAAAGCATCAAAAGAAGATGGAAGGAATACAAAGAGTCACTGAGCCAGAAGGAAATGGTTGATGTTCAACCATTTCAAGAGGTAGCTTATGATATTCGGGGAGGAAGTCCAAGGTGCATTGAAGGAATTGGCAAAGAACAAGGCACCAGGAATTAATCAAATAAAAATTGAAATCTTTCAAGAAAGTGAGGTGGCACAGGAGGCACTGATTCATCTATGACAAGAAATTTGGAAGACAACTATCTGGCCAACTGATTGGAAGAGATCCATATTTGTGCCCATTCCAAAGAGAGGTGACCCAACGGAATGCAGAAATCATCAGACGGTCTCTTGATATCCCATGTGAGTAAAGTTTTACTAAAGGTAATACAGAAACGGCTGCAAGCATACATTGACAGAGAACTTCCAGAGGTTCAAGCCGGATTCAGAAGAGGCTGTGGAAGGAGGGATATCATTGCTGATATACGATAGATCTTGGCTGAAAGCAGAGAATATCAGAAAGATGTTTACCTGCGCTTTATTGCCTACACAAAGGCTTTCTATTGTGTGGATCATGACAAGCTATGGACAACATTGCGAAGTATGAGTATTCCAGAACACTTAATTGTGCTCAAGAGGATTCTGTACCTGGACCAAGAGGCGGTTGTTCGAACAGAACGTGGGAACACTGAATGGTTTCAAATTAAGAAAGGTATGTGACAGGGTTGTATTCTTTATCGTATTATTCAACTTGTATTCTGAGCAAATATCCGAGAAGCTGGTTACTGATGAAGATCAAAAACCACAGCCTTCAGCATGGGTTGCATCTCAATGTAAAGAAAACAAAAATCCTCACCACTGGACCAATAAGCAGCATTCTTATCAATGGAGAAAAGATTGAAGTTGTCAAGGACTTCATTCTTCACTCACAGAAGCAGCAGTCAAGAAATCAAATGACATATTGCATTAGGCAAATCTGCTGCATAAGACCTTTTTAAAGTGTTGAAGAGCAAAGATGTCAGCTTGAGGACTAAGGTGTGCCTGACCCAAGCCATGGTATTTTCAATAACCTCATATGGATGCGAAAGCTGGACAGTGAATAAGAAAGACCATAGAAGAATGGATGCTTTTGAGTTATGGTGTTGGAAGAGAATATTGAAAGTGCCATGGGCTGTCAAAAGAACCAACAGATCTGTGTTGGAAGAAGTACAGCCAGAGTGCTCCTTGGAGACAAGAATGGCCAAACTTCGCCTCTCATACTTGGCACATATTGTCAGGAGGGATCAGTCACTGGAGAAGGATACCATGTTTGGTAAGGTGGAGGGTCAGAGAAAAACAGGTAGACTTCCAGTGAGATGGATTGGCCAGGTGGCAGCATAAATGGGCTCAAGTGCGGCAACAATAGTGAGATTGGCCCAGGATCAGGCAGTGTTTCTTCTTCTGTGCATAAGGTAGCTATGAGTTGGTACCTACTCAATGGCACATAACACCTTGATGAGTGGTGATAGTGTATCCAAGCAAAAGGAAATATTTTTCACAACTTCAATCTTTTCTCCAATTAATCTGATAATATATATTGGTCCAGTGGTGAGGATATTTGTTATTTTTACATTGAAGTGCAACACATACTGAAATCTGTGGTCTTTGATCTTCATCAGTAAGTATTTCAAGTCCTCTTTGCTTTCACCTAGTAAGGTTGTATCATCTGCATATTGCAGGTTATTAAGGGGTCTTCCTCCTATCCTGATGCCATGTTCTTCTTCATATAATCCAGTTTCTTGGATTATTTGCTCAGTATACAGATTGAATAAATATGGTGAAAGATCTGGTGCACACCTTTCCCAATTTTAAACCATTTACTACTCCCTTGATCTGTTCAAACAACTACCTCTTGGTCAATGTCATGAGCATAATTATGTGTTCCAGAATACTCATTCTTCCCAATGTGGTCTACAGCTTGTCATGATCCACATAGTTGAAAGCCTTTGCATAGCCTACAAAGCACTGGTAAACATCTTTGTGGTATTCTCTGCTTTCAGACAAGATCCATCTGACATCAACAATTATGTACCTTGGTTCATGTCCTCATCTGAATCCAGCTTGAACCTATAGTAATTCTCTGTCAGTGTGCTGTTGCAACTGTTTTTTAATTATTTTTAGCAAAATTTTATTTGCATCTGACATTAATGATATTATCTGATGATTTCCACATTCTGTTGGGTCACCTGTCTTTGGAAAAGCACAAATATGGATCTCTTCCAGTCAATTAGCCATGTAGTTGTCTTCCAAATTTCTTGGCATAAATAAGTGAGTGTCACCAGTGCTTCATCAGTTTGTTGAAAGGTTTCAATTTGTATTCTATCAATTCCTGGAGTCTTGTGCAATTTGGACTTCTTCCTTCAGTGCAATTGTCTCTTGATCATATGCTACTCTTGAAATGGCTGGACATCAACCATTTCTTTTTGGGACAGTAACTCTGTGTATTCCTTCCATTTCCTTTTGATGTTTTCTGCATCAATCAATATTTTGCCCATAGAATACTTCAGCATTGAAACTAGAGTCTTGAAGTTTTTCTTCAGTTCTTTCAGTTTGAGTAATGCTGAGTGTGTTCTTCCCTTTTGGTTTTCTAATGCCATATCTTTGCACCTTTCATTATAAACTTGACTTTGTCTTTTTAAGCTACCCTTTGAAATTTTCTATTCAGCTCCTTTGCCTCCATATTTTTTCCATTTGATTTAGCATCTCTACACTGGAGTTCAGTTTCAGAATCTCTTCTGACATCCATTTTGGTCTTTTCCTTCTTTATTGTCTTTTCAATGACCTTTTGCTTTCTTTCTGTATGATATTCTTGATGCCATTACATAATTCTTCTGGTCTTCAATCATTAGTGTCTAATTAATCAAATCTGTTCTTGAAATGATCTCTAAATTCAGGTGATCTATGTTAAAGGTCCTATTTTGACTCTGGTGTACTTGTTTTAATTTTCTCCAGCTTCACCCTGAACTTGCATATGAGCAATTGGTGATCTGTTCCACAGTCTGCCCCTGGCCTTGTTTTGGATGATGATACAGAGCTTTTACACTATCTCTTTCCACAGATGTAGTCAATTTGATATCTGTGTATTCCATCAGGTGAAATCCATGTGTATAGTCATTACCTTTTATGTTGTTTAAAAAAGATATTTGTAATGAAGAAGTCATTGGTCTTACAAAATTCTATCATGCAATCTCTAGCATCGTTTCTATCACCAAGGCCATATTTTCCAGTGGCTGATCTTTCCTCTTTGTTTTCAACCTCTGTATTCCAATGACCAGAAATTATCAATACAGCTTGATATTGAAGAAGTGGTTGAGTTTTTCAATGTCATTATCACTGGCTTTAGTGGTTGGTACATAATTTTGAATGATAGTTGTATTAACTGGTCTTCTTTGAAGGTGTATGGGTATCATCCTATCACAGATAGCATTACACTTCAAGATAGACATAAAAATGTTCATTTTGATGATGAATGTGATGCTATTCTTCTTTAATTTGTCATTCCAGGCCATGTGAACCATGTGATTGTCAAATTCAAAATTACCAAAGCCAGTTCATTTCAGCTCACTAATACCTAGGATTAGTGATCTTTATGTGTCTGTCCCATTTCATGTTGACAACTTTCAATGTACCTAGATTCCTAATTCATACATTTCATGTTCCAATTATTTATTCATGTTTGCAGATGTTTCTCTTCATCTTGAGTTGTGCCCCATCAGCCAATGTAGGTCCTGAATGCATTACTCCATTTGCATCATCATGGCAACTCTACTTTGAGGAAACAGCTCTTCTCAAATTGTTTTTTGAGTATCTTCCTACCTGAGGGGCTCATATTCTGGCAGTAAGTCATATGTACCTGGTAGCATATGATAATAAATTGATAGTATTGGCTGAAGAAGTTTAAGCTTCACTGAAGACACTGGTGAAAAAAACAAGCCTGGAGGAACTAACAGAATACCAATAGAAATGTGTCCATAAACTAACGCAATGTTAGAAGCTTTCACTTGTCAATGCCAAACATTTAGAAGATAGTCACCTGGCTGTCATAGATTGTGTTTGTGCCAATTTCAATGAAATGTGACCCAACTGAATGAGGAAATTAGTGAACAATATCATTAATGTCGCATCCAAGTAAAAAAAATTAAGATAATTAAAAAATGACTGCATCGGTACATAGGCAGGTAACTTCCAGAAATTCACATTAGATTCAGAAGATATGGAAAGAGGGATGCAATTGCAGATATTCGATGGATTTTTCCAGAAAGCAAAGAATATAAGAAAAGTGATTACTGTGTCTCATTGACTATAAAAAGGCATTGCATAGTGTGGATCACAATAAATTATGGATAACATCATGATGAATGGGACTTCCAGAATAGTTAATTGTGCTCGTGAGGAACCCACACATAGACCATGAGACAGCCATTCTAACAGAACAAGAGGGATACTGCTTGGCTTAAAATCAGGAAATGTGTACTTCAGGGTTGTAATCTTTCATCATACTTATTCAATCTCTATACGGAATAAATAATCTGAGATACTGGACTATATGAAGAATAATGCTGCACAAGATTGAAAGACGACTAACTAATAACCTGTAATATGCAGATGACACAACCTTGCTTGCTGAAAGTGAAGAGGATGTGAAGGACTTACTGGTGAAGATCAAAGACCACATCCTTTAATATGGATTATATCTCAGCATGAAGAAACAAAAATCTTCACAACTGAACCAATAAATAACATTATAATTAACTGAGAAAATATTAAAGTTATCAAGGATTTCAATTTTACTTGGATCCACAATCAACACCCATGGAAGCAGCAGTCGAGAAATCAAATGATGTCAATGCAGCACCATTCACAATAGCAAAAAGACAGAAACAGCCTAAATGCCCATCAATGGGAGAAAGGATAAACAAACTTTAGTATATACATACAATGGAATACGGATCTGTGAAACACTTCATAACATGAATGAACCTGGAGTCATGCTGAGTGAATTGGTCAATCACAAAAGGACAGATATTGTATGAGACCACTATTGTAAAAGGTCAAAAATAGGTTTTCATATTAAAGGTAACATCCTTTGTTGGTTACCAAGGAGTGGGAGGGAGAGAGAGTAATTCACTGGTTAGAAAGTGTTGTTTTTAAGTGCCTTTGAGTCGCTTCCGACACATAGCATCCCTATACAGAGTTTCCATGGAGTGGCTACAATCAATTTTGCAGTTCACACTGACATTGTGGTCCAGTGTTTATCCTACAGCACCACAGAGTAGACACATGTTAATTTGGGTGATGAGTAAGGTAGTATATGACAATACTAGTAAGATATGATTATTTGGAATGGTAAAACAGTCAAGATCAAAAGGGCAGCATTTACCTAAAGCAAATGTTTGGAGGTGTTAAGAAGGAGAGTGGAAAGGAAACAAGAATAACAGGGATGAAGTGGGATAGCTGATGTTACATGGAGGGGATTGCAATCTATTGAAACAAAACAAAACAAAAACAAAAACAAAAGCATATGATTTGCTGTATGCAAAACTGATGATCTGCTCTGTAAACCTTCACTTAATTCACAATAAAAAACATTTTTAAATAAATGATCCATTGTATTGGGATCTCTCTAAAAAGTTAAAAAACAAAGATGTCACCTTGAGGACTAAAGTGTGCCTGATTCTAGTCATAGTATTTTCAATCACCTCATATGCATGCAAAAGCTGAACAGTGAATAAGGGAGACTGGAGAAGAATTAATGGCTATGAATTATGGTACTGGTGAAGAATATTGAATATACTATTGTTATAGTTAAGAATTTGTATCAGCTTGTCTGGGCCTGCATTCTCAGTGGTTTGGTAGTTAAGATGTAGTAAACCCTATGATGTAGTTATCCAAATGTGTTGGTAATCCTCACTTCTGTGATGGTAATGAGGTTTAGGTTATATCTTCAGTCTATCTCTTTAGAAATATAAAGCAAAGAGAAGTGTCATAGTTTAGGTTTTGTGTCAACTTGACTGGACCAGGATTCCCAGAGGTTTGGCAGTTGAGATGTGGTTATTTCCATGGTGATGAAACCTAATACAGACATTGTTAACTCTTTGATGATGGGCTATGAGCAGCCAATCAATTGAAAAGGATGTTTCCTTGGAGGTATGGCCTACTCTCAATATAATGGACACGCAGGAAAAACTTGTTCTTCTCTGCTGGGGACTTCGGACTCCTGGTGGTGGTTATGTGCCATGGAGTCAGTTCCGATTCATAGCGACCCTGTATAGGGTTTCCGAGGCTGTAAATCATTACAGGAGCAGAAAGATTCATCTTTCTCCAGCAGAATAGCTAATAGTTTTGAACTGCTGACCTTGCGGTTCGCAGCTCAAGCCATTTCCTTGATATATACTTCTCTTTATATATATATTTGTTTCACTGGTTTTGCTTCTTTAGAGAACCCAGCCTAACACTAGAAGTGTGAAGGGAAAGAGGAACCTACTACCACTAACATAGAAGATTTGGCAGTGGAGTACATCCTTTGGACCTGAGGTCCCTTTACTGTGAAGCTCCTAGATCCAGGGGAAGATTGATGTCAAAATGTATGAAGATATTTAAGGAATATTGGGCCTAAGATGCTAAAAGGAGACAGGGACCTTTCTCAGAGTTGACAAAGAAAAAGTCTAGAACTGATGCTCTGAATTTGGGCTTCTAGCCTCCTAAACTATGAGAGAATTAATTTCTGGTTATCAAAGTCATCCAGTTGTGATATTTGTTATAGCAGCGTTACATAACTAAGACAACCATGGACTGACTAAAGAATGAACCAATCTGTCTTGGAGGAAGTACAGCCAGACTGTTCCTTAGGACAGTGGATGGCAAGACTTTGTTTCATGTTGTCAGGAGGGACAAGTCCCTGGAGAAGGGCAGTGTACTTCGTAAAGTAGTTGGTCTGCTGATAAAGGTCTCAATCAAGATGGGATGACACAAGGACTGTAACAATGGGCTCAAGCATGACGACATTTATGAGGATGGTGAAGGATTGAGCAGTGCTTCATTCATTCTACAAATGGTTGCAATGTGTCAAAATTGACTCCAAAACACCTAACAACAGCAAAATAGCAAAGATCTTATCCAATAAATTTGAGGGGCTTCAAAAGGTTCATGGAAAAATTCCGTTATCTTTCAATTCCATCTTTCCACAAACTTTCTGAAGCTCCGTAGTATTATTGAAAATGTGAAACAACCGTGTTTTTCTATTTCCTAAGAGGAATTCATATGGCTGTTTCTTTCTTTCTTTTTTTTTTTTTTCTTCACTAAGTAGTTATTTTCCCCTTCTTGAAAGTCAAAAATGCATTAAGGGAAACATAATAGCAAGAGGACCTTATCTTGAGAAAACTTTGTTATAAATGTGTGTTTGCCTGGCATGAGAAGACAATTCTGCTTCTCCTAGGGAGACCTGTGCATCATGTTGAATAGCATTCAAATGATTATCCTTGCTAAATCTCTCATCTTATTGCCGTCTTTGTTAAAGTCAGGGCACCAGAGAGTTCAAGGTGAGATTTTACCGACATGGTGTAAAGCAACACTCCATCCCCGCTTGTATTTTCAAAGATCGCTTTATATTGTCTACACATCTCAAAATAGCACTGCCCTTCTTGCAGTGGCATTGCACTGTGAACTCCTATTCAATTTGTTATCCACCATCCTCCCCAAACTTCACTCAGCACGACAGCTTCCTGAGTAATACCCCCATAATTTGAATCTGTGCGGAGAGTTATTTTCTCTCAGGTGCATATATTATCTTGCATGTCTTTATATTAAGCCTCATCTCACTTTTATTCAATTGGTGCCCTGAATTATCTGCATCCTGCTGTGTTTGTAATATGTCATCTTCTTTATCTCCCATACTTGTAAGCTTTGTGCTATTTGCAAATTTTGTCAATATCGCATTAACCTTCTTTTCAAGGTCAGTTGTGAAAGGGATTGGTAGTAATGGTGGGCTCAGGCGACACCCTGAAGGACACAGACCCGCTTCCTAGACTGATGTTACCCTGAGAATAACCATTCTTTGTTTCCGCTTTGTAAGACATCCCAGTTTATCCACCAACTCTCATTATTCTTTGGACAATATGTCGCTAATCTCTCAGAGAGTTTGTGTGATCTAGGTCAAGTGCCCAGGGAAAAATACAAAAGCATGAGGACTATTGTAACAGCCAGGGCAGAAAGGGTAAAGTGAAATGCAATGCCCCAACTTCTTTTTAACCTCTAAAATGCAGGTATTATAAGGACACACACCATTTAGTTAAGAGCCTAAAGGCTGCTTTATCCACCATTTCAGTGCTGGGTGTTTTAACACCACTCTTCTGTTTTTTTCCAACCCAACATCTGTACTTTCCTCTCCTAGAGTCCATCATGGCATTTATTTACTTGCAGTTGGATGCTTTTTTATTTGTCACTTTCCAAATGTGTTCACCTGTCTGAGTTCACCAAGTTATCTCAGATTTATTTTAAATTGTTTATTAAATTTTCAAACTATATTCAAATATTCTTCACTGGCATGTTAAGACTCCAAAGATGGTAGTAGTTCCTGTGAAATTCTGATTTTCTTGAGTGGGATGAGGAACTCTGGTCCCCAATCAGTGGCTGGATGGGCAGAAGATGATGGGCTCTAATTAGATATTTCTGTGGACACCATTCAACTCTTTATCTCCATTGTCACTTCTCCTGGCCATGTGAGAATTTGTTATAATTTATCATTAATGTAGATTTTTTTAGTGTTTTAAATTTCTGTAGATTGATTTACAGTTTTTGACAACAGAAGTGAAATAGTCCTTATTTCTATCTATAGTCTCCCTTTAATATCTACTTCCCTTGCATATCCAACTCTTTCTTTCCTTAGGCCTTTTTAAAAATTGTTTTCAATAGAAATGTATCCCCAAATGAATATTATCAGTGTACCTGTTATAATTAGAGAAGTTGAGGAATTTATCAACATGTGGTATGTAAAATTACAAGACATTCTACAGTTCTCTGAAAGTAGGGATAACCTAAGATCATTGTCGGTTCACTGCCAAGAAATTTTCTGCTCTCTCTAGACCCCAGAAATCGCAGGGCTAAAAATGTCAGTATGTGTTCAGCTACTTTGCCTCTACTGCAATGGTTCTCCACCAGGGGTGATTTTTCCACCCAGGCAAAATTGGTAATGTCTAGAAACAGTTTGGGTTGTCACAACTAAGGGAATACTACTGGAATTCAGTAAGCAGAGAATATGGATGCTATTAAACACCCTATGGACTCTGGTGTGGTGCTGTCAAATGAGAACTGGACTGCGAACCACAAGGTTAGCAGTTCAAACCCACCAGCTATTCCTTGGAAACCCTATACAGGATAGCTATGAGTCAGAACTAACTGGATGGCACTTAACAACAACAATAACAAACATCCTACAAAATACATGTTTACCAGCATAAAAAATCAATAACACCAAGAATGAGAAAAATCTGTCTAATGTAAACAGAACAAAATGGGTTCCCACTTGGTGAGCAAAGAAATCCAATCTCTGGACATGGGTCTTTGAGATAGAGAAAGTAGCTTTATCACAAAAAGCAGAATGCAGAGATCCAGGAAGACAGTTCCTCAGCTCTGACTCCCCAGTAAACTGGGGTTTTCAGCTCTATGGGATGATGGACAAGTAAGTTATACATATTCATAAAAGGGGTGGAGCAAAACTAGGGATTGGTTGAACTCATGTATGAAGGGCCATGCAATAAAATTTAGCATAATGGATTTGTGAGTTGGACTGCTAACCACAAGGTAGTAGTTTAAATCTACCATCTGTTCTTTGGGAGAAAGACAAGGCTTTCTCATCCTGTAAGGATCTAAAGCTTCGGAAATCCTATACAGGATCACTATGAGTCGGAACCCACACAACAGCACACAGCCAATCAACCATTGTTAACTGGGAGAAGGTTTACAGAGTAGGTCAGTGTTCAATTCAGGGAATCGTACACATTTTGTTTACATTGTGTCTCATCCCCACAATGTATTCTCATCTATCCCACTTCTTTCTGTGTGTTTCCTGTTTCCATTCATCCTTCTTTCCTAACTCCTCACAAATTTGGCCTTGAGTAAACACTATCTTTTTAATCTCAATGGTTGATTATTCTAAGGTGTGTATATCTCTCTAGTGATATTGTTTCCCTTATAAACCTATTATGATGCTACAGGATAGGCACTGGACCACAAGATTAGTTTGAATTGCAAAGTCATTAGTTCAAACGCACGAGCTCCCCGTAAATCCTATACAGGGTCGATGTGGATCAGAACAGACTCAGTGGCATTTAACAACAGCTACAGTAGACCTCTGTATTATTTGGTTGAAAACTGACCCACGGGCTGTGTTCATTTCCAAACCTGAAGGGTAAATAAAGGCAATAGTCTCAGGTTCCACCAGTCTCTATCCAACCAATAGGTGATGCTAAGTGCCATCTAATTGTTTCCTACCCAAAGCAATGCTGTATAGAGTTTCCAGTAGCAGCTGGTGAGTTTGAACCGCCGATCTTTAAGTTCAAACCGATTTTGCAGTCCAGAGCATTAACCCACAGTGCCACACCAGACCCCATCCAACCAGCAAGCCTGATCTTTTAAAATTATTTTGAATTTTGTTCAACCTTTCTCTCCCACTCTGTCAAGGACCTTCTAATCTGATCCCTTTCAAAGCAGTTCATAGTGGTAGCTGGGAACCATGGAAACTGATGTTCATGTGATTCATTAATTCATTGGAATAATTGTTTTCATGTGTTTTTGATTTTTTATCACTCTTCATCCCTCTGGTTAGGGCAAGATCAATAGCTGTACCTTAGATGTCCTCTCACTCACGAGCTTTTAATACCCCTGTTGCTACTCACCAAAATAGGATGTAGAACATTGTCTTTGTGGAGTATGTTATGGCAGTTGACTTTGGTGTCCCTAAGACAATGGTATGAGGTCCCTAGACCCAGTTACTCATTTCCTCAAGGCATTTGGTCATGTCTAAGAAGTTTTCATAACTTTGCCCCTTGTATGCTCAACCACATTCATGGATATATTTGCAGCAAAGATAAATACCCAGCTACAGATATCCTCTATCAAACCTATGTATATTTGTGGGTGTACATCCACTCTCCCTCCCACACCCATTCAGCCTACATGTCTATCGATGCACCTAGTCATAGACTGCCATTATTGCAGGATTCTGTGTACAACATCGGCACTGTTGGATCAGCAATCTACCACAAGGTTGGTTTGAACCGCAAAGTCAGCAGTTCAAACTCACCAGCCACTCCTCGGGAACACTATACAGGATCGTTATGAGTCAGAACTGACTCAACGTCACCTAACAGCAACAACAACCTTTATTGAAGGAGTCCTGTAATTTTTAATTCATGTGTACAGAAAGTGTTTGGGGTTTTGTGCTGCTGGAGACGAGAAGTTTTGCTGAGAGGTTTAATAAGTCGGTTCCATTGGCTGAAAGACTGTACATGTTTGGGACCCTGAACCTGTTGATTCTAGCTTGGCCTGTTTATCGTCTGAAAGTAGCTACTGGTTTCTGAAAAATAAGTAAAAGGGAAGGTATGTATTATAATGAACCAGCAAAACAATAGGGTAACTTTAGATCCCAGATAGTTTATATGTCTACGTCACAGTACAATACTCCAAAAACAACAATAAAAAAAAACATAAACCATTTGAAATGAGTCTATATGACATCTGGATTCCTTGAGTCTCAGTGCCTCCCTGGAAACTCATAGGATTTTCCCCAATATTTCCCTCTTCATCCCACACTAATTTGTCAGTTAATTCCAGTTCTGAATTCAGTGGAACAAAGCAGAATCTAGCACAACCTTTCATATCACTAAAGTTTATTGTAAAGTGTTTCCCTAGAGCAAGGGGAGTGAACATTTTTTCTGCCAAAATTTATATCATTTTGCATCATGGGCCATACAAAATTATCAACTTAAAAATTAGTCTGCTATATTTGGCCAAACATTTAACTAACTCATCCTATTGTGATGGCTGTAACTGCCATTGCCTTGGCAAGGCCAGGCCAAATGAGTCTACAGACCTTATATGGCCTGTGGGCCAGACGTTCTCCACATTCATTCTTTCCATTTCTTTCGTTTCCCATGGAAGGCTCTGGGGTTTGGTGTCTTATTTTGAAATAGTCCTATAGCTGTAGTGACTGCAAACTCACTGACCTGATAAATGTCTAGTAGGGGTTGTGGATGGATGGTTGGTGAAAAAAGAAAAAGAAGGAGAGGGATGCAGGCTAAAGAAACAGTAAAGTGAACAATTGCTCGATTCATTTCTTTCTTGTCTGTGCAATTAATTTAAAGAAATTATTTTATTTCTACTCAGGTACAGCAATATCTTCATCCTCTTGGTTGTTTCACACCTTCGTGGTGGGTCTGTTCTCCAATTAATATTCTACCTCATGCGGAAGAGAGCACTTCCTGGGTATCTGATTAGTGATTCTGGTGTTGCCTTCCGAAGCGAAGCTAGTAGTCACAGTCACAGACATCTCCAAGGGGCCCAGCATCCTGTATTGTGGTCTGAAGCTATCAAGTATCCCAGCAGTATGCCTGGAAGGTGAGGTAACCTGGGATTCCAAGTTGGAGGGGAATAGCTGTTTTCCTGCTTCCTTCCACTGTAAACCACAGTCTTCCTTTTCCTTTCTTCCAAGGAAGGGACGCTATCTGTCCCAGTCATCTGGCATTTTCTAATATGATTTATCTAGTCCAGCATTTCTCAATGGCTTAACTATTATTACAAAATTTAACCAGCTGCTTAGAATAAAGAATTCTGATGGAAGTTTAGATCTGTGTATGAACACTGAATATTATTATACATCCTTTGAACTAGAATCAGAGCCAGGAAATAGGAGTTAATTTTGAATAACAAAACAGATATGTTTGTGAAGCAAATTTTCTTGTCCCCTACTATTTACATTTTAAGGAGACAGACTGTTATCAAAAGTAATCTCTCACTTTCTTTCGTACTATTATTACATTTATACATTATGTACCACTTTAAGTATGTTGTTGTTGTTAAGTGCCGTCAAGTCGATTCCAACCCATACCGACCCTGTATAGGGTTTCCCAGGAGCAGCTGGGGAGCTCGAACTGCCGACCTTGAAGTTCAAACGGCTTTGCAGTCTGGCGCTTAACCCACAGCGCCACACCAGGACTTATAAATATATATTTTTTAATTATTTTATATTTTAGGCTAGTCTTGGTGTGATGTGTGGGTTAATGTGCGGGACTGCAAAGTTGATTTGAATGGAAAGATCTCCGGTTTAAGCTCATCAACTGCTCCTCAGAAACCCTATACAGGGTTGCTATGGGTTGGAACCAACTCGACAGCACTTAACAACAAAGATCATGGTTGAGTTCAGTGAGTGTATGTGTCTGCTTTATGCCATGTACCATGCACACAGAAACAAACAAGACACATTGGAATAGAATTCACCAGTACTGAAGGTTTTCTGTGCACCTCAGGCACTAAGTCATTTATGAACATTCTATATCATTAATCCTCATAATACTTATAAAGAAGAAATGTTCTTTTTTTTTTTTTGTTAATAGCCTTTAACTTTCCTTTTGGCTCTGTAGAATAAGCACCACTAACAGTAAGATTATAAAGATGAGGCTGTCTTCTGCTGTAAAGATTTAAGGTCTCAGAACCCCTACTCTACCTGTAAGGTGATTATGAGTCAGAGTCAACTCAATAGCAGTGGGTTTGGTGTGGATTTCACTTTCCCAAGGAAGGTTATCAGAATGATGTCTGAGCTGAGTTTTAAGGGCTTGTACTATGTTTAATTCTCTGCCTATACATTCTGATGTGTAATACATTCAATATTACTATATTTTTAAATTCATCTTCTATGTTGAATGCCCATTCATAAAGTGTCTTGGGCTGGGTTCTCTAGAGAAACAAAACACCAGTGACATTTATATATATATATATATATATATATATGTTGTTGTTGTTAAGTGCCATCGAGTCGGGTCCGACCCATAGTGACCCTGTACAGGGTTTCCGAGGGTGTAAATCTTTACGGGAGTAGAAAGCCTCATCTTTCTCCCGCGGAGTGGCTGGTAGTTTCGAACCGCTGACCTTAAGGTTCGCAGCCCGATTCGTAACCACTACGCTCATATATATATATATATATATATATATATATATATATATATATATAGTGATGGTGGTGGTGGTGTGCCGTGGAGTCTACTAGCAACCTTGTACAGCATTTCCAAGACTATAAATCTTTACAGAACAGAAAGCCTCATTTTTTTCTCCTGTTGGTAGTTTAGAACTAGCTGACCTTGAGGTTAGCATCCTGATTCATAACCACTACACTACCAGAACTCCTTGTGTATATATGTAGAGAAGTTTATATCAAGGAAATGGCTCACACATTTAAAAAGGTGGACAAGTCCCAAGTTAGTGATTCATATGAGCCATGAAAAGCAGGTCAAGCAGCAGGCAGACAGCTTGGGCAGGTCAGATGGTTAGTTGCTGATGACTCCCAGTTTGGGCAGTCATCAGTTTAGGCAAAACCTTGAAACCTTTATGGAACACTATATACATACACAGGGTCCTCTGAGTCAGAATCAATTCAAAGGCAACTAATAACAACAACGATAACAATGAAATCCTATGCCATTTCTCTGTATAAGATTCCTTGTGAGACCACAGCCCTCTGAACTGGGGGCTTTCAAGCCTGCCTGCTTAAGTGGAATGCACACCCACTCCTTCATGGTGTGCTGCTCCTTTCAGGGCAGAAGCATGGCCTCTTGTGTGCTTAATCACACACAGCCCTCTGGTGGTGGTGGTGGTGTGCCATGGAGTAGTTCCGACTCATAGAGACCCTGGATAGTGTTTCTGAGCCTGTAAATCTTTAAGAGAGCAGAAAGCCTTATCTTTCTCCCGTGGAACCATGGTAGTTTCAAACTGCTGACTTTGAGGTTAGCTGCCCAACTAGTAACCACTACACTACCAGAGCACCTTACACAGCCCTCTCTGGGTTCTGTTATTCCCAGCTCCAGTTGCCCTGACTTTTTCTAGAAGTCTCCAAATCCTGCCACCCCTACTATTTACTCAGTCCTCCTCCAACTCCTCTCTCCACATATGAGAAGCGAATCCCTCTCTGGTGGCTTTATCTATGGTTTTCCGGAAAACTGCTTTTATGGTTCATTGTTTACCCAAATCCCCTGAGGGCCGAAGGCTTTTAAAAATCAAAAGACAAGGACTGAATTCTTGTTCTTCTGCATTCTGCTTTTCCTGAGGGAATCCATAAAGAATAAATACCTTTGTGGACTGAATGAAGGGAAACCAAGGGAGAGAGGTTATATTTACTCTTTTAAAATAGTAAAAATTATTCAGACATACAAATCAAGGAAGGGGTTCCAGACAAATGGAACATAACTAAGTAAAAAGTGAACAGAAAACACATAGTAGGTGAGGGATAAGAGCTGGGGATGGGGAGACAAATCGAGAATAGGTGTAACAGATTTCTCAGTAAAGGTGAAAGACATTTTTAAAGGTTGTTAAATGAGGAGATAATGAATCTTTCCTTTTCTAGTCCCCCCATCAATTCAATGCTGAAACACAGAGTAAGTGTTCTGAACCAAACGAACAGTTGCCATTGAGTTGACTCTGACTATGGTCACCACATGTGTGGCCGACTAGAACTGTGATTCAGAGGATTTTCAATGGCTGCTTTTTCAGAAGTAAAAAGCCAGGTCATTTTTCAAAACCTCCTTTAAGCAGGCTAAACTTTCAAATGTTAAGTCAGCAACCCCATGCATTAACTGTTGACACCAACCAGGAATCCCAATAATTTCATTAAACAGAGAGTAGACTCCTGGTGGGATGCTGTAGAATCAGCATTGGACTGTGAACCACAAAATCCACAGTTCAAACCCACCTGCTGTTCCTTGGAAACCCTACACAGCATCACTATGAGTCGAAATCAACTCCACAGCACTTAACAACAACAACAGAGAACGAAGGATTAGAAAATCATTCCAATAACACAAACCTTTAATTATATTAACTTCACTTTTCAGAAATCACTTCCTTAAATTCCTTGCTCTGCTTGTCTTCACAAATGTTTTTGGTATTGTTTTAGACTCTTATTTTGAATGGTGGTTATTATCTCCAATTTGACTTTTCAAATTAAATAACTTGAAATGTAGCAAGTACGCAGTCAGGGATATGGTTTCTTTTAAACTGAATTTAAATGCTAAGTGCTTAGATTAGTCAATGGGAGAGTTTCCCTTGACAGGAATGATATCAAGCCTTAAATTTTAATTGAAAAACAAGACCCTGATTAGTTGCTTTCTATCTGCACTTAACTGACTCAGAAATTGTATAGATACAATTATAAAAGAATAAATAAGAAGGTATTTTATGTCATGTATGGGGTGGTAATGGTTGATATATATATATATATATATATATTAAGATCTGGTTGTATTATACAGTTTATAATACTTTTATCTGAAAGAGTTAGTCTATAAAAATGAGTTAAATCAAATGATTCTTCCTATAAAGAAAGCATTTTTTAAAAAATTTCAGTGCAATGGGACATTTATTGAGGAATTATTGCAGTCATGCAAAGGGCTAACTTGTCTAGGCCTGTAAACTTTAAAGCACCTGGTAGTTGACACTGAATGTAAATGGATTAAATGCACCTGTTAAGAGATGGAGAGTGGTAGAATGGATAAGAAAACAAGATCCTTCAATATGCTGTCTGCAAGAGACACATCTCACACACAGAGATAAAAACAGATTAAAAGTCAAAGGATGGAAAAAAATATACCAAGCCAATTGCAATAAAAAGTGAAGAG
The DNA here is from genome assembly GCF_000296735.1 of Chrysochloris asiatica. NCBI lineage: Eukaryota > Metazoa > Chordata > Mammalia > Afrosoricida > Chrysochloridae > Chrysochloris > Chrysochloris asiatica. The sequence goes on from NW_006408520.1 coordinate 13,167,745, forward strand.
GAGTGCCAGTACTAATCTCTGATAAAATAAACTTTAAGGCAAAAAAACAGCATAATAGATAAAGATGGACATTATCTCATGATTAAAGGGACAATTGAACAAGATGAAATAATCATAATAAATATCTATGCGCACAATGAAAGAGCTCCAAAATATATAAAGCAAACTGTAATAGATTTGAAGAAAGAAATAGATGAATCTACAATAATAGTGGGTGATTTTAATACACCGCTTTCAAAAATGGATAGAACAACCAGAAAGAAACTTGACAAAGAAGAACTAAACAATACAATCAGCCAACTGGACCTTTTAGATGTGTACAGAGCATTCAACCCAACAACAACACAATACACATTCTTTTCCAGTGCCCATGGAACATTCTCCAGAATAGACCATGTTTTAGGCCACAAAAAGCACCTGATAGTCGAGACTGTGAATCAATGTTACCTTCCTTTACAGCTGCCTATTTTTTATTATTTAAACAAATGCTAAGGATAACTCATTATACCTACAAACTTAAGCCTTAAACTGTCCAGTATTAGGATTGTTGTTGTTGTTGTTAAGTGCCTTTGAGTCGGTTCCGACCCATAGCGACCCTGTACAGGGTTTCCGAGGGTGTAAATCCTTATGGGAGTAGAAAGCCTCATCTTTTTCCCGCGGAGCGGCTGGTAGTTTTGAACTGCTGACCTTAAGGTTCGCAGCCCGATTCGTAACCACTAATAGGTACTTAAAATTACATCCACTGGAAAGAAATATATTAATATTACAGTTGTAATAAGGCCCAAAACTACAAACAATAATTTTTTTCCTGGAGAGACAAAGTAAAATTGACTCAAATTTATACTATAGTGTTAATGACTGACAGCAGACCTTCTAATGAATGCAGATTTTGATAGGCAGAAGAAGCAAGCAAAGGTATTAACCCACTACCATAAAGTCAATTCCGACTTCTAGTGACCCTTTAAGACAGAGCAGAACTGTAACCATTACTGGAACAGAGAGTTTCATCTTTCTTCTGAGGAGCAGCTGGTAGGTTTGAATCATTGACTTTGTGGTTAGCAGGCTCACACTTAGGCCACTAAGCCACCAGTGCTCTTAAAGTTATTATGTATTCAAAGTAAGGACAGGCTACAGATTCATTTTGTTTTTGCACTTCATCTCAGAAACAATTTTCTGAAACACTTAAGGCAAAGACTGACTTTTTTCACCAATATTGTTGTTGCTGTTAGATGCCATTGAGTCGGTACCAACTCATAGTGACCCTATGCACAACAGAACAAAACACTGCCCTATGCTGGGCCAATCTCACAATTGTTGCCACACTTGGGTCCACTGATGCTGCCACTTTGCCAATCCATCTCACTGGGGGTCTTCCTCTTTTTTTCTGACCCTCCACCTTACCAAACATGATATCCTTCTCCAGCGACTGGTCCCTCCTGACAATATATCCGAAGTATGAGAGACGAAGTTTGGCCATCCTTGCTTGCTTATTGATAGTGCAGAGGACTTAAAATATTTACTGATGAAGATTAAAGACCACAGCCTTCAGTATGGATTGCATCTCAATGTAAAGAAAACAAAAATCCTCACCACTGGACCAATAAACAACATTCTGATCAACTGGGAAAAGATTGAAGTTGTCAAGGACTTCATTCTTCTTGGATCAACTATCAACACTCACAGAAACAGCAGTCAAGAAATTAAACGACGTATTGCATTAGGCAAATATGCCACACAAAACCTTTTTAAAGTGTTTGAAGAGCAAAGATGTCAGCTTGAGGACCAAGGTGTGCCTGACCCAAACCATGGTATTTTCAACAACCTCATATGCATGCAAAAGCTGGACAGTGAATAGGGAAGACCGTAGAAGAATTGATGCTTTTGAGTTATGGTGTTGGAGGAGAATATTGAAAGTGCCATGGGCTGCCAAAAGAACCAAAAGATCTGTGTTGAAAGAAGCTCAGCCAGAGTGCTCCTTGGAGGCCAGGATGGCCAAATTTCATCTCTCACCAATAGTAGGTGGCTTTAAAAAATGTGTGAAAAAATAGAATTAAAGGATATGAAAAATTTCCATGAACTTTTTGAGGCCTCCTTGTGTGCCTGGAGCATGCTCAATCATTAGAGAAACAAAGAACTACATTTTCTCCCAATATAGTAAGCTATTTATGTTGAGATGGTAAGCCTTGGCTGTATCAATCACTATGTTCTAGTCCAGCTCTCACTGAACTGAAGTCACGGGTGTGGTATCATCAATGCTGTAAATAATGTGTCATCTTTAAATTTTAAGTTAGGTTTTTCATAACTATTAGACTAGTATCAAGGTTACACTGCTTTAATAAAATGAATCTCACTCTCAACTCTATATGTTCTCTTCAGTCGAAAAGGAAAAGGTAGACTTGGACCATGGGCTGCCAAGAACTACACTCACATATACTGCACCCAATTTTGTCTTAACCTATAATCTGGAAATAAGCAGGAGAGTGTGATGCACAACTAAAGACCATCCACCAAAAAGCCACAGCAGAAAATATTGAACCATCATTGATGTCGTGTCACCTTGTTTTCTATTGTTTCTCAAGACAGCCAGGCCCAACTCAAGGTTGAACTCATTAAGAAATAAAGAGACAAAGAAAAAGGTTACATTTTATTTAAACTTTGCTTGGTTTTCCTCTGGCTTTGATGAACTGCATAGATGTTTTCTTTAATCAAGTCCCAGGGCTTGAGAAAAGCAACATAAAGCAAACAAGAGTTGGAAGACAGGCTAACAGATTAATGGAAAGGTTGAAGAATTGAGAAAGCGTTTATAGCATGAGATAAAGTGAATAAATAACTAAAATGTAACCTCAGGGTTCTCTCTAATAGCCTCCTGGGCTGTAAGATGACTCTCAGTTGATTAGGCTCTAGGACATAGCAAATACATGGCAATTTAATTACACCTAAAGTAGGAGCTCTAAAAGGCTATGTTCTGAGAGTTTTTAATGTTCTTGCGGTATCTTTACAATTGTTTCTAAAACCACATGTGGTGTCCCCAATAAATTAGATACACAATATCTACAGTGCTTTCATGATGAATCACTGTAATGACTGGGAGTCCTGGTGTGGTGCTGTGGGTTAATGCGTCAGACTGCAAAGCCATTTGAATTGCAAGGTCAGTGGTTCAAGCTTACCAGCTGCTCCTCGGAAAACTTATACAGGGTCTCTATGGGTCAGAATCGACTCAACAGCACTTAACAACAACAACAACAATGACCATGGAGAAAATGGGAATTAGGCGACTTTGGCATGATTTACTCTTTATTAACAACGTAGACTCCTGTAATAGTACTTGTTCTTCTATTTCTAAGTATTTGTAGGCAGGGTTTGGGGTTTGGGATTGGTTTTTTTATTTTGTTTAATGAATCTGATCTAAAACATTACACTGGGCTGCCATCAGACTCATATTTGGAAATCTGAAAAAAATGTAAGTTTTTCTTGTTTGTTTGTTTTTAAATTAAGACTGTTGCCTTCAGTTTGGGGGCACTCCTCTGAGACTTGTCAATTTCTCAAAAATTACTAAACAATAATAGCATTTGAGGGATGTTATGTTGTTATGTGCCGTGGAGTCGGTTCCGACTCATAGCGACCCTG
>NW_006408520.1:13171471-13190211 GCF_000296735.1 Chrysochloris asiatica
ATAACCACTATGCTACCAGAGCTCCTTATAATAGAGTATTGTTGTTGTTGTTGTTATGTGCCGTGGAGTCAGTTCCAACTCATAGCGACCCTGCACAGGGTTTCCGAGGCTGTTAATCTTTACGGGAGCAGAACGCCTCATCTTTCTCCCGCAGAACTGCTGGTAGTTTCGAACTGCTGACCTTACGGTTCGCAGCCCGATTCGTAACCACTACGCTTCCAAATCGTAAGCACTCTGATGGCAAAGATGGTAAACGTTTGACTGCTAACTGAAAGGTTGTCAGTTCAAACTCATCCAGGTGTTCTGCTGGAGAAAGACCTGCTTATTTGCTTCTATAAAGATTGTTGTTGTTGTTAAGTGTTGTTGAGTCAAGTCTGACTCATAGCAACCCTGTATAAAGGTTTCCAAGAAGCAACTAGTGGGATTGAACTGCCTATTTTGTGGTTAGTAGTCCAGTGCTTATACTACAATGCCATGCCAAGGCTCCAAAAAAACCCTATAGGGCAGTTCTAGTCTATCACATGGAGTCACTATGATACACCTAGCAACAATAATGGCTAATCACTTAGTTTCTGCTAAAGATAGTTTTGAAAGGGAAAGAAAATGCAAATTCAACTATTCTTCCCTGTTTATCTCTGCTAATTATATCCAAAGTATTGATTTCTCTCTGTTGATGTTATTAGGTGCTGTCTGGTGGGTTCCAACTCATAGTGACCCTGTGACAACAGAATGAAACACTGCCCAAACCTGTGTCATCCTCACAAATGTTGGGCTTGAACCTATTGTTGCTGTCACTGTGCTGATCCTCTGAGTCTTCCTCTTTTTCATTAACTCTACACTTTACCAAGGAGTCCTGGTGTGGTGCTGTGGGTTAATGCACCAGACTGCAAAGCCATTTGAACTGCAAGGTCGGTACGGTAGTTCAAGCTCACCAGCTGCTCCTCGGAAACCCTATGTGGGGTCGCTATGGGTCAGAACCGACTCGACAGCACTTAACAACAACAATTTACCAAGTGTAATGTCCATCTCCAGGGACTAGTCCCTCCTAATAACACGTCCAAAGAACCAGAGGAACAGTCTCGCCATCCTCACTTTTAAACAGCATTCTAGGAGCTCTGGTAGCGTAGGGGTTAAGAATTGGGCTGCGAACCTTACAATCAGCAGTTTGAAACTACCAGCCGCTCTACGGGAGAAAGATGAGGCTTTCTGCTCCCATAAACAGCCTCAGAAACCCTGTACAGGGTCGCTATGGGTCAGAACCGACTCGACGGCACTTAACAACAACAACTAGTTGCACATCTTCCAAAATAGATTTCTCTGTTCTTCTGGTATATCATGGTACTTTAAATATTCTTTGACAATATCATCTAATTCATATACCTGGATTCTTCAACAGTCCTCATTCATAGGTCAACTTTCACCTGCATATGAGGCAATTGAAAATATGGTAGCTTGGGTCAGGCATACCTTAGTTCCCAAAGTGACATCTTTGCTCTTTAACATTTTAAAGAGGGCTTTTGCAGCATATTTACCCAGTGCAATATAGCATTTTATTTCTTGACTGCTGCTTCCATGAGCATTGATTGTAGATCTAAGCAAAATGAAATCTGACAACTTCAATATTTTCTCCATTTATGACGATGTCATTTATTGGTCCAATTGGGAAGATTTCATTTTCATTACATTGAAGTACAATCCAAACTAAAGGCTACTGTCTTTGAATTTCAACATTAAGTATTTCAAGTCCTCTTTGCTTTCAGCAAGCAAGAGCGTATCATCTGCTTATCACAGTTTTGTTAATGAGCCTTCCAACAATCCTGATGCCATGTTCTTCTTAATTTAATCCAGTTTCTCAAATTAATTGTTAGCATACAGATTGAATAAGTATGGTAAAAGGATACATCCCTGATGCACACCTTTCCTGATTTTGTACCATTCAGTCTCCCCTTGGGCCTTCTTAGTGTTTTTTTTAAGACTTTTGAAAGATAAAGTTATCCACAAAACTTCTAGGCCAAGAGCAACCTCGTAAGTGAGATCACCCTTTGTAACGAACTTCCCTCTCTGGTTGATTCTGTATTTACTACAGTGGGACTCTCATTCAGCAATGTTAAAAGGCATTTTTAAAAAGAAAAAAGGTCTCTGGGTAGTGCAAACAGTTTATGTTGGATTACTACCCTGGATTCCTGAAGTGGCACTGTAGGATTAGTGATCAGCCTCAAGGTCAGTTTGAATTACAAAGTCAGCAATTCAAATTCATCAGCCACTCTTCAGAAGCCTGTACAGGTCCCTTGTGAGTCAGAACCAACTCAATGGTACTTAGCAACAACAACACAGTGCTCAGGGGGCACAGTGACTCCATAAGATAAGCACTGGACTGTGAACCACAAGGTTGGTGGTTCGAGCCTAATAACCACTCCAGGTAAGATGACACTGTCTGCTCCCACAAAAATTTAAAGTCTTGGAATCCCTATACAGGGTCAGAATCAACTAGACAGCACATAGAATAACAACAACAATAATCATAGTACTTGATGCAGATCAGATACTGAGTTGGAAGTGCTCTGCTTCATAGAATTGAATCTAAGGATGGACTCAGTTTTTCAGATTCTGTATCCAGTTCCCCAATACCTTGCTCAAGAGGACTGAAGTGTTGAAAGAAACATATCTAAAGAAGCAAAGATGCCCTAGGTTACTGAGGAACTCTGCTCAGAGCACCGAGGGAGAGGAAGGGTCTCTTATTCTCAGGTAAAGTCAATTCATGACATGGTTTACTGAAGTATATGTTTTCTGAATTCTTATTCAGTCCTCGTATGGTGCTGTGGGTTAATGTGCCAGACTGCAAAGCCATTTGAACTGCAAGGTTAGCAGTTCAAGCTCACCAGTTGTTCATTGGAAACCCTATATAGGGTTCACTTTGGGTCAGAACCGACTCGACAGCACTTAACAACAATTCATAAGAAGTTAGTGAATTCAGATTAATGCAAAAAAGGGTCTCATATCCTATTCTTTTTTTTTTATGTTTTATTGTGAATTATGTGATAATTTACATGGGCTCATATCCTATTCTTTTTAAGGGGCAACAGAAAGCCTTGTTTGACATTTTCATCTTTGCTATGTTGTTATTGTTGTTAAGTGCTATTAAGTCGGTTCTGACTCATAGAGATCCTGTATAGGGTTTCCTAGCAGTGGCTGGTGGATTTCAACCACAGACCTTGTGGTTCTAACTGACCTTGAAATCCAGTGTTTATCCTACAGCACAGGATATCCAGGGTTCCATAGTAGCTGATATAGCACTTGTTTCTTCTGATGGTGCTGAAAACATGCTTTAAGATTAGACAAATTTGCAAAATGAAGCTAGTTGTTGTTTTCTAAGAGTGCTTCCAGTACTAAAAGTTAGTTAAAGAACCTTGAAAAGATTTATGATGCCCAATAAGATGCTAGAAAATCAGGATATGAGTTAAACCCTGACATACAACCTGGAGGCCACCTATATACCAAACAGAGAACCTAAATTCTCAGTGGCAGTTGAAGACCAAATGAAGGAGGTCAAGTGAAAATAAAGGAAAGCCCAGAGGTTGGGAAAAACTTGTGTAGTAAGTGGAGCTCTCATTCAACAATGTTCTTAAGAGGTGTCTTTAAAAGAGAAAAAGGTCTTTAGAAAGTGCAAATTGTTTGTGTTGTATTACTACCCTGGAAACATCAAAAGAAGATGAAAGAAATACACAGAATGCACTGTACCAAAAATAATTGGTTGATGTTAAGTCATTTCAAGAGTACCATGTGATCAAGAAGCATTGAAGGTTTTGAAGGAGGAAGTCCAAAGAGCACTGAAGGCATTGGAAAAAAAAAAACCATGGCCCTGGAAATCGAAATGGTTTAACAAACTGATGCAATGCTGGAGGTGCTCACTCATCTGTGTCAAGAAATATGGAAGACCGTTTCCTGACCAAGTAATTGGAAGAGATCCATATTTGTGCTAATTTTACAGAAAGATGGTCTAACAGAATGCAGAAATCATCTGAAAATATCACTAATATTATATTAATTAATTAATGTGATTAATATCACAAGTAAAAATTTTTTTGAAGATAATTCAAAAATGGTTGCAACCGGGGGAGGTGGGAATTAATGGCAGATTAGGAAAAAGTGCAGTGCAGACCTCCACTAGGAAAAATACAGAATACCAGACTAAACAGTTTAAGAGGACTGCCCCAGAACTCTGAATTACCAATGAAGGAATATTTAGGAAGTTTGAAGCTTATAGTCAGTGAAATTTGTAGCAGAATCAAGAAAACTGGTGTGTTCTGACTGGCCAGCCTCAGTGGCTCCTGGAGCAGCCATCTTGGGAGTGATGGAGCAGGTGAAGCATCAGAGCAATGCTCCCACTACAGACATCTGACCCATCCTCGGAGATAAAGGTGTTGACATTCTCTTTTTTCAATTTTTTTCTCTGTTTTTTTTTGTCTTTCCCTGTTTGTGCACCTCCATTCTGCTGACTAGACAGGGTACCTGAGTGAGTGGGCACCTCCCCAAACCCTGAAGGTTCTACTACACATGCTCACAGATCTTCTCAGCAGAATCTAAGAAGGGAGAAGGTTCTGCTTAAAACCAAACAGCAATGCAAAATGGATCACTAGGAAAAAGGCCTGAACGAGGGTTGTGGAGTAGGAGAGAGACAGACGAAAAAAGTAAACAGGCCAAAAATTATATCCTGAGTTAAGTCATAAGGATCAACAGTGGCATCTTGAAATTTCTCAGGCACCTTGAAGGAAAGAAGCCAAAAAAGAGGCGTTAAAGTCGTGCTCATATTATGCTACATAATTTGTTTTTCTATTTTCTGTGATTATAGTTCCAATCTTTATTTAGTTGTTGCTGTTTTGTTTTTTGGTCCGCTTTTAACCTTTAGAGGGCTCTTTATCTCCCTACATTACCCAAGAAAACACAGTAATTGCAGTCATATAGTCAAGCTACAATCAGACCCTATAAAATCCCACCATCTAGGCACGAGCCAATATCAGCTGCTCTGGTAGCGTAGTGGTTACGAATCAGGCTGTGAACCGCAAGATCAGCAGTTTGAAACTACCAGCTGTTCAGAGAAAGATGAGGTATTCTGCTCCCGTAAAGATTTACAGCCTCAGAAACCCTGTACAGGGTCACTATGAGTCAGAACCAACTCCACGGCACAAAACAACAACATACACCAGATAGGCAGCCAACACCTGCTATAGTTACTCATAGTTAAGTAATTTTAAAAAAGTGAAAAGGGAGCCCATCTCCTGATCACATGTACCTGCAGACAGTCATAAAACATAATAAAACAACAACATATATTCATCTAATTATTGAAATCACAGCTAACTATTAAAGATGCCCAAGACAGCTAACCATATCTGCACATGTCCAGAAACAAGATAGAGTGACTGGGACAAATGACCAGGAGACAGACCTAGACATAACATTGAAAGGAAGGCAGGCTTTGGAAACGCCTGAGAAGGAATTCAGGGAAATGATACTTAGATGTATCCAAACACTCCACAGAGGGTTTGAGAAAAACAAGGAAGAAGTCATGAAAGTGCTACAGGAACAATTAAATAAAATAGATACAGCATTGTAAACAATTCAAAACCTACAAAAAGAGGTCCAAATGATTAATCATAAAATATCAACAATGGACAATACACTGCAAGGGCAAAGGAATAGAATTGAAGAGATGGAATCCAGAACTAGCAAGCTAGAAGATAAATCTCTCAATACTGCTAAAATAGAAAGACAAGCTGAAAAAAGGATTCAAATATCTGAAGAAAGTCTTATATTCATGTTGGACAACATAAAGAGGAATAACTGAAGAATTGTTGGCATTCTGGAACAGGAAGAATCACGCAAGTCCACAGAGGAGATAGTTGCGGAGCTGCTGAAAGGAAATTTCCCTAACATCCTGAAAAACTAAAAAATAAGCATTCAAGAAGTTCAGTGAACCCCAGGAAGGATAGACTCCCAAAAGAAAATCACGAAGACACATCATAATCAAGCTCTCTAAAATCAAAGACAAGGAAAGAATCCTGAAAGCAGCTAGGAAAAGAGAAATGTTACATACAAAGGCAAGCAAATCAGATTAAGCTCTGATCTCTCAGCAGAAACCACATAGGCAAGAAGGCAATAGAGACATATATAAAACAATGAAAGACAAAAATGGACAGCCAAGAATTGTCTACCCAGCAAAGCTGTCAATCAAAAATGACTGTAATAAAAACATTCAAGGATAAACAGAAGCTAAAGGATTTTGCCAAAGCCAAGCCCGTGCTTCCAAACATCCTAAAGGGCCTTTTTTGGACTGAGATCCAACAAGAACAGACAACAACCAGAGATTGACATACATGGCACACCACCCAGAACTCAAACGATAAATGGAAGAGTTCAGAACAGAACAAAACTATAAGAACGAATTCAGAGGATCTGAGATCAGTCTATGATCAAAACAATCGCAATGTGAAAGAAGTAAAAACATAGGAATGGAGATCCAGGTAGATTACAAGATAAAATAGACTGTTTTAAATGGGGGCAGGGGAAAGTTAATAGAATATAAGGCAACCTTAAAGAAAATTAATACTTCACAACATACCAAGAAAATGAAAATCCAAGAAGAGCATGGAAACATTAAAACTATGAAGAAACTAACAAGAAAGAACTCAAAAAACATGAACTCAGCACAGAAAGGCATATACAACAAAGAAACCAGCAGCACCACAAAAAACAACAACAACACAAAAACCAAAATGACAGCAGTTGATTCATATTTATCAATAATTACACTGAATGTCAATGGATTAAATGCACCTATTAAGAGACAGAGAGTGGCAAAATGAATAAGAAAACATGATCTTACAATATGCTGTCTGCAAGAGAAACAGCTTACACACGAAGAAGAAACAGACTAAAATTCAAAGGATGGAAAAAAATATACCAAGCTAATTGAAATAAAAAACAAGCCGGAGTGGCAATATTAACCTCTGATAAAATAAACTTTAAGGCAAAAACCAGTGTAATAAATAAAGATGGACATTGTCTCATGATTAAAGGGACAATTGAACAAGATGACATAAACATAATATATATCTGTGCTCCCAATGAAAGAGCTCCAAAATATATAAAGCAAACTCTAATAGAGTTGAAAAGAGATAGATAAATCTACAATAATAGTGGGAGATTGCAATACACCACTTTGGGAAAAGGCTAGAACAACCAGAAAGAAACTTGACACAGACAATGAGGAACTAAACAACAACAAAATCAGTCAACTTGACCGCATAGATGTGTACAGAGCATTCAACCCCAAAACAACACAATCCACATTTTTTTCAGTGCATATAGAATATTCTTCAGAATAGACCATATGTTAGGCCACAAAACAAGACTCCATAAATTTACAAACATCAAAATACTACAAAGCACCTTCTCAGACCACAATTATCAAATTAGAATTCAAGACCAAGGAAATAAAGTCAACTACATGGAAACTTAATAACACCCTGCTGAAAAGCTACTGGGTAGTAGAAGGAATAAAATGTGAATTCACAAAGTTCCTAGAAACAAATGAGAATGAAAACACAACATACCAAAACCTTTGAGACATGGCGAAAGCAGTGCTGAGAGTACAACTTATTGGAATAAATGCACACTTCCAAAAAGAAGCAAGAACCAAAATCAACACATGAACACATCTCTAACAACTAGAAACAGACCAGCAAAATAAATCTAGTCAACAGAAGACAGAAAATAATAAAGATAGAGCAGAAATAAATGAGATAAAAAATAGAAAAACTATAGAAAGAATCAACAGGACAAGAAGCTGGTTTTTTGAAAGAATTAATAAAATCGACAAACCATTGGCAAACCCAATAAAAGAAAAGAGGGAGAAGACACAAATAACACACATAAGAAATCAGATGGGTGATGTCACAACAGAAGCAATAGAAATAAAAAGGATATTATGAATATTATGAAGAGCTGTACTTTAATAAATTCAAAATTTAGAGGAGATGGATACATTTTTAGAAAAGCACAACCTACCTAAACTTCCACAGAGTAAAGTAGAAAACTTGAACAGACCTATAACAAAGGAAGAAATTGATCAGGTCATCAAAAAACTCCCAACCAAAAAAATTCCAGGTCCAGATGGCATCACTGGTGAGTTTTACCAAACATTCAGGGAAGAGCTGTCACCAATTCTACTGAAACTATTCCAGAATACAGAAGAGAGTGGAAACTTCCAAATACATTTTATGAAGGAAGTATAAGCCTGAAACCAAAGGCAGGGAAGGATATCACTAAGAAAAAAAATTATAGACCAATGTCGTTGTTGTCAGGTGCCATCGAGTCGGTACCAACCCATAGCAACCTACACACAGCAGAAAGAAACACTGCCCAATCCTGGCCCAGTCTCACTACTGTTGTCACACTTGAGTCCATTGATGCTGCCACTTGGCCAATCCATCACATTGGGGTCTTCCTCTTTTTCTCTGACCCTCCACCTTACCAAATATGATATCCTTCTCCAGTGACTAGTCCCTCCTGACAATATGTCCGAAATATGAGAGATGAAGTTTGGCCATCTTGGCCTCTAAGGAGCACTCTGGTTGCACTTCTTCCAACACAGATCTGTTGGTTCTTTTGGCAGCCCGTGGCATTTTCAATATTTTCCTCCAACACCATAACTCAAAAGCATCAATTCTTCTACGGTCTTCCTTATTCACTGTCCAGTTTTTGCACACATATGAGGTTATTTAAAATACCATGGCTTGGGTCAGGTGCACCTTAGTCCTCAAGCTGATGTCTTTGCTCTTCAACACTTTAAAAAGGTCTTGTACAGCAGATTTGCTTAATGCAATACGTCGTTTGATTTCTTGACTGCTGCTTCCATGAGTGTTGATAGTTGACCCAAGAAGAATGAAGTCCTTGACAACTTCCATCTTTTCTCTGTTGATAAGAATGTTTTTTATTGGTCCAGTGGTGAAAATTTTGTTTTCTTTACATTGAGAAGTAATCCATACCAAAGGCTGTGCTCTTTGATCTTCATCAGTAAATGTTTTAAGTCCTCTTCACTTTCAGCAAGCAAGATAGTGTCATCTATATATTGCAGGTTGTTAATGAGCCTTCCTGCAATCCTAATGCCACATTTTTCTTCATATAACCCAGCTTCTCGGAATATTTGCTCAGCATACAGGTTGAACAAGTATGGTGAAAGAATACAACCTTGTCACACATCTTTTTAAATTTTAAACCATTCAGTGTTCCCATGTTCTGTTTGAACAACTGCTTCTTGGTCTAGGTACAGATTCCTCATGAGTACAATTAAGTGTTATGGAATACCCATACTTCACAATGTTGTCCATAGCTTGTCATGATCCACACAATTAAAAGCCTTTGTGTAGTCAATAAAGCACAGGTAAACATCTTTCTGATATTCTCTGCTTTCAGCCAAGATCCATCGGATCAGCAAGGATATCCCTCATTCTACAGCCTCTTCTGAATCTGGCTTGAACCTCTGGAAGTTCTCTGTCAATGCATGATTATAATCATTTTTGTATTACCTTTAGCAAAACTTTACTCACATGGGATATCAAAGCAAAACTTTACTTGCATGGGATATTAAAGAGATTGTCTGATGATTTCTGCATTCCATTGGGTCATCTCTCTTTGGAATAGGAACAAATACCAATACAGATATAGACCAATATTCCTCATTAATATAGATGCAAAAATTCTCAACAAAATCCTAGACAACAGTAGGAATTGAAGGAAAATTCCTCAGCATAATTAAAAACATATATACAAAACCAACAGCCAACATCACTCTCAATCGAGAGAAACTGAGAGCCTTCCCTTTGTGAACAGAACCAGAAAAGGATGCCTTTTGTCATCACTCTTATTCAATATTGTTTTGGAGTTCTTATCCATAGTATATCGCAAGATAGGGAAATTAAAGGCATCCAAATTGGCAAAGAGGAAGTAAAGTTCTCTCTGTTTGCAGATGATATGATCTTATACATAGAAACCCCCAAAGACTCAGCAAAATCACAACTGGAACTCATTGGAAGAATCAGCAAAGTGGCAGGGTACAAGATCAACATACAAAAATCAGTTAGATTTCTCTATACTCTAATGACAGCACTGAAAAGGAAGTTAGGGAAGCAATACAATTGACAATAGCCATCCAAAGGATGAAATATTTAGGAATAAATGTAACCAGAGAAACAAAGGACCTATACAAAAAATTGCAGAGTACTAGTACAAGAAACTAAAAGAGACTTACAAAAATGGAAGACTATACCATGTTCCTGGATAGGAAGACTTAACATTGTGAAAATGTCAATACTGCCCAAAGCCATTTACACATATAATGTAATCTCAATCCAGATTCCAACGTCATTCTTTAGAGTGACGGAAAAACAATCACAAACTTTATATGGCAAGGAAAGAGACCCAGGATAAGCAAAGTACTGCTTAAGAAGAACAAAGTTGGAAGCCTCTCACTCCCTGATTTCAAAATTTACTACATGGCTACAGTGGTCAAAACAGCCTGGCACTGGTACAATGAAAGATACATAGATCAATGGAACAGAATCAAGATCCCAGAAATTAGCACAGCCACACATAGCCAACTAATCTTCGACAAAGGGCCAAAGTCAATTGAATGGGGAAGAAATAGCCTCTTCAACAGTGGTGCTAGATATGTAAAAAAATGAAACAAAACTTTTACCTCACGCCATACATAAAACCCAACTAAGCATGGATTAAAGATCAAAATGTGCATTCTAGAATTATAAATGTCATCAATGAAAAAATAGGGAGAAATCATACTTATTCAACCTGTCTGCTGAGCAAATAATCTGAGAAGCCGGGTTATATGAAGAAAAATGAGGCATCAGGATTGGAGGAAGACTCATTAACAACCTGCAGTATGCAGATGAAACAACCTTGCTTGCTGAAAGTGAAGAGGACTTGAAACATTTACTGATGAAGATCAAAGAGCTCAGCCTTCAGTATGGATTACATATCAATGTAAAGAAAACAAAAATCCTCACCACCGGACCAATAAATAACATCCTTATCAATGGAGAAAAGATTGAAGTTGTCAAGGACTTCATTCTTCTTGGATCAACTACCAACACTCATGGAAGCAGCAGTCAAGAAATCAAATGACATATTGCATTAGGCAAATCTGCTGCACAAGACCTTTTAAAAGTGATGCAGAGCAAAGATGTCAGCTTGAGGACCAAGGTGTGCCTGACCCAAGCCATGGTATTTTCAATAATCTCATAAGCGTGTGAAAGCTGGACAGTGAATAAGGAAGACCATAGAAGAATTGATGCTTTTGAGTTATGGTGTTGGAGGAGAATATTGAAAGTGCTTTGGGCTGCCAAAAGAACCAACAGATCTGTATTGGAAGAAGTGCAGCCAGAGTACTCCTTGGAGGTCACAATGACCAAACTTCATCTCTCATACTTCAGACATATTGTCAGGAGGGACCAGTTGCTGGAGAAGGATATTATGTTTGGTAAGGTGGAGGATCGGAGAAAAGAGGAAGACCCCAGCGAGATGGGTTGGCAAAGTGGCAGCATCAATGGGCTCAAGCATGGCAACAATTGTGAGTTTGGCCCAGGATTGGACAGTGTTTTGTTCTGTTATGCATAGGGTCATTATGAGCCGGTACCGACTCAATGGCACCTAACAACAACAATACAGGGCACACACAGACTACCAAACATTGCAAAAATTACACAAACAAAAGAAGACAAACAAACAAAAATAGATGATTAGTACATTCTAAAATTTAGAAACTTCTGTGCATCAAGGGATTTCACTAAAAGAGTAAAGAGGGAGCCCACGGAATGGGAAAAAATCTGTTGCAATGACATATCAGACGAGGGACTGATTTCCAAAATCTATAGGACCTATCCAAAGAAATAGTGACACCAGAGATGGAGGCAGAGATGAGGACATGGAGAGAAAGAACAGCTGAGGACTCTGGACTCATGGAAAGAGAAAAACTGAGTGCTGGTGGCCAGGAGGCAGGCTTGCAGAATGTGCCCTTTGGTTGTTTAAATTATTATATGTTCTTGAGTGCTTTGTGCCCATTTCCGGCCCCACCCCCACAAAACAGAGAGAATAGAAATAAATACTGTTGAATGATGATGCATGGAGGAGATTGTAATCATTGCAATGAAACAATGGTGTAAAACCAATGTTCTCCCCTGTAAGCTATCACTCAATTCACAATAAAAATTATAAAAAGAAACAAGCAGTTGCAACAGTACATCAACAGGGAACTGCAAGAAATTCAAGATGGATTCAGAAAAGGATGTGCAACAAGTGATATCATTGCTGACATCAGATGGACATTGACAGAAAGCAGAGAATACCAGAAGATGTTTATTTTTTGTGTTAGTAACTATGCAATGACATTAGATTGTGTGGATCATAAACTATAGATAACATTTCAAAGAATCAATATTCCAGAACATTTATGAAGAATATTTTGCTTATGAGGAATCTGTATATAGACTACGAACGAGGCAGTCATTAGAACATAACAAGGGAAACAGAATAGTTTAAAATCAGGTTATCTTTTCACCATACTTATTCAATCTGTTTGATGAGCAAATAATCTGAGAAACTAGGTTATATGAAGAAGAAAGTGCCATCAGGATTGAAGGAAGAATTGTTAACATCTTGCAATATGCAGATCACATAACCTTGCATTCTGTAAGTGACGAGAACTTGAAAATACTGATGAAGATCAAAAACCATAGCTTTCAGTATGGATTGCACCTCAATGTAAAGAAAACAAAAGTTCTCACAACTGGACCTATAAATAGCATTATGGAAAATGGAGAAAAGATTGAAGTTGTCAAAGGCTTGATTTTACTTGGATTCAGAATCTATATTTGTGGAAGCAGCTGTCTAGAAATGAAAAAACATATTGTGTTAGGCAAATGTGCTGCAAAGGACCCCTTTAAAGTGTTCAAGAACAAAGACGTCAGTTTGAGGACTAAGGTGTGCCTGACCATGTGGAAAACTCATTTGGGCAGGAGGAGAATCAAACTCAAAACCAACCCAAGGCAGATTCCTATGAAAGGGAAGTCAGACATGCCTCCACCCTACAACCTTCTTTACCTTATACTTACACCAACCATTCCTCCCACAGCACTCTCTGCTTCACAACTGCGTGCAATAATCCATTGCAATGGCCACACAGAACTCATAACAATAGTCATGATTATGGGGTTTATTAAGTGAACAGGACACATACATTCAGGATCAGAAACAACTCAGGATATAGTGATAGCTCAATTAGGAATGCCTCTTCTTTGCAGTACAACATGTGGCCCCTCGGCCTCAGCACTGCTTGGGTAAGCATTACAGAGCTCTGTTAGACAGTCTATAAATGTCTAAAAGTGCACATTCTACAACCCAGTCTCATGCCCATAGGCACTCAACTTTAATAGGTCCATGGGCCTAGAAGTCCACAGCTACTCTCTCTTCATGCCACTGTGTCTGTTATTGGGGCTTTCCTAGGTAGGGATCTCATGCACCACAAAAGTTCCTCTTTCTTGATAGTCCTGGGATTGTCTGTTCTTGCTTCCAAGAGTGTTCCTTTTAATTCTAATGGGACAGCAAAACTAACCAATCCCAGCATTAGAGTCCTATACACTGTATTTGCATGATCCCACACAATCATTTGGTGGAAATTAAGATGACTTTGGACAGGAAAACCATATAAAGTAAATTCAAGGTACCATATCATGGTATTTTCAATCATCTGATTTTCATGAAACATTTACTGACGAAGATCAAAGAACACAACCTTCAGTATGGATTGCATCTCAATGTCAAGAAAACAAAAATCCTCACCACTGGACCAATAAACAACATTCTTACCAACGGAGAAAAGATTGAAGTTGTGAAGGACTTTATTCTTCTTGGATCAACTATCAACGTTCACAGAAGCAGCAGTCAAGAGATCAGACGACGTATTGCTGCACAGGAATTTTTTTAAAGTGTTGAAGAGCAAGGATGTCAGCTTGAGGACTAAGGTGCGCCTGACCCAAGCCATGGTATTTTCAATAACCTCATATGGATGCGAAAGCTGGACAGTGAATAAAGAAGATCATAGAAGAATTGATGCCTTTGAGTTGTGGTGTTGGAGGAGAATACTAAAAGTGCCATGGACTGCCAAAAGAACCAATAGATCTGTTTTGGAAGAAGTGTAGCCAGAGTGCTCCTTGGAGGCCAGAACGGCTAAGCTTCGTCTCTCATACTTTGGACATATTGTCAGGAGAGAACAGTCCCTGGAGGATGTCATGCTGGGTAAGATGGAGGGTCAGAGAAAGAGAGGAAGACCCCCAACGAGATGGATCAGCCAGGTGGCATCATTGATGGCGTCAAGTGTGGCAGCAGTGGTGGGGTTGGCCCAGGATCGGACATTGTTTCGTTCTGCTGTGCATAGGGTCGCTATGAGTCGGTTCCGACTCGATGGCACCTGACAACAACAACAGCAACATGTGCATGTGAAAGTTGGACAGTGAATAAAAAAGACCATAAAAGAATTGATGTCTTTGAATTATGGTATTGTAGAAGAATATTGAAAGTACCATGAATTGACAGAAGAACAAAGAAATCTGTCTTGGAAGAAGTACAGCCTGACTGCTCCTTAGAAGTGACATTGGTGAGACTTCATCTCTTGTACATATTGTCAGGAGGGACCAGGCCCTGGAGAAGGACATCATGCTTGGAAAAGTGGAGGATCCATACCCAAAAAAAAACGAAGCCCCCAGTGAGACACAGTGGCAACAACAATGGGCTGAAACATAGCAATCCTGAGGACGGCTCAGACCAGGCAGTGTTTTGTTCTGTTGTAGCTAGGGTTGGTATGAGGACAGACTCCACAGCACCTAATAAAAACAACAGAAACCTGAAGGTTGGCTGCTCAAACCCACAAGTGGCTCTGTAGAAGAAAGACCTGGTGATCTACTTCTGTAAAGATCACAGCCACGAGAACCCTGTGTATGTAACTCAGTTCTACTCTAACATATAGAGTCTCCATGAGTCAGAACTGACACAAAATCAATGAGTTTGTTTTGGGGTTTGCTTGTTTTTTAACTTGTTGGTTTACTTTTAGAGAAAAAAAGAAGAGTTTCAGTGGCTCAGTTGCACTCAGTTGTAGGGGCCAGTATTAATCTGTCAAAATGCAAAGAAAATGGCTGAGGCAAACCCCTGAACTGGACACTGACACAGCCAGCCCCTATGCTAAGTGGAGGCAATAAAGCCAATCCCGGACTTGGCAGGGAAAGAACTTGCAGGATGACCTGACCCCCACACACTCACAAGCTCACCCAGCATCTTGTGGCTACAGGCTTCTGGGGCTAGGCAAGGAACACAGGATTCCTTGGAACTGTAGAGACCCTATCTACTGTTGTTGCTGTTGTTGGTGAATGCCATCGAGTTGGTTCTGACCCATAATGCCCCTGTATAGGGTTTCTGAGAAGCTGCTAGTGAGCTTGAACTGTCAACCCTGAGGTTCAAACTGACATTGCAGTGCAGAGCATTAACCCACAGCACCACACCAGGACAGTGAACAGAAGCAGGTAACTGCTGGAGCTGGGTGGCCCTAGCTCTCACTTGACCCCCAGACGATTGCTGTTCTTGACTAAGAATTCCTTTCCAAGTGTCATGCTGCTGTTTCTGGTTGTCATCAGATAAGCATCCACTCCCTAGCAGTCATGTGATGTCTATTGGCAAGGTTAGTCCCCCCCTGGGGCAAATCCCTTTGATCAAAAATTTTGTTTTGTTTCAGCTCATGGGGACAGATCACACAGTAAGGCATCTCAGAGTCAATAAGAAAATGTTAATAGATTTACTCGTGCTGGGGAGGCCAGGACCAGTGTTTTAATCATCTTGAGGCTGCTTAATTAACATTTGTCAGCATTATTTCTGCAACTGTTAGCAAAATGTAAATATTTAAATGGCATGTATTTTTCATGGAACAGGAGAATTGTGAGCACAGAACTTGGGAAAGAGCTTAATCTCAGTTTTCATAAAACACCCTCTTTCGCTCTTGGCAAGTGTCTTAACTTCCTGGCTTGTATACCTCAATGTCTTCACCCATAAAAGAGAGAGAATGCAAACAGTTCTAAAGGGGGTTATAAAGATTAATCACCGACTATCAGAAAAAATCCTTTGAAAGTGAAAATTGGCAAATATAGCACTTCCATCCCACCTGTGAGCAAATACTCTCAGCAGAGAGAAAACATGAAGAGATGTGGAATTGTGGGCTGGAATGATTCTACATACTTTTCATTCACTTCACTTGAGTTGCTTAGGGTGCTGCATATTAAACAAGTGCAGTTCTAAGCCATGGTGAGCAACAAAATATTCAGAAGAATAAACTAAAGAACTCTACAAATAAAATTGTTCACTAAGAAAGCATTTATTTCAAAGTGTAAGCTAATGCCTAGATGAATTCACTAAATGTATCCACCAGTTTTTGTTTTGTTTTACAGTTGTAAATGGTTTATAAGTCAGGAAGAATGGAGAAACGTTAGGAAATAAGAATTTAAAGTGTCATTGAGCAAACAGTTCTCAAGGGGAAACATTAGAGGCCATGTTCAGTCTATTTCAATGTAAGTTTTAAATGTCTTGTCAAGATTGGGTGGTGATTGGTCCTTGTCTTAGTTGTCTAGTGCTATTGTAATAGAAAGACCACAAGTGGATGCTTTAATAACCAGAAATTTATTCTCTCACACTTTAAGAGGCTAGAAGTTTGAATTCTGAGCACTGACTCTGGAGAAATGTTCTTGTCTCCTTTTATCACGGGTAGGTCCAGAATTCCTTGGAGATCTCTATACATCTTGGTATCCATCTCTCCCCCTGGATCTAGGAGCTCCACAGTGCAGGGCCCCAGCTCCTAAGGACACACATCTCTCCTAGCTCTTCTGTTTTGGTGGTAGTAGGTCCCTCCTTCTCTGCTCACTACTCTTTCCTTTCATCTTTTGCAAAATAAAAGGTGTTGCAGGCCACATCCTTGGGAATCCCCCCTAAACTAGGCCACACTGGTAGTGGGATTAACAGCAGGAGTCCTGGTGTGTAGTGGGTTACCTGTTTGACTGCTAAACACAAGGTCAGCAGTTGGAGTCCACCAGTCATTCTGCAGGAGAAAGATGAGGCTTTCTGCTCCCATAAAGATTTACAACTTCAGAAATCCTATGCAGGGTCACTATGAGTCTGATCCACAGCCACCATCCCACCCTTAATCTTCTTAGTAGAGTTTTTATTGTGTTTTCTTTTCTTTTTTTTTTTTTTTTAATGCTAAGGGGCTTCACTAATTTCATGGCACCGAACAACAACAATAGGGGGTTTCACAAAACTTGTGTAAAAATGCCATTATCTTTTCATTCATTGTTTCCACGAATTTTCCGAAGCCACCTGTATATTAAATTTTAACTTTAAATCTAGGAGTTTTTGATGATAAAAACCAAAGCCAAACCTCTTGTCATCTAGCTGGTTCTCACTCCTAGCAGTCCTGTAGAACAGAGTAGAACTGCTCCTTCAGGTTTCTGAGCTTGGAAATCTTTACAGGAACATACAACCTGATCTTTGTCCTGAGGAGCAGCTGGTGGAGTTGAACCATTAACCAATGCAGCACCAGAATAAGCACTTTTAGATGAAAAATATAAATGGATTAAATACACATAATGGATCGGAGGCTACAAAGTCTTCATGTTATATTTGTAGGCTTAAGTATAAATAGATTGAAAGTCTAAATGTATAAAAATTTATTTGTATATAGGAGGTGTTTGTTTACTTTTAGGTTCCAATCAATCATTTTTGTTTAATACAATTATTTAGAAGGAAAGGATACCTTAAATTTTCAGTCTTTATAGGAACCGTCTAGTTTGTTCTTCTGCCCCATTAACTTCAGAAATGATATATTCATTTCAAATTCTGGCACTGCATTACTTCAAATTCCTGCCAGAACAAATGTAAATAGGATGTAACCAACCTATACTCCATGAGGAAAGACATAATTTTTAAAATATCAATTATATACATCTCTAGGCAAAAAAAACAACAAAAACTTAGCATTCAGATGAATAAACAAAGAGAGATGATATTTCATTTATTAATCTAACAAATGTCAATATTTTGAAACATATTACTCAATTTAAAAATAAAGTTAAGTCACCTTAAAAGTGTTTTTGTTGTAATGTGCCTTCTAGTCAATTTCTAGTAATGTGCCTTCTAGTCAACGGTAGCACTATAAAACTATAATTTTAGAGACTGTAAAGCTTCATGGGAGCAGAAAGCCTCATCTTTCATTCCCAGAGCAGCTGGTAGGCTCAAACTGATGACCTTGCAGATAGCAGTCCAGTGTTATCCTACAGTGCCAACAGCATTCTGCTTTGAAAATAGTGATAACAATACATTTACTAACTATGACCTTGTTAAAAGATACATATTACTATTTGAGAAACTAAGGTTTACGTCTTCATGAAAGAAATAAAAAATTAAATAAAGCAGTACATAAGATTTTGAACTCCTGTTGTTGTTACTAAGTGCCATTGAGTCACTTCGGAACATCATACATGAAGAGAGCAAAAAGTCATTGAGAAGACAAGAAAGAAGGAAAAGGTCAAAATGGATGTCAGAAGAGACACTGAAACTTGCTCTCCAGCATAGAGATG
>NW_006408520.1:13191741-13197545 GCF_000296735.1 Chrysochloris asiatica
AAAGTGCCCATCAACTGAAGAATGGATAAACAAACTGTGGTACATACACACAATGGAATATTATGCTACCTTGAAGAATAACAAGGAAGCTGCAAAGCACCAGTTAACATGGATGAACCTTGAGGACATTATGTTGAGTGAAATTAGTCACAAAAGGAGAAATACTGCATAGGACCACTTCTGTAAAAGACTTAGGGAAAGAACCATACTAAAGGGGGGTGGGGAGATTCTTTGCTGATTGCTGGGATGTTGGGGTGGAGTGAGGAGAGGGACAGAAAGGTAGAGCACAGGGCAGGGAATAGACACAGGATAGTTAGGGTACTGGGAGGGGGGCAATACACAAAAGGGAAGAGGGGAATGGAAGAACAAAGCACAGGGGAGAACAAGTAGGCAGGTTTGCATGGGCTAAGTGGGACAGAGGTAAATAATAATGTATACACAACCTTGGAACAACAGGGTTTGGGGGTACATGAATTGAGACATGGTTGGAATAGGGAAAATGGGGGAAATAATGTTAAGATGCTTGGCTGTCTACGAATCTTGGTGTTCCTTGCATTACATTTTAAAATAGACACTTGAGGGGGAGAGAAAAGAAAAGCCAGAACTATCACCATAGAAAGCTTGTAAGTCTGTCTTCTGCCTATAGTGGATTGGGATACCTAAAATGGGGATACAATGAGCCCAGTGAAGGAGGCTGCCTGCGGAGCCTCTGCATTGCATAAGACTATAGGTAGAATCCTGAACAGCATCCAGAATCTTCAGAGGTGGGAAATTTCCCCCTGAGAGGACAGGCAGACCAGCCTAGAGTGGCTAGAAGAACAGAAGATACTTCTTGAAAGAAAGACCTACAGGAAAAACACAAAACAATAGAGGTATACCGACCAATTACTACAAGAACAAGCAAGTTGCCCACCCTGGAGACTTCAAGGCAAGGGGTCAGGACCCTCAGAGTAAACCCCCTTCCAAGAATAAGACTCAATGGGAATACACGCTCTGATGGATGACCAAGTTCGCCACCGACAAGGGGAAGTAAGGGAAAAACAACTATGAGGCTGCGAGCTAAGCCCTAAAGTTGTCAATAGACTCCTGTGAACCCAGGTGGAGACCTGGTTGACTAGCAGTGTGGCAAGACCTGGGGACTCTTGGGCCCAGAGTCAGTGACATAGCCATGGAGGACTGGAGTGGAGGGTGAAGTGTCCAGTGGATAAGAAAAGAGGGCATATCCGCAAGAGCACCCACACTTGCAGATAATACCCATTTGACCTAACCTCAATGACTGGGTGATTAGAGCTCAACTAGAAAAAGAAAGAAGAGGAAAAATAGAGTAATCTGAAACAATTTGATGAACTTGACCTACACCTATGGATGCAGTAGCTCAACATAGGGAACAAATCTTTGCAGCAGGGATCATTCCCAGCCCCTCCATACACAGAGTAGACAGGGATGGGCAACTTGGACACTGGCTACCCAAAAGGGGAGGGGTGGGTACAAAGGCAAGAAGTGACTGGCTTGCAAAATTTCAAGAGGGAACCTTGATTCAGAGGGCATGGAGCAAGGTAGAATCTCCACTGAGTAGTATCCAATCTGTCTAGGCGGGACTGATTAAAGGAAATGCGGATAGGTCTCTTGTGATGCAAGGGTGAATAATTGTTACTAGGACTGATTGTGAAGGTTGTAAATGTAAAAGTGGGCATTCTGTGGCAAGGAGAGGAGTGATTAACTTTGAAGGCTGGGAGCAGAGGTCCCTGGAACCATGAAGGGAGAAGAGCGGAGAGCGGAACCCCTACCCAGAGAGGCAGCCATCCCCGAGATGGAGGCAGAGATCATGACTTGAAGAGAGGGAGCAGCTGGGGACTCAGGACCCAGAGAGGAAGAGGGGCTGTGTGCTGACGACCGGGGGGAGGAGGGGGGAAGAAGGCTTATAGGATGTACCCTTTCGTTGATTGGTGATGCGTGGAGGGGATTGTAACCATGACAATGAAACAACATATGATAGGATGAATGTAAAACTGATGTTCTCCCATGTAAACTGTCACATAATTCACAATAAAACTTTAAAAATAAGTACATAAAATTAAGAAAGGTGTGCAACAAGGTTGTATTCTTTCACCATACTTATTCAAGCTGTATGCTGAACAAATAATCCAAGCAGCTGTGTTATATGAAGAAAAACGTGGCATTAAGATTGGAGGAAGACTTATTAACAACCTGCGATACGTAGAGGATACAACCTTGCCTGCCGAAAGTGAAGAAGACTTAACATATTTATTGATGAAGATCAAAAAACATAGCCTTCAGTAAGGATCGCATCACAATGTAAAGAAAACAAAAATCCTCACCACTGGACCAGTAAACAACATTCTTATCAAGGGAGAAAAGATTGAAGTTGTCAAGGTCTTCATTCTTCTTGGATCAACTATCAACACTCATGGAAGCAGCAGTCAAGAAATCAAACGACGTATTTCTTTATGCAAATCTGTGTAAATTTGCCTAAAAAAAAGGCATAAGACCTTTTTAAAGTGTTGAAGAGCAAAGATGTCAGCTTGAGGACTAAGGTGCACCTGATCCAAGCCATGGTGTTTTCAGTAACCTCATATGCATGTGAAAGCTGGACAGGGAATAAGCTAGACCTTAGAAGAATTGATGCCTTTGAGTTATGGTGTTGGAGGAGAATATTGAAAGTGCCATGGGCTGCCAAAAGAACCAATAGATCCATTTTGGAAGAAGTGCAGCCAGAGTGCTCCTTGGAGGCCAAGATGGCCAAACTTTGTCTCTCATACTTTGGACATAGTGTCAGAAGGGACCAGTAGCTG
The DNA here is from genome assembly GCF_000296735.1 of Chrysochloris asiatica. NCBI lineage: Eukaryota > Metazoa > Chordata > Mammalia > Afrosoricida > Chrysochloridae > Chrysochloris > Chrysochloris asiatica. The sequence continues at coordinate 13,194,555 of NW_006408520.1, forward strand.
GAGAAGGATATCATGTTTGGTAAGGTGGAAGGTCAGAGAAAAAGAGGAAGAACCCCAACGAAATGGATTGGCCAAGTGGCAGCAGTGATGGACTCAAGCTAGGCAACAATAGTGAGGTTGGCCCAGGATCAGGCAGTGCATAAGGTCACTATGGGTCGGTATCGACTCGATGGCACCTAACAACAACACAACAAGTCACTTCTGACTTATAATGATCCTGTATAGTGTTTCTGAGGAGTGGTTGATGAGCTTGAACCACCAACCTTAAAGTTAAAATCGACCTTGCAGTCCAGTGCATTAGCCCATAGCACCACACCAGGACTCCTTGAACTCCTAGTGAGTACTTTAAAAAGTGTCATACATTTGTTCTTACTTGAGCAATTGATTTATCATTTCTAGGGTTATATCAAGTATTTGACTTGTTATCAGTAACTGCCAAAATATCTTCAGTCCTATAATTCCAAAATGGAAAACATACTTATAAAACACACAGCACATTTCTTTTATCTGTTAAATGGGTAGTTGAAAATCAACCATAATCAAAGATGTTTCAGTTAATACATATCCTTCTTCAATTTGTTTACTTAAATGACACAATCAAATTCTATGCTTTGTAGGATATGACAGATTTCCCAATACAATTGAATACATGAAGCTACATACATGATAGAAGCAACAATGCACAGAGTACTTATCTTCTTACTTTCAGAGAGTGCTACATTGAAATTTATTTATTTATTTATTTTCCTGCCTCATATTTATTTGTACAAACAGCACAGGAGGACACCAGCTCCATACGGATGGTAGCCCAAAGGGTCCTGCCAATCCCTCTGTCCTCAGATGGAGAACTCTATTCCATCTTTGTGGGGGCCTGAGCACCTTTGGGAGCCTGAGGTGAGACCTTGGCTGGGGCTGGAGTTAAAGCCTTGGCTGAGGCTTTAGTTGAGGCCTTGGCTAGAGCTTTAGCTGAGGCCTTGACTGGAGCTTTAGTTGAGACCTTGGTTGAAGCTTCAGCCTTAGTTTTAGCACTGGCCTTGGACTTTGGCTGACAGAGCCTCAGGCCCTTGGCAATGCGTGCCTGAGCACGCTTCCCCTGCTTGGGATGGGCAATGTAGGCCAGTCGACTGAGCTTGCGGTTGACACCCCTTGGGATCTTAGGCTTGATCTCCTTGCTGAGAGCCTTGATAGCCTCAGCACGTGCATCCACGGCCTTGGTGTTGTTGGCCTGCATCTTCTTCAGGCCCTTCTTGTTGTGCTTCTTGGCAAAGCGCATTTTCCTCAGAAACTTGGGGTCCACCCCCTTGAGAGACTCATATCGTTGTGATCGGGGTTTCTTGATACCATTTCTGTGCCATTTTCGGGATTGGTTGTGCGTGGTGTGGTTCTTGGACTTGGCCATGTCTGCACCGACGCCGCAACTCCCGGTGCGCCAGGGACCGGAAGAGGAAATTTATTTTTAAAAATAAGTATAATAGGCAATAAAATGTCTGTGAGTGATGGATAGGAATTTCTCATGAGGGATCTGAATAAATTTGAACCCCAGAGTTAAAAAAAAAACAGAACTTTAACACTGATTTCCTATGATAAAATAGGTTTCCTGAGATTTAGCTCAAGAATAATGAAATTTCTAGCAGATTCATTATAGCAATAAGACAACTTTAAGACAGTACTGCTTGAAATTATAATCCTGTTTGGTGAATTTCAGACAAATTCAAGTATAAAATGCCTTAAAATCATGAGTATAATCTTCCCCTTTAAAGAAATATTGGTGGTGTTCAATTTTACCTGAACCTTGTGATTCTGGAAAAAAACTGTGGTTGTTAAAGAAATCTCCTAGCTTTTGTGGTCAGGAAACTGGCTTACTGTAAATAACCATCCTTCCCATCTGAGTTAGATATGACTCAGGGATGCACTTTTGTTACCTATGATGAGGTCAACTATCAAACCAAAACAACCAATTCTGACTCAGTGACCCTGTGTGTTACAGAGGAGAATCATGATCCATAAGGTTTTGTGTTTTGTTTTGTTTTGGCTAGTGAGTTTGAACCACAGATCTTACCAGATACAGGCCCTCTAAATTCCTATTTCTTGCCTTTTAAAAGGAGTAACTGAATTGTCTGCACTGATCAATCAGAAACAAGTTCTTATTAATTTATTTGGTTAAGCTTCTCTACTGCTTCAAAGTCCCTGAATCAGATGGATTAGGCAAACTCTCAGACTGAGTAAACATTGTTGTCATGTGCCTTTGCCTTGGTAATGATTCATAGCAACCCTGCATAGGGTTTCTGAGGGAGACTGGTGAGTTTGAATCTTGTGGCAATTGGTTTGGGTTTTGTGTTTTTGTGGGGAGGTAGGTGTGGCAATATAGTCTGATTAAGTGTGGCAGATGAATCCCTCAGGTTGGAAGGCAATAAAAATATGACTGGGGAAGAGCTGCCTCCTCAAATACAGTTGACCTTAATGACATGGGTGGTGTTAAGCTTTTCTGAATCTCATTTTGATTTGTGCCCTATTAGCAAATGAAGGTCCCAAAAGTTTTATTTTCGGGAAATGGAACATATAAACATCCATATCTTAGGCATTAGTGAACTGAAATGGACTGGAATTGACCATTTTGAATGTGACAATCATATGGTTTACTATGAAGGGAATGACAAATTGAAGAGGAATAGCATCACATTCATTATCAAAAAGAACATTTCAAGATCTATCTTGAAGTATATAATGCTGTCTGTGATAGGATGATATCCATACATCTACAACGAAGACCAGTTAATACTACTGCTATTCCAATTCATTCAGCAATCACTAAAGCCAGTGATAATGAAACTGAAGAATTCATGCTTGGTAAAGTGGAGGGTACATTAAAAAGAGGAAGACCCCCTGTCAGATGAATTGGCACAATGTTGTTGTTGTCAGGTGCCATCGAGTCGGAACCGACTCATAGCGACCCCATGCACAGCAGAACGAAACAATGTTCGATCCTGGGCC
>NW_006408520.1:13200040-13217548 GCF_000296735.1 Chrysochloris asiatica
GGATATTATCCTATCACTTATAGCATTGTACCTCATGACTGATCTGGATATGTTCTTTTTGACGATGAATGCAACACCATTCCTTTTCAATTGGCACAATAGCAGCAGTGTAAGGACTCATAGTGCAGGACTCAGCAGTTTTGTTATATTGTGCATTAGGTCTCTGTGAGTTGGAACCTATTCGACAGCACCTAACAACAACAAAAGCTACAACTTTGAGGAGGCAACTCTTCTCCAGTCATATATTGAGTGCCTTCCAACCTGAGGGGCTCATCGTTTGGCACTATCAAGAATGTTCCCCTACTATTCATAAGGTTTTCGGTGGCTAACTCTTCAGAAAAGGAGCTCTGTAGCATAGTGGTTACAAATCAGGCTGCAAACCTCAGGGTCAGCAGTTCGAAACTACCAGCTGTTCTGCAGGAGAAAGATGAGGCTTTCTGTTCCCGTAAAAATTTACAGCCTCAGAGACCCTGTACAGGGTCGCTATGAGTTGGAACCAACTCCATGGCACACAACAAAAACAACTTTTCAGAAATGGTCTGCCTCTCCTTCTCCAATGGCTGTCTTAGTCAAGAAACTCCACTGAAACCTGTTCACTGTGAGTGACCCGACTGATATTTAAAATACTGGTAGCATAGCTGTAAGCAACACAGAAGCAACCACAAACTGACAGAGGAGTAGTAATTAGTTTCTTAGTGCTGCTCTAACACAAATTCCAGGAGTGTGGAAATTCTTAAAAAAAAATTTTTTTTTCTCTCAAAGTTCAGCTGAATAGAAGTCTGAATTTAGGGTGTGGCTTGAATGGAGGTCCTTTATCAATTTTAGGTTCTAGTGCCCACAGGCCTTGAAGTTCCAGGACTTATAGACTTCTTTGCCTTGGTCATGGTCAGACTGCATTTCTCCTCCTTCTACCTGCCACTCCCCCAGTCTTTAAGCATCTCTTTGTGTCTCTGCTGCTCTTTATATAATTCAGAAGTGATTAAGTTTATAGTCCACCCTACATTGGTATCCTGGTTTCCTGGTGTGGTACTGTGGGTTAATGTGCCAGACTGCAAAGTCGTTTGAACTACAAGGTTGGTGGTTCAAGCTCACCAGCTGCTCCTTGGAAACCCTATACAGGGTCGCAACGGGTCTGAATCGACTCGACAGCACTTAACAACAACAACATATGGTGTGGCACTGTGAGTTAATGCACCAGACTGCAAAACTGTTTGAACTGCAAGGTCGACGGTTCAAGCTCAAATCAGCTGTTCAACGGAAACCCTATACAGGGTTATTATGGGTCAGAATCAACTTGATGGCACTTAACAACAACAACAATATATTGGTATGACCTCAATGGATGAATGATATTTTATTAGAATGCACTACAGGAAGTAAGTACATTACATTAGATTAAGCTGTTGCTGCTGTGAAGTGCATAGTGTAGAAATCAACTCTCAGTGACCCTGTAGAGGATTTCCAAGGAGCAGCTGGTAGGTTTGAACTGCCAACCTTGTTGTTCGAAGTCCAATGCTGAGCCTACAGAACCATACTAGGAGAGGTCAGATTGGACAACACCCTCAGAAATAAGAGTTTGGATTTCAATACATATTCTTGGGAAACAATTCAATCCATAAAACTGGGGGAATGAGAATGCTGAGTAGGGCCAGTGCAAAGCTTTAAAATATTTTGTGTATCAGATCATTAACAATTTCAACCAATCACTGAATGTGAGTAGCCAATAGCTGTGAAAAATATACAGGTACAGGCTTTCTAATACTGACTGGAAAAGTATGCGGTAACTTATATGAAATGCCTTTTACAGATTTGATAGTTTTAAAGATATATATTAAGAACTGATACTAAAGTGATAAAATGAACCATAGAAATAAGATTCTAAAGCAATTAATATGTAATCAGAAAGATTCTAATAAATCAATCAGCATGAAAGTTGCTCTTCATCAGCTAGATTCATAGTACTACAAGTGATTTACATTTTTAAATTGCTCAGCTAGCTTAGCAATGATATAGAAATAATTTCCATAATGTTGTCTGACAAGGACATCTTAGAAAATTGCTTATTTAACTCTGAGAATTTAATGGAGCAAGGAGAAAACAAAACAGTAAGATGGATATATAAGAAAGCCAAGTCTAATGGAAAGAAATTTTAACAGGTATGTACAAAATTAATTTCAGTCTTAACAACAAAAACATGAGTTGTATGTGTGGCTGGAGAATTATAAAATTTCCCTATAACAGTATATCTATAAGTAATTTATATCACTATAGATTAAGCATGATAGTCTAAACCCTTTTCATATATTTGGTAAAAAAAAAATACAGCACATAGGTCTATTTATATATTGCAGCCTTTCTGATTAGCATATATTTAAGCTTCAAAGCAGAAAATAGGAATAACAATATATCATTAACATTACTTTTCAAATAAAATGACTTTTTTATGCTCTTGAAAAGTCTCTAAGGTGAAACTGTGTCTGGAGTTATATAGCAAGTTCCACCGAGCATTCAAATTTTTCCCTGTGGTAGAATTTCATTATATTATGCACCTTGCCAGAAATTACTTCCCAAATGACTCTCTGAATTGAACAGAGAATGTGTAAGCAAAGAAAGAAAAATGCTTGAAATATAAGAGAGCAAAGAGGAGGAAAAGTTCTTAAGGAAATACCCATTGATGCTGAAAGTATCATTTTCTTCTGCTGGGCTCTTAGCGACCTACCAAATTTGACTCAATCCAGCCCTCACTGAGTACACAGTCTACTTGGACAGAGAGGACTTTAATGAAGAACATGAAAGAGATAAAGATGCAAGTCTGTACCTGCTTCCATTGCTTGAATTATTTACATATATGATATGGTCAAAGACTCTCTAAATAGTCTCTCCACTCTCACTTATTTTCTGTGCTTTGCAGCTTATGTGGATGCTCTAGTAGTTCTCAAAACTGATGTGTAATTCAGTCTTCCACTTTCTAAAACCAAACTTCAAGAGCTACTACCTCTTTTCCTAATTTTTTTTCTAATACAAATTATAGCCTAACCCTCTGAACATCAATTCTTCCATCTCCTTCACATCCTCTGGTTTAATTAGTCCCCAAGCCTATCTCTGAAATATTTCTCAAATTATCTCTCTATTACACTGCCTAAATTCATAGCTTTTTTTTTTTTTTTTCATAGCACTATCATTTGCCTGCACTATTTCAAGAGTACCCCAACTGATCTTAATACCTCCAGGATCTCTTCTCTAGAATCCATCCTTATCATTTCTATCAGTTATCTTTCTAATAAAAATCTGAATATGTAAGGCCTTTATTAAAATACCCACAATTTCCATCTATACGGAAAATAGGGAAGACTATAATCTTCAGCATGACAGAAAAAACCTAGCAACGTTTTCAGCCTTATCTCTTGCTTTTTCTATATTCTATTACCTCTATATTGCAGAAACACTGAGTTATCTATATGAGCTAAACATGTCTTTCCATGCCCCTGTGCCTCTACACCTTCACCTAACATGCCCTTCTTATCCATTTCTTCTTGTAGCAAATGACCACTTACCTTCAATACCCACCCACTGCTGTGGAGTCAATTCCCACTCCTAGCTCCCCTGTATGGAGTTTCTGAGGCTGACAATCATTACAGGAGCAGAAAGATTAATCTTTCTTTTGAGGAGCAGCTAGTGGGTTTCAACTGCTGACATTGTGGTTAGCAATCCAGTGTTTATCCTACAGTGCCACTAGGATTCCTAACCTTCAGTACTCTAGTCAAAGGTCTCTTCCTTTGTGGCATTAATTATTCTTCCCATGTGCTCTCATAGTACAACATATGTTGCTGTTGTTATGTGCCGTGGATCGGTTCCGACTCATAGCGACCCTGTACAGGGTTTCCAAGGCTGTAAATCTTTACAGGAGCAGAAAGCCCCATCTTTCTCCCGCAGAACGGCTGGTAGTTTTGAACTGCTGACCTTGTGGTTCGCAGCCCGATTTGTAACCACTATGCTACCAGAGCTCCTTAGTACAACATATACACTTCTATTATAATCACTGGAGTCCCAGTGTGTTGCTGTAGGATAAGCAACCTCAAGGTCATTTGAATCACAGGGTAGGTAGTTCACCAGCTGCTCCTTGGAAACCCTATACAGATTCGCTGTGAGATGGAAGTGACTCGACAGCACTTAACACCAACAACACTAGAATCATAGGATTCTAGCACTTTAGGATAAGCACTGGACTGCTAACTGCAAGGTGGTGGTTCAAGCCCTCCAGTTAATCCTTGGAAACCCTATACAGAGTCACTATGAATCAAAACCAACTGACGGCACTTAACAATGAATTATAATCATGGGGGAGCACAGTGGCTCTGTAAGATAAGCACTGGACTACAAGTCCATCAGTCGGTCTGTAGGAGAAATGATGCTTTCTGCTTACGCAAAGAACTGCAGCCTTGAAAACTTGATGGCACTTAGCAACACATTTATTATGGTTGTTTTATGGCTTTCTTTGCTAGTCTGTGGGTCATTTTTTTCTTGAACAGATTTCGTTAAGTGCAGTAATAGGGATTTAAAAAAAAAAAAAAGTTTGTTAATGGAGCACGATCGACCAATTCTAGACTGAGAAATCAGGCAAGGACTCCAGTAATACAATTCAGTCTTTGGGATAAGTACAAAAAAGTAAAAATAAGAAGGAAATTCCAGATAGGACAAACATGGTACAAAAAGTGAAGTTGAGTGACCTATGAACATTTGCTTGTGGTAAAATTGGAAATGGGAGTCCTGGTGTGGTGCTGTAGGATAAACAATGAACTGCTATCTGTAAGGTCAGCGGTTCAAAACCATCAGTCCCTCTTTGGAAACCCTGTATAGGGTAGCTATGAGGTGGAATGGACTCCAGGACTCTTAAAAACAACAAAGTTGGAAATATGTTTTTTTATATCGGGTAAGGAAAAAAGGGCAAGGAATTGATCTTGATCCTTAAAGTGATTAAAAGAAGTTTTTAAAGAGTCAGATAAGTTGAACTAATCTTCAAGAATGTAAGCTTTTGCCCAACTATATTTAATGATTCAAGCACAGATATTTTGATACTGACAGTTTGGCAAAGGAAGTAATTTTAGTGAGTTTAGATCATCAGTTATTGGTTTTGAGACTAGGTAGAAAAATCAAGAGGCCTCAAGGAACACAGGCTCTATTTGTTTTTAGAAAATAAAGTATACTGGAACTGAGAAATTAAGTTTTAATTAATGGTCAAATGCTATTTTAGGCATTGGGGATTCAATACTAATAAAAAATTCCCTCTAAGCTTACTGGTAAGAAAGAGACTGGAGGAGCCCAAGACTATGGCCCTCAACCACCCTTCCAGTCTGGAAAGGAACTCAACCAATTTTCAGCCAAGCAGTAGGTATATAGCGGGAAGGGGAGGGCACACCACCACTAGTAAAGTATACTTACCACAGAATGGTCAATCATTCAAAATCAAAAGGCCAGCATTTACCTAAGGACAAAGTTGAGAAGCGATGAGAAAGTGGTGGAATGAAAATAGGAACAACAGGAAATGTGGAATGAAGGGGATTGCCATTATTGAGATCAAATAAAAACATATGATTTATTGAATGTAAAACCTATCTTGTCTCTAAACCTTCACTCAATTCACAATAAAAAGTTGAGACAAGAAACCCCTATAAATGTTTGTTGAGGCAAGCACTCTGGAAGATCAAAGAACCAGATGTTGCCGTGGGAAAGGGAGATTGAAGTGATATGAAGGGTGGGACGCTGGCATCACTCTAAGGAGAAAGTATTCTATAAATCAAGACTGTGGATAGGAAATAAGTCAGGACAATACCAGGACTTGGGATGATAAGAAAAAGTCAAATATGAAAGTCTTTGATGAATGTGAAAGCATGAACCAAAGATGCTAGATTGTACAGATGAAAATGGGTAGGAAGGAGAGCCTAAGTTAATTGTCGTTGCGTCCATTTTGACTCGACTCATGGCAAGCCCGTATGTGTCAGAGTATAACTTTGCTCCCTAGGGTTTTTTTCAATTGCTGATTTTTTGGGAAGTAAATGGCAAGGCCTTCTTCCGAGGTTCCTCTGGGTATAGGAATCTTCAACCTTTGGCGTAAGTAGCTGCACATTTTAACCACTTGACTCAAGAAAAGAGCATGTTGTTGTTAAGTGCCATCGAGTCAGTTCCAACTCATAATGAGTTTCTGGAGCAGCTGGTGAGTTTGAACCACCAGCCTTGTGATTCAACTCAACTTTGTGGTCCAGTGCTTTATCCCAAAACACCACAGCATAGGCAGAAGCAAAAGCTTTAGAGCAGCAATTTTATTTGAGTGAAGGAGAGTGAGAAGCAGTAGTTGGAAAAAAAAAAAAAAAGCATGTCTCACATTCTGACCCTGTAAAATGCAAAGTACTAAGTTTTAGTTAGGACAAGAAGTGGAAAGGAGTTGATCATTGAAATTTTGTGTTCTCATAAATTTTCTTGCTTGAAACGAAAAATAACCCAGTAAGACAAAAGCGGTAAATTTGGGGGGGTGGGGGGAAAGGGGTAGTGTTGTAACTGTGTGGATTGCCATCAATGTCACAAAACATGTATGAATTGTTGAATGGAAAACCAATTGCTTTGCAAACTTTCATCCAGATCACAATTTAAAAGGAAAAAAAAAAAGTCATAGCTCCATTTTGTAGATGAGACGAGAAAATGGGGCCAGCTTGCGAAGTGCCTTGCCCGAGTTACCATGATTAAGTGATGCTCAATCTCTAGTGCTATATACTCTGTAGTCCTAATCTGGAGCTGTAGGATAAGCATTGGACTGGTAACTTCAAAGTCGGTGGTTCAAACTCACCAGCCACTCTTGAAAACCCTTAACAGGGTCACCACGAGTCAGTACTGACTCAATAGCATACAGCATACTGTCTTATATATACAAAATTGCTTGAAAGTTGTCAGCTCTATTATAATGAAGCATGTGTATCCAAAAATTGCTACATGTTGCAAAACTATGCAATAAGAAACACAGGTTTATGAGGAACATGGTGTTAAGAGGCACCACATTCACAAACTTTATCAGTGACACAAAAAAATCTTTAAGAACCTAATAAAAACTGACAGCAGTTTTACATATGCTTAATGGATAAGAAATTTCTAAGAAATACAATGACTTTATCTTGAAAAGGATCCTAAATTGTGCAAGTGAGTACTAGACGACTGACATTTTGTGAGTTGTCAAGTGTTGGCTTATCTGAACTCTAAAAGTTGTTGACATCAGTCAGATGTGAATGAATGTGGCTTCTAACAAACGAAAACAGCTATTTGAGGTGTGTGCATGTGTGGGTTCTGTGTATTCCTACATAGGCTTGGTTTCATTGTCTAGTTTTCTTTCACCTAGTCTCTCAGATGAAATCACACAAATGCAAAACTAAGTTAGCTCAAACTATTTCCTCAAGTACCAAATGTTTGATTAAATGCCGATTCAAACTAAGTGTTATAATTGTGGCTCTAGGCATCTTTGTATTCCCCATCATACACGTGTTCAACAAATGTCTTTTGGAAAAACTTGTGACTCATGGTAACTCTGTATGTCAGGGTAGAACTTCACTGGCTCATCTCCAGAAGCAGATTGCCTATCTTCTGGATAGGTTCAATTGAACCACCTTTTAATTAGCAGCTGGGCACTAAGACATTTGCACCACCCAGAGATACCATTTAGATATTTACAAGTTGAATTTATTAGTGTGTGTGTAGGAACAAAAAAAAACCCATAAATGTTATGGCAAAAAACTTCTAAAAAACGGATGGGGGTTGGAGAAACACCAATGGAATTGAACTGTATTTCACATAATCCTCATAGTTAATATATAAGGTCAGTATCTCCTTAACGCTTTTAAAGGTCTTGTAGCTAGTGAGGAGTAGAGTAAGATCAGAATACAAATTGATCTAATGTGAAAGCCTATATTTTTTCCCCCAGTACAAAAATATTTAATATATATTTACTAAGTGTGGTGCTGTGGGTTAACGTGCTGGGCTCCAGTCGATTTGAACCACAAGATTGGTAGTTCAAGCTCACCAGCTGCTCCTCAGAAACCTTATACAGGGTCGCTATGGGTCGGAAACGACTCAACAGCACTTAACAACATATACTTATATGTATTTTACATGATAAAAATCCCAACTTCGTCCAGAGAAAACTGCAGCACTTATCAAGCTCTCTGTAGCTTTTACATCCATCTTTTAAAAAGATGTACATAAAATTCTTTTGAGCACGTGTTGTAATTTCTAGAAATATTTGTTGTATGGATTGAAATAAACTTAAAATTCTACAAGTCTCTTCAAAGGAGCTCTTTAATTACTTTCCCCAGGCAGCAGTAAATAATTATTTGATGAATTCCCCTCCACTGTAGTAGAGTTGAATATACTAGTGACAAGTAAATGAATGCTTCAAGCTTCTGGAGAGTTTCAGTTATCTCAATCAACTGGAACTGTTACAATCCCCAAAGTTAAAAAACATGAGAAGGGGTTTGAACTTGAACCAGACAATAAAACCAACAAAACATCTGAATAAGAAATGCAATAAACCATGACGTGGGTTCAGAAGTAAAAAAGAATACTTCAATTGGTTGTTTTGGGTTGTAAAACCCAAACTACAGAAGCAAGAAACATATCTGCAAAGAACAAGGAGAAAGACAAAAGGAAAATGGAGAAATAGAGCTTAGTTATGAACAGCTAAAGAAAGCAACAACAAGGCTTAGTGACAGCAATGGAGGGGTAGGGGAGTGGTATCCACTAACAATAAGAAATGGTAATAGAGAACAGGTTCTAGAACCTAAAAAAAACTGGCGATTAGGTCTGAGAGGCATACTACGGAGAACAGGACATAGTCTGAGTTATCAGTAATCACTCAAGACTACTTAGATATTTCAACTCTAAGAATGCAATGCAACTAGTAAGAAAGGGATTAAAGAAGCAGTGAATAAGAAAGCTAATAATATGACCCAATATAATGACTGAAGATTTAAAGTTGCAGTCACTTGAGAAAAAAAAAAAAAACCAAACATTTAAGTTCTTTCCCTGTGAGACCAAATCATGCAGATTTCTATCATGAGCCATTTACTTTAAAATATGTGGAGTAAATTGTTAAGCGCCGCCGAGTCGGTTCTGACCCATAGCGACCTGTATAGGGTTTCGGAGCAGTAGCTGGTGAGCTTGAACCGCTGACCTTGAAGTTCTAACGGCTTTGCTGTCTGGCAGATTAATCCACAGCACCACACCAAGGCTAAATGGATTAAATAAAGTAGCAATAATTTATAAATAACATCACTCCTCTCTTTCCTTTCCTTGGTGTAGTACAAAGACTGGACTGGAACCCCAAGACTGGTATTCTAACAGCAACCAAGTCACAATAAATGTGCTTTCCCTCTCACCCCCACCCGTAATGTGTTACAACTAGGGTCCTTTTCAATTCTACAATTCTTCCTTGGTGTCATTAACAGTATATACATTGGGGAATTGAAATTTACCAATATAATAATCACATTTAGGGATACTATTTTCAAGCTCATTTTTATAGAAAAGGATGTGTTCTACTAAAGTGCTTCTCAAACTTAAATGTCAAAATAATTACTTATGGATCTTGTCAAAATTTAGTTTCAGCAAATCTGGGGCCATGTCAGAGATTATGCATGTCTAAATTCCCAGGTGGTATTTTGCTGCTAGTATAAGGACTGCCTTTTAAATAATGAGGACAAGCTAAACAACTTCATATACTTTGAAAGTAGCTATTATCAGGAATATCACTGTAAGATGCAAAAAGGTTTCTCAATGAATTATAGCTAGAATTTGTCTTAATATGGGAGCGAGTAGCAGATAGAAGAAAACTTTCAAAGTATAAGATTAAAACTTGTATTTCAAAATTCTACACACTAACATCAGTTAAGTCATGAAAATTAAGATGCCAAGTACTTTGTTCAAATTTTAAAAGGAAAGGAAGGGGAAAAGGAAGGAGTAAGGAAGAGACATGGTTGAAAGGCAATCAAAGTTGGAAGGGTAGCTACAATGTGAAGCTAGGAAGAGAGTATTATACTTTTATTTCAGGATCTCACACATCACTTCAGCTTTTAAAATACTAACTATAGCAGTTAGCTTACTTTTTATATCTTTCAGAGATCAGACTCATTTACTGAAAAGGAATTGAGTTAAATCCCCTTAAAATTGTTTAAACGTCACAGTTGAGGCTATTCACGTTCAAACATCTCAATCTTAAAATTATAGTTTGTGTGCTACCAACAACACAGGAGTCAGAGTGTGGTGTTGTGGGTTAATGTGCTGGACCCCAAAGTCGATTGAACCGAAAGGTCGATGGTTCAAGCTCACCAGTTGCTCCTCGGAAACCCTATACAGTGTAGCTACGGGTCAGAACCGACTAGGCAGCACTTAACAACAATCAACACTACGTAATTTAACTACCATGAATAATGGAACAATGGCAGTATTTGTAGTATCTTTGTAAATAGGCAGAAAAGAGTGGAAGTTCCTTTGAAAGCAATCAATGAATTCATAAAAAGGATTACCTCTGAGGAAGGAAGGAGATAGGGCTGGAGATTAGGACCAGGTTACATAGATTTCAGTTTGTAACCTTTATTTTTAAGAAGTCTTACTTAAAAATCATCTATAAAATGTGGATAATGTTAGTGATAGTACAGTGGTAAATGCACAGGTATTGATTATGCTCTTTGTACTTCCCGTGTATTTGAACAAGTCATTTTGCCTTTAATATGGGTAATTCTGGTATTTGCTCTAGCTTCAAATGAATTTTATTTGCAAATTCTGAAACTAAAATTAAGATTTTTCTGCATTCTTTTACCAGATGATGTAGAAATATTCAGCTATAATAACAACAGAATGTTTCTTTCCTTTCACAAACTTGAAAGCTTTTAAGTATTAGATTTACCTGGAAGTTTCACAGAAACTTTTAATGATTTTCACATAAAATCTCACTGCTAAGAGGTTTCCAATTAAGTATGCACCTAAATTTTATTATTAGATTATCAAATAGTTCTTAATTAAATACAAGAAAAATAAAGCTAAATCCAAAGTTTCCTTTCATTTGGTTTTGGAAGGCACCTTATTTGGCTTTGGGATACATTCTACACTTTATTAGTCTAACACTTAAAAATAATTTTAAGACATTAACAAGTATTTCTTTATATGATGAGTAACAGATTATGAATAATTAAGTTTATTATAGGCCAATCTGTGGCAGTCTGGGAACACTGACATTGTAACTATTTATAACTTTATAGTAGTTTATCAATTACTTAGCATTTCTGCACAACTATGGTATTTGAACCAAACAGTAATCCTGTAAAGTTCCCTTTTAAGTACGGGAACTGAGACTTCAGAAAAATGACTTGTCCTTTCCCTAGAAATGAAATTGTGATACATGGACAAAAATATGTATGAACAAAGTAGACTGAGTACTATAATTTGATTCTTCTATAGGAGCTCTGGTAGCGTAGTGGTTATGAATCGGGCTGTGAACCTTAAGGTCAGCAGTTCGAAACTACCAGCTGCGGGAGAAAGATGAGGCTTTCTACTCCCGTAAAGATTTACACCTTCGGAAACCCTGTACAGGGTCGCTATGGGTCAGAACTGACTCCACGGCACTTAACAACAACAACATACTTTATATATTAAGGATTCATAGTGGCACTTTGGGTTAGGCACTGGGCTACTAACCATAAGGTCAGTAATTCAAATTCAGCAGATACGCTTGTGAAAGATAAAAGACGAGGCTGTCTGCTCTTACAGATTTAGTCTTGGAAACCTTATGTAGAGTTAGAGTTATGAGTGGGACTCGACATGATGGTGGTGCAATTTGATTGTTCAAACCAAAGTCTGTGGTTTGAAACTCCAGTGGCTTTGCAAGAGAAAAGAACTGGTGATCTGCTCCTGTAAAGATTTCAACCTAAGAAACCCTAAAGCATACTTCTATTCTGTTCTGGGTGGCTCTGTAGGATAAGAACTGGATTGCTAACTGCAAGGCTGGTGTTTCAAACCTACCAGTCACTCTTCAGAAACCCTATCTATACAAGGTCGCTGTAAGTTGGAAACCAACTTGAAGGCACGTTAACAACATCTCAGCTCTGTTGGGTCTCTTTGAATTGGAATCAAATCAACAGCACACAAGATACTTTACATTAACGTTGACATTTGAACTAAATTTCTTGTTATCCCCTTAGGGAGATGCCTGGAACTTTTCCCAGCTCAGCAACTGTACCAACCTCACATTACTTGTTTATCTCAGGATTTCAGTTTCTCCAAGACAACCCCACCCGTTAAAAACTATCTGAAAAGGGTACAAAAAAACCTCTCGGGTATTGTAACCACCACCCCAAGTGGAGAAGAACTAAGTTTACCCTAAATGTCTTCCTCATCCAAGTAACTTCACTTAAAGCAACTTTGTTCAGTTACAAGTATTACTCATTAACCATTAGTTTTTAACAGCCTGATTTCAATTGCTAAAGTGGCTCTTTTAAGAAAAAACCCCCACTAGCAATCATCTAGCTTTCAAATCATCCCCAAATTGCTGGACACAAATGTAAACCCAGTAATCTTTAAATTTACTATATGCGTCTTTCTTAGAAGTGACTGTATAAAGTCTAATACATTTAAATAAATCTCATGTTCCTTAATTTTTTTTCTTCTCCTAATTCATTAATTTTGCATTAACTGGCAGGCATTTTATAATAGAACAAGCCTATGGAACTTCAAAGTTGTAAGACATAAAAATACCTGTCTAGAAAAAGTAACCAAAAATATTTTGAGTAATGTAAATAAATACCTTTTAAAAAGCTAAAGAACATCTACAGTTGTAAAAAGCAAATTAAGTACTCTTGAAGTTTTTTAGTACTTGAATATTTTCTTTCCCAGCCAAGGCAAAAAAGTGTATGATGTGCTACTTTCTTTCATAGTAACAAGGTTTTTAGGTTTTTTTGAAAAAACTAACCAAGTAGTCTAAGATTAGTAGGAAATCTTTAGCAGACACAAAAGATGAAAGATGAAACTGCAGCAAAGAGCATGGCAAATCCAAAAGATCTATTAGTGCATAAATCTACCAGAAAAAAAACCAACAACAAGAACAACAAAAGAGATAGAATTAACAAGCTACAATAAAAGTTTTGTCTTTAAAGCAGGAGATTATAACAGGGTGGGAAATGTTTAATATGTGTCTTCCTGAAGAGCAGTTGCCATCTTTCAAATTAAAAAACAAAACAAAACAAAACAAAAAACCCAGCTGGTATATTTTCACAGCATCTAGATTTATTTATGGTATAAAGCCATAGAATTGTATTATTATTCTTTTCCCACCCTGGTAGAGAATAAACATGAATTCAGAAGCACAGTGGAGTGAAAACAAAGAAGAGAAGAGAGAAAAGGCAGCAGAGAAAGACAGAAAAGGTGAATACAGAGCTACAGAAGTGTTTATTGAGCATGCTACAGAGGTAAGCAGAGTACACACAAAATGAAATTAAACAACCATCAAACCTCCCAACTTTGTTAGAAAATTAATTTTTAATTGTGCCGCTTTCAAACTATACTGAATTTTACATTTCTAAAGATGTAAAAACTCAACTAATAGAAAATATACATGACCATTCTGTCTACATAGATAACAGAATCTATGAATCTTGAAACTAATTACATCAATTTCAAAAAGTATTGGTCATTTAAACAGAATCAACAATTCAGATTGACAAGAACTGTTCAAATTAATTTGACCTGTAGATTCTGAGCCATGTTTTTATTAAAGTCAGATCTATTCCTAAATACAAAATATTTTGAAGATTTATTAAAACTGAATATTACAATGCAAGGTAAATTAAGACTAAAGGCACATAAACTTTGGTCCCACCTGGTTGTCAGTTTTAGAAAACTGCCACAAAATTATTCTTCCTGCAAATTTTCGCAGTACACTTTCTTTATCTTTGAAAAATACATGCACCAGTTCCTGAACTAGCTAGACCAGTCTGCACATGCTCAGAAATCCACAACCATATTCCAAATCTTAATTACAAACTAAGGATGGCAATATATATTTAAATGCACATAAGTCATTTCAACTTCAAAAACATCTACGAAAAATATTCAGCCACAAACAAGACATTACTTAGTGCTGACATTTATATGATACGTCCCACAAGAGTGTGTACAAAAAGGTTAAGATTCCACAATGCTTTCCACATAGGGCTCAAACTTACAGAAATCACTTTGTTGTCTTAAGAAATTAATACTCTGCATCTTGTTAATTTTAACTAATGCCTACATTCATAACTGAATCTAGACCAGAATTGTGAGATACAAAAGGCCAATGTTTGTTGTTGATTTTTTTTTTTTAAAGCAATAAAGCCTATGGTAGTAAAAACTAAAAATGCTGTTTTTTTCTTTTAATATCATGTATATATTTGAATAAATGGAAAGAAATGTGACAAGCCAATAATCAAAAATAAGTTCCAAGCAGGAGGAAAAAAAAAAAAAAAAACTTAACCTTTTTACACACCCCTGCCTAAACATATTTTAATTCCCATGTAACAATGTGCCCTAAACAACCAATTTCTTTTTTTCTAGTAAATGCACAATAGCAACACTAGTTTTCCTTTTTAAGGCACGTATGTCAACTAAGTTGGAAAAATAAGCAAAATTCAACTGAAATTTTAAACAGACAGTATAAATGGCTTCCCTATAGAACAGATGAAATACAGCAGTTAATAACTGTCGTTTTGTATGCCAATTCACTTTATAACCAAGGAATGATAACAGCATGAAGAAAAAAAAAAATGAAAACAACAAAAAAAATCAAACTCTGGTCCCCACTTTTCTGAACAGTCAATAGGTGATAACACCAAACAATGTGATTCATTCCCAATCTTCATCCCCCTTTCTAAATTGTTGATTTGGAGAAGGACACTCTCAGATGATGATTTTCACCAAGGTTATAATTATGAAGATCAATCAAGGCTTGGATAGCTTCTTCCACTGTTGCCATCTGAAGAAGAGCCATTTTGTGATCTCTTCTGAAACAAAATTATGAAATTAGATACTTTAAAAAAAAAAAAAAAATAGGAAAAGCATATCTCAATTTTGTCTATTCCACACTAATTTTTTTTAAAAGCTATAAAAAAACCTAAGAACTATTACAAGAAAATTTTTACTTTTATCAAGTAATTAATTTAAAGACAAAGAAGCTCGCTTACTGAAAAAATTTAAATGCTTTCACAGTGCCCCCAGTGTTAGCAAAGAGTGTTCGTAGATCCTCTTCTGCTACTGAAGGACTAGGAAAATAGGGAGGGAAAAATCAGTATAGATTAATAACAGAATTTATATATTTAGTTTTAAACTTTATATGCTTTAATAAATTTCAGCTTAAATACTTACGGGATATTAGATAGGTGTAGGGTTGCAGAAGGAGGAAAAATGTTCTGAAAGTTTTTGGATCCAGGTTTCTTAAAACGATGCAATGGGGAATTACCAAAATCTTTTGTTAGCCCTTGATCATCCAGTCCCTCTCGAGGTAGTTGTACAGTCTGATGCTTAGAGAGAGTAACACGAATAATTTTCCCATACATTTTTTGCCCGTTAAGATGGTTCATGGCTATAAAAAGAAAGGATCCCTATTAAGAAACAGTATCATAAAAATTCAGAATTTAAAAAATTATTTAAGAGTTTAAAAATCTGAATTTTAATGACTTTCATTTGCAGTAAACAAAATATTTTGATAAATAAACTTCTTTAAAAGAATGAAACTCCTGATTAGGAATCTCTTCCTCAACAATTCTGCTGTTTCGGAAGTGCTCATTATCTCAATAAATCATACTTAATTGTCCGAGAAAAAACTCAGTAGTCATCCTTAACACTTTGTCTCCCTTTTGTCCCACATAACTGATACTCTTCTTCCTAATTATCTCATAATTTAATGTTTTCTTCATTTCTCTACTTTTCACTGCCATTATTTTTTATCTGGATAACTCAATCAAGTCTCCTGATTTATCTTCCTAGTGAACCTATTCTCGCTTTTTTCCTAATCCATTCTCTATACAGCAGCTGGACTGACCTTTCCTAATAGCAAATCTGATCATGGCATTCCCTGTTTAAATCCCTTAGGGACAGTCTTAAGCCATTCAACATGGTTATACCTTTCACAGTCTGACTGTCAAGTAACCTCATTATTCTTTTAACAGATATTTATTGATAATGTGTAATACCATCACTCACTGTGCCAGTGCTGGCGAATAAAGTGGTTAAGACAGGACACCACCCAAATCCTCATGGAATTTATCTAGCCTCATGGAATTTATCTAGCACGATAATCCTTCCTTGTACTTTATGCTCTCTATGCAAAACATTTCCTCCAACTTAGGGCTAGTTTTTGTCTTTAGTCCTATATACATGTTCTTGCTATTACTGACTAGTTTATATCCCCATAACTTTTCCTTGTAATCTCGTCATATCACATTCAAAAGAAGGCTTTTAAAAAAACTTTTTCTAGGAAATTATGAACCTCACAAAATATTTCCCATGTAGTACTCTATAACTTTTTATTTATTTAACTTTCTATTGTGAATTGAGTGAAGGTTTACAGAGCAGATCATCAGTTTTACATTCTACAAATCATACACCTCATTTCATTTTGAAGATTGCAATCCTTTCGAGGGGGCAACACTTTATCATATTTCCTTCCTATGACTGTTTTCATTCCTCTTCCTTTCCCAAAACGTCTGAATTTTGTTCTTAGGTTTCTTATCTCCCATCTATAACTATAAACTGCTTGGCTGAAAATTGATTCACAAGGATGAATTCAGTTCTACACCTGGAGGGTTATTAAGGGCCAGAGTCTCTTGAGTTCTTCCAATCTCCATCTGACCAGTAAAAGTCTGGTCTTTTTTATAATTTTGAGTTTTGCTCCACATTTTCTCCCACTCTATCCAGAATCTTCTAATGTGAGTAGATGAAGTGGTAGACAGGTACCACCTAGTTGTTCTGTTCCATTGGACTAACTGTATAACTCGTTTAATTCATTAAAATTTATAGTAATTATATCTTTCTTCACACTGTTGTTGTTGTTAGGTGTCATCGAGTTGGTACCCACCCATAGCGAGCGACCTTATGCACAGCAGAACGAAACAGTTCCTGGTCCTGGGCCAATCTCACTACTGTTGCCATGCTTGAGCCCATTGATGCTGCCACTCGGCCAATCCATCTCACTGAGGGTCTTCCTATTTTTCTCTGACCCTCCACCTTACCAAACATGATATCCTTCTCCAGTGATTGATCCCTCCTGGCAATATGTCCAAAGTTTGGCCATCTTGGCCTCTAAGGAGCACTCTGACTGCACTTCTTCCAAAACGGATCTACTGGTTCTTTTGACAACCTATGACACCTCAATATTCTCCTCCAACACCATAACTCAAAAGCATCAATTCTTCTATGGTCTTCCTTATTCACTGTCCAGCTTTCACATGC
>NW_006408520.1:13217648-13259455 GCF_000296735.1 Chrysochloris asiatica
TGAAAATACCATGGCTTGGGTCAGGCGCACCTTAGTCCTCAAGCTGACATCTTTGCTCTTCAACACTTTAAAAAAGTCTTGTGCAGCAGATTTGCCTAATGCAATAAGTCGTTTGAGCTCTTAAGCTGCTTCCGTGAGTGTTGACAGTTGACCCAAGAAGAATGAAGTCCTTGACAACTTCAATCTTTTCTCCATTGATAAGTATGTTGTTTATTGGTCCAGTGGTGAGGATTTTTGTTTTCTTGACGTTGAGATGTAATCCATACCGAAGGCTGTGCTCTTTGATCTTCATCAATAAATGTCTTAAGTCCTCTTCACTTTCAGCAAGCAAGGTTGTATCATCTGCATACTGCAGGTTGTTAATGAGTCTTCCTCCAATCCTGATGCCATGTTTTCCTTTGTAGAACCCAGCTTCTCGGATGATTTGCTCAGCATACAGGTTGAATAAGTATGGTGAAAGAATACAACCTTGTCGGACACTTTTCTTAGTTTTAAAACATTCAGTGTTCCCATGTTCTGTTCAAACAACTGCCTCTTGGTTCAAGTACAGATTCCTCATGAGCACAATTAAGTGTTCCGGAATACTGATACCCCGCAATGTTGTCCATAAGCTTGTCATGATCCACACAAATGAAAACAGAATCAACAGAATAGTGCTTGACCACAAAGCATTATGTGGTTACAATTTCATGAGGTAGCTGTTCAGTCATTTTAAAAATGAATGAACTTGTCTGAGTTCAAAGAACACTTGTACACATAATTTTCGAAGCAGATACACTTTCCATCCATCTAAATTATTCATTTCTACTACCTGTCTGTCAATTTGTTATGCTATGATGGTGGATTTCCCTAATTATCCCTGTAAGGGTGAAATTTATATATTTTGAGTTTATTTCATTAGGCACACATACATGAAACTGCTGTTATTTTTCTGGTAAACTAATTTTCTTTTTTTAACCAATACTGCTTTAAATTAATATAGGTGCTTACATTTTCTTTATCCAATATATCTTCTTATATACCTCTTTAATGTCAACCTTTCTATGTCCTTATTAAATAACAGAGGGAGCTTGTAAGAGTCCAGTCTGACAATCTGTCTCTTAATTAACTTATTCCTTCATATTTCCAATTACTAATGTGTCTGGACTTGTGTCTATCAAAATTTTTTATTTCCCATTTTTATTCCATTTGCTCTTTCCCTTTTCTTCCCTTGTTTGTTCTAGAGGAAAATTTTCTTGAGTGAAGCCTCTCTTTTGTGATATTAGCAATGCCCTCAAGTGCGACTCCAGGGATCCTAATTACTCATGATAGTGGAAGTGAAAGCCAATATATATACATATTTAAAAATGGCTCAAACATCATATACTAGAGTAATATGATTTCCATTCACTGTACAGCACAATTTGGTAAAATATAATTTACTATGTTAAGGTCGATTTTAAATAAGAACCAAATAAATTTACTTCTGAAATGGCAATTATATATTTAAAAAGTGTGCGTGTGTGTTGAATGATTCTTAAAAATAAGAACTGGAAAACCTGATAATTACTTCATTATAAAGAAACTACTTTGTTTGCATTGTTCGAATTCTTTAATTGTAAACTTTAGAGATCAGTATACTTCATAAAAGATGAGAATAAACTATTCAGAAAATATCTGCTCTGAGAAAATATTGTAATAAATTAAAAAGACTTTATGAGACATTTTAATGTTTGTAAATTTTAAAACTTAGGTTCAAAATTATTTATATGACTTCTTAGATTTGCAAAACAAGTCCAATTACATGTAAAAATTACTAACTATATCCCTCAATAACTTCCCTTACTATTTACTTCTCCAATGCTTCTTTGCTGTTGTTAAGAACCACTGAATCAGTTTCAACTCATAGTAACCTTATATGCTACTTCTTAAATACTAAAATTCTGTTGTCTCTTTTTCTCAAGAGCATGTTTTATATTTGTAAAGGTTTTAAGTGTGTGTGTGTGTTTTAAAGGCATTGGTGTAAATACGGTCATGTACTTCAAGAAAGGAAAATCTAATCTATCCTAGCAGCAATGAGAATAAATTATTTACTATTAGAGTCAAAAAACAGATATATCATGCTATACCTGTTAACCACAAGGTAAGCAGTTCCAAGCCACCAGTCATTCTTTGGAAACCCTCTAACAGGTTGCCATGAATTGAAACTGATGAGACGACATTTAACAACAATAAGAAACCAAGGTTTTAGAGTAAAGACGTTACAAAAATTCCAGATAAACATGTACAAACATAAAAATGATAATTAAAAATTATTTTTTCACAAGAAACTTTTAATATAAAACATAAACAATAGCCAGAAAAAATTGGTTAAATTCTACCTTAAGCAAATCACAACATGATTCTAAATCCAATTTTCACATAGTGAAGGTAACGCCACTCACATATCACATAATGATTAGGTAAAAAAAGAAATATTCTAAGTGTGCTTGTTAACCATGTAGTACTATAAAATGCTATTATAAATGCCATGAAAACAAAAGTTATAGCCACTACCACCAAAAATAAAAGCACACACAAGCAGAGGAAAACAAAAAGATCCGCCAAATACCTAATACAAGAAAAGGACTTTTATGTATCTTCCCATTTAAGATGGGTATCTCCATTTAACACATGGAGAGCCAGATAGACAGTTTTATATCTGAGCCACTAAAACACATATAAAGTCGAACTTACTTCTGATTCCAAAGCCCAAAATTGGTTCAGTATATTGTGTTGTTTGTATACAAGTTTCATCTGAATATAGCAAAAACACACCAATCCTAATTTTTAAAACTGTAAATTTCAAGTTACAATGTGAATATAGCTAATTAGAAGATAACATCATCTTGAATTTCACGAATCAAATTATAAAAACTAAGAACATTACTTACATTTATAGTCAATCAAATTGTAAAAATGCAGCTGTATTCTAGATTTATATGTAAGCAATATTATGTGTAACTTGACACAAGTACATTTTAAGATTCCAAAGGTGATTAATAATGGCAAAAGATAAAGGGAAGGGGATGAACATTTGGGAAAAGGCAAAAAAAAAAAAAAAAAAAAAGGAGCGTGAATACATAGGGAAAAGATGAAATGGGGGAAACTGCTGTTATAAAGGTAAACAGTAATGCAGGGAAAAAAAAAAAACCCTGAAGAACAGAATAGGAAATGAAGAAATTTGGCCAGAAAAATGGTAGGGTTACGAGATGAAAGGAAGACTTTTGACATAGTTTTTAATATTCACACCATCTGCTATCTCCAAAAAGACAGGTTCCATGTGAAGATTCCCATTAATCAATTTAACCAAATATTTTTAGATGACTTTGAATTAATTTGAAGAAAAAAAAAAAAAACAAGGACTATCTGAACAGTTAATTTCTATTATAGGGAGTAACCAGGAATGAAAATCATCAAGAAGGACCTTTAATATAAATGCTGTAATTGTTATGTGAAACTGTTACTGTAATTTTGGAGTCCAAACCTTTTTCCAGTGGACTGCACCAAGAAATGGTTGGAGGATAGCAGGAAAGAACAAGCATGTTTATCATTACAATTATTCACATTAAAATATGAAAATTATGGCATTGAAGCCCTGGCTTTTAAAAAACAAGCAAACAAATGAGCTCTTACTGACATAAGTGAGTTTGTATAATCTTACCAAGTTGTGACTGGTTTCCATCAGCCATCTGTATTAGAGCACTGTCTTTCTTATTGTACAAAATCTTCACACGTTGCACATCTCCATAAACACCTTTTTTGGAGCCACAGAGAGGTAATCCAAAAATGGAATTAATTTTAAGTGCAAGTCATCAAAACATTATCTTTCTGACATATCAATGAAACATTCAGACATCAACATGATCACTCATTCAATCTCATCATTCTTACAAATGAATAAAGAAGATCAAGATTTTGAACAGTGAATTTTGAAAAGAATAAATTTTGATAAACCCTCAAAGCTATGTGAATGATATTAAATTAAAGACCATGCAAAATAAATCAGCATGCATTAAAACAAATTTTGTGTCTATGGAGAGTTTTAAATAGCAAAGAAAAATAGCAAAAGATTTACTATTCGACTTTAAGCCAAAGTGCTAGCTACAAATAAGAATTAAGGTGAAACAAAAATCAAATCAATAATAAAAGTATAGTGCTAACAATAACATACCGAAGAGGGTAAACAGACTTTGGGGCGTAACCATCTTTAGAAGGAGAGAAGAGCAAGCAGCGTAAGACAAGAAGAGAGAAGAGTCGAGGAAGAGCGGAGATGAACAGATCATCCATAACGAAGGGTGGTTCCCGCAGAATGGTGAGGTGGTCATGGATCATGGTTCAAGGCGGTTAATTGGGGCAAGTTGGTCCGAGGAACATTTGTTCAAGCACAGAAGCATGAACATAGGGAATGGAGACAGGGAATGAAGACAAGGACAAGGAAAATAAAGGATAAGACAGGGAGGGGGGTGGGTATTTGGGAAAAGACAAGGAAAGGGAGGGTGAACACACAGGGGAAAGGATGAAATGGGGAAGGGAAACAGCAATGCAGAAGAAAAAAATAAGGAATTGGGAAACAAAAAAAAAAATAAAATATAGGTCAGTACATAGGAAATGCAGGAATTTGGTCAGAAAATGGTTGGTTTATGTACTGTACAAGAAAAACTGAGTAAAATGTAGTCATCCAAGACAAATATGGGTAAAGTACATCTATATCAAAGAGTAAATTACAGCATTTCATCTCAACATAGGGGAGGAAAGCATGCATAGGAATTTTAAACTTTGAACTTTAACTGCATAAGCATGGCTGGTTATGAAATGCAGGCAAAAGTCTTAAAATAAAAACAAGGCACTCTGATCCAAATATTTTAGCATGCATAACTGTGAATGACAACAGTATTAAATGACAAAATAAGCTTTATGCTCATATTAACAGAGGCCAATTAAAAAAATGAAACAAATATTTAGACACTGAACTTCCCACATTTCATACCAGCTTTCATAATAGCAATCAAAATAAAATATACCAGACGTAAAATGTACAACTAAAGAAAACAACTTAGCAATAGATTTCATTTAACACGAAAGGGAGGAAGTAAAATAAAGTTGAAAAATATTTTTAGAAGACAATGACTAAATAACTGCAAAGAAAAAAATTACTAAGAAAGACTGGAAGAGTGCCTCGTGTCAAGATCTTTGGGAGAACCTTTAAAGAAAAACGCATTAGAGTAGTTCACATAAAATAAGATTTAAAAAATGCAATGACACATAAGCATGAAATGAACAAGCAAATTAGAAAAGGCAAAGAGCAAAATTGTTTTACAGTTAAAATCTGCAAATTAGATCACATTTGCTTCTGAGAACAAAAAAGATAAAAAGCCAAACTACAGTACTTCACCATATTTTTCTTAGGAAAAATAGGTTGTTAGGTTAAAATAATAATAAATATATATTTATATATAAAGATATAAAGGAAATAAAATATTACCTAAACAAGTAAGTAGATTATATTCAGAAGTAGAAACATACAGAAAATACTTTGACTAATGAATGTACATAAAAAGAAAGGCAAGTGCAAAATGATATAAACATGACAAACTTTCACAAATGAAATGAAGTTAAAGGATAAACATTAGAAAATTATTTGACTAACCTCTTCATTTAAATTGCTAACCAACAGGACTGTATTGCCACCAGCTGAGACTCCAGGCATACCCACTCGGCCAGCAGCAGCCGCAGCAGCCGCTGCAGCAGCATTTGGAATAGCCAAAGGACTCAGAGCTCCTGGAACAGCTGCAACAGGAAGCCCTAATTTTAAAATAAAGCATATTTTACGAAACACACACAAGTCGTTTACAAAACCCAATTTATGCACGATGCTGCACGGCTTACAGCTGATCATTCCAAGTGACTCCTGAAAATTAAATTTTTAACATTTAGAAAAATGGTATGCCAATGTGCAGTAGAGAAAAATAACTGTTTTTAAGGAAGGTATTAATTATTTGACTACAGTACCTACCTGT
The DNA here is from genome assembly GCF_000296735.1 of Chrysochloris asiatica. Lineage (NCBI taxonomy): Eukaryota > Metazoa > Chordata > Mammalia > Afrosoricida > Chrysochloridae > Chrysochloris > Chrysochloris asiatica. Next base: position 13,223,687 of record NW_006408520.1, read on the forward strand.
ATTCTTTTAAAAAAGTAAGTATGTAGTAATTCATTTCCTGTAGAAAAGCAAACACAGCATAAAAAATACAATGCTTCCAAAAGCAGAGACTTGAAAATTTACCTTTTGTTTCTATTAAGATAGTGAAAAGCCTAAAAAGTTATCTCTAATGCAATAGCAACTCATACTCCCCCCTCCACCAACTGCAGCCATATTCTTCACAAACTCCCACTTGAAATAATATAATTATAGCTTATGAAATAATGTAATTATAGTTTATGAAAAAAGTGTTTTTATAGGCAGTTCACCATGAACATTATTATTTCATTTAGATGACTTAAAAGCCTTTTCAAAGTTTGTTTGCCTTTTAAATTCCACACTCAAATTTTTATTATAGTGAACCTAAGTTTCTCAAATATATATGCTCCCAGAAGAATAAGATACCACTATTTGATGTACACTTTTCTTCCTACACTATTTTCCAATTCTTTGCCAACCAGTTTTAGCATTTCCATCTAATTTCCACTTCTCAGAATTACTTTTGCCCTATTATCTTTAAGTAATTGTATCTTCAGGGTCATACCTTTTTACTCACTTCTCACTTACCAAGAAATTCAAATCCTTTTACCTCTTCTAAGTTCTTACATACCAGTTTATTTCTCAACAATTGGTTCACTTAAAAAAAAAAAAAATTCCTTTTTACCGTCGTGTGATAAGGAATATCTAATCTAAATAAAATGCCATACCTGGATAGAACTGGCCCTTAACACTGTCATCACTTAAGTTCACGTTTTATTTTTTCTCTTTTCAGCCTTCTATTGTTTGTTATCTTTGGTTTCAGGTACACTTTTTGTCAACTTTTTCATCTTTTTTCTTCATAGAAACTTCTATGACCTCACTTGGCCATCTGAAATGTTCTTTAATATCACACTTCTTATCCTGTTTAGTGTTTTACTTAAAATATTTTCCTCATATCTCCTTTAAATTCAGCTTTCTTCATGTTTGAGGATTCCATCAAGGAAATGTTTTTTACATTCTTACTCTAGATGAGTATATTCAATAGTTTTTACCAACACCATTTTTTATATCTCCTTTTGAAGTTTTCCCATTTTTCTTTTTCCTTTGGAATTTTCTACCATATTCAAAAGTAAGACAGACTGGAATAATGAACCCCCATTGGACTGCAAATTTGGGTGTGAACCATAAGGTTGGCAGTTCAAACTCACCAGCTGCCCCTCAGAAACGCTATACAAGTTTACTATGGCTCAGAACCGACTTGATGGCAGTTAAACAACAATAGGTCAATAACTATTGCTGGTGCTGTTAAGAACTATCGAGTTCATTCTAATTCATACAAGTATAAAGATGTTTCCCTAATTCCTGAGAATGCACTCATAATTTTGCTCTTGCATAGCTTTTACTACTATTTAATAGTAGCAGAAACTTTTTATCATACTATTCCTTTATTTTCTTGTCTTTAACTCTATTTGGCAAAAGGCTTTTATTAGAAAAAATAACAGGTCTATCAAGTATCTTTAATGGTATCTAATTGATGCTGATCTCCCACTCCCCAGAGAGAACAAAATGTGGCACACTGGAGAACAAAACAAAACAAAACCTAGTCCCCAGTGATGTAGTTCTACTTTTAACACACAGAGTCAACCAAGTTGGTATCAACTTGGTGACAATTTAATTTGGTTATCAAGCCTCATATTCCCTTCTGAAATAAGCAATTCTTTTTTGAAATCTACAAAAGATTCTTGACCAGCTCTTCTCATCAATAGTTCTCAGTTCAATTTCTGGATTCATTTTATGAGGTGATTCTCAGCACCCACTAATCTAGGATAACTTTAACTGATAACAACTTTTAATTATTTACCCAAATGAAAATATCCTCAGAAATTTCCCTAGGCTCTATCTGGCAATTTATCAGCATAACCTGCTTATTCAAATGCTCTATCTCCTCTTACTCATTGACTAGAAGCATCTGTAAGTATCTTTGTATATTTCAGTGACCAAAATTCCCAAACCAAACTCAATGTAAACTCACTGTAAATTGATATTGGGCTTCTGAGACTGCAAATCTTTATAGGACACCTTAATTTTCCTCCATGGAGTGGCTGGTAAGGTTAAACTGGCCAATGCTCACAGTGAGACCAGGGGTCCTAATATCCCAGTAAAGTTCTCAAGTTCTTTTCTAGTCTAGGGACCTTTTACACTTAAAAAATTATAGAGGAACCTAAAGGGCTTGTTGCACAAGAGGTTTCAAAAAGCCTGTGGAAAACTGCAGTTAAAAGATAATGGAATTTCTCCAAGAAATTTTTGAACTCCCATTATATTTTTATCTGTAGATTATGTTTGGTATTTATATCTGAAATTAAAACAACTTTTTAAAAGTGTAAGAATACACGATTATTCATTCGATTAGTATTTTACAAAGATGTAGAAAATTCTACTATACGGTAGTGAAACAAAAGTGAAAACGTGACAGACAATCAGCACTGGACTGCAAACCACAAGTTCGGCAGTTCAAACCCACCAGCTGCTACTAAGAAACTCTTTACAGGGTCGCTATGAGTCGCAACTGATTTTATAATCATTTTTCTGAATTCCCACTCAGGCATTTCTAAGGTCTGCCTTCATTCCAGAAGGTAGTCCAGGTCTACATCTAGGTCATTTGTCTCAGATATTTTATCTTGTTTCTGGACATGTGCTGATATGGTCATTTGCTTTTACTTCTTGGACATATTTAGTGTTTATCTGTGGCCTTAATACTTAACTGAGTGTGTGTTTTGTTTTGTTTTTATGCTTTCTGATCGCCTCCAGGTAGATGCGATCAGGATGTGGGCTTCCCTTTTCACTCTTTTTATTGCTTAACTCAGAGTAACTTTCAGTGTTGTCTGCCTCCCTGGTGTATGGCAGCTGGTATTGGTTCTTGCCTGGATTTTGGTGTTTTATAGAGTGTGATTGTAGCTTGACTATATGACAGCAGTTGCTGTCTCTTCTTGGGTAGTATAGGGAGACAAAGAGTCCCCCAAAGGTAAAAAGGGGAACATAAAACAGCAACAGCAAAAAACAAAACAAACAAACAAAAAAAAACCCACCCAAAACAAAAAACTAGATTCAATACTGTAGTCTATAATCGCAGAAAAGGGAGAGGAGGCAGAGAAGGGAAAAAAAAAAAAAAATCTGTAGCCTATTATGAGTATGATTTTAATTTTAATGTCCTCTTTCAGCTTCTTGCCTTCACGGCCGCCTAATAAATTTCAAGTGCCACTGTTGGTTGTTATGCTGTACCTCAAGATTTAATTTAATTGTGGGCCTGTTTTGTTTTTAAACTCTCTTTCCCTCTCCACACCCTTTGTTCTGGACTTTTCCCTATTAAAAACCAGTTCAGGGCCAGCTCTTGGGCTGCCTATAATTTTAAATGCTGAGAGTTATCTATGCACATGCATGGCAGAAGAACCCACCAGTGATGGGGGTAGGGGGTGTCCACTCGCTTAGGCACCCCATCTAGTTATCAGAATGGAGGTGTGCAAACAGTGGGGGAACAATGAACAGATACCAAAAAAAAAAAAAAAAAAAAAAAAAAAAAAAAAAAAAAAAAAAAAAAGAGAGAGAACAAAGCAAAACCGACAAATTGTACTGTCCACCTTTGCTCCAAGGTTCCTGCAGCGTTATTCTGTGGTGGGTCTGCTCCCCTGCTTGGTCTTGCCGTTTGGTCTCGTCCAAGATGCTGCCTCTCAAGCCCAGCAGATTCAAAAAGTGCACGATTTCTTACTTCAGCTTCAACTGCCACTAGCTATAAGCCTTCAAACTTTAAATATTCCTAGCTGCTATGTCGGCGGTTCAAGCTCATCAGCTTCTCCTCAGAAACCTTATACAGGGTCACTGTGGGTGAGAATTGACTTGACAGCACTTAACAACAACCTATGTGGTTCAGAGTTTTGAAGCTCTGCCCTGAACCCGCTTTACCTGGTATTCTGTGGTTCTGTCACTGGACCTCTACCCTATCCACCATCAAGCCCCTGCCTCTCCAAGTCAGAACTGATTTGACGGCACTAACAACTATTAGGAAAATAAGCTTTTACATGTTATGGACTCTAGACTACTATTATGCAAATGGTCATATATACTTGGTATGCTGTCTTGCACATAACAGATGCATTTATTCATGTCAAAGTAAATAAAATGCTATAATATGTAACAAATATGTTTAATAAAGAATGCTGAGGTTCAATTATATCTTATGACACTTCCAAAATCTGTAGTTCTAAGACATTTAAATATGCCTTTTCCTGTTGCTGTCCCCACAAAATGTACCAATATTTCCTTCTTGAAATACAAAGTTTATAATGAAGTTAACTTGGTGAATGTCCTTTTTTAGGGTGGTAAGGAGCTCTGGTAGCATAGTGGTTACGAATCGGGCTGCGAACCTTAAGGTCAGCAGTTCGAAACTACCAGCTGTTCCGCAGGAGAAAGATGAGACTTTCAGCTCCCATAAAGATTTACAGCCTTGGAAACCCTGTACAGGGTCGCTATGAGTCGGAACCGACTCCATGGCATATAACCAACCAACCAACGACACTATACATTAATGCACTGGACTGCAGGTCAGTTTGAAGCACAAATTTGGAGGTTCAAGCTTACCAGCCGCTCCTAAGAAACCCTATACAGGATTGCTATGGGTCGGAACCAACTTGACGGTACTTAACAATAACAACAAACCAAAGACTTAAATAATAATAATAAAACCCCAGAGAACATCATTAATTTTATGAGCAATTATTGTGCTTTAGTAAAAATAAGACTGTATATTAACTTGTGAATTGAGGTTCAAATATATACAGTTTACCTTATTTTGTTGTTGTTGTTAAGTACTGTGGAGTCGGTTCCTACTCATAGTGACCCTGCACAGGGTTTCCGAGGCTGCAAACCTTTACGGGAGCAGTAAGCCTCATCTTTCTCCTGTGGAACCGCTGGTAATTTTGAACTGCAAACCTTAAGGTTAGCAGCACGATTCGTAACCACTACACTACCAAAGCTCCTTTACCTTATTTTAGAGGGTACCAAAAAGTAGACTATGAGCTGTAAGGTAACCATAGTTGTTACTACTGTTCAAGTGCTACTTCGCTGTCTTCTCACTTTTCAATTTATTACCACCATTCTGGCCTGCAATGCTAAGTCAGGTAATCAATTCTTCTGCCAAATGATCATTGTTTTAAGCCCCTTTGTATGCGTTTCTCTCCCCTTATTTTGTTTCCTGGACTGAAGTCACCTTTGTTACTGCTGTTGTTAACTGCCACTAAGTCAGTTCCAATACACAGTGACCCTGTAAAGAGTTTCCCAGGAGCGGCTGGTGAGTTTGAACTGCCAACCTTGTATTTCAAAGCAACTACTTGGTCCAGTACCTACCCTACAGCATCACACCTTTTGTTGCTGTTGTGAACTGCTGTTGAGTCAGTTCCAACCCTTAACGACACTGTATAGGGTTTCCAAGGAGCAGCTGGTGAGTTTGATCCGCTGACCTTGAAGTTCAAACAGCTTTGCAGTCTGGCGCATTAACCCACAGCACCACACCAGGACTCCACCACTGTAGGAGTTAAGGGAAGTGTGTGAAGCCCACCCAGCGGCCCTGCACACCACACCTTTAGGCCATTCAAAATCACTGGAGCAATCTAAGTTCTTACTGAATTTTAGAGCTTCTAAGGACAGATTCATAGTGACCCTGCAAATAGGATCACTATGAGTAGAACCAACTCACTAACACACAACACAAGGATACATGCTACAATTTCCCTCATTATAGACACTTAAATTTTGTCAGTGAGGTAAACTTTCTATAAATGTAATATAAATATATTTGGTTCCAATACAAATATAAAAGCCTATCAAATATTCCAAGAGTTTTTACCCAAATGGTTATTTATGAAGAAGTTTATAGTTATGTTTTTCACATAAATGCAAATTAACTGTTAAGAAGACAATAAATGTACCATCTTTACTTAGATGAATTACATAAAACATTCTATATCATTATATACACTGGCTCCAAAGGATTATCTTTAGTGATAAAAATAATAATTTTAAATGTAATGGTTTACATATTTAAGTAAGGCAGCAGGTGTGGTAGAAAAAAGCTTATTGCATACTGAAGATGATAAAAAAAACTTGTGTTCTAATCCCAAAATTGTTAGAACTACCAAATGCTGAAGAAAAGGAAGGTGTCACAGAGATCTTTTTCATGTGAAATCATTGTCATTAACTAGTTCATCAAATATTTTGAACAATTCAGCAATTTTACAAACATTCCACATTTGGTTCTGATACGCTTATCATCCCCTCCACTAAAAATGATGAATACAGAGTAATATATCTGATACAGACTCAATGTTTCTTAATTTCAATTATTTAGAAACGGAATCTAGCTTTTAAACAAAATTTTTATTTTTGAATGCTTTTTTAAGTTATGGAAAAACTGCCAAAATACTAGAGTCCCCATTTTCCCCTATTATTAATATCTTACATTAATTATGACAGAAATATTGTAATCATGGTTCATATATTAACTGAAGTCCATTTCTCGAATTCCTACCTAATTATCTTTTGTTACAGAATTCCATTTAGGATACCATATTATATCCAATTGTCATGTCTTCCTATGTTTCTCTTGGTTGTGACAGTTATATGTAAAAAATTTTATGGATATAGAATAGGTTTTATCAAATTTCCCAATTGAAAACTTTTATCTAAAGTCTGAGTTCTTTTAGTCCTACTTCTTCCTACTCAAGACATCTGGTACTAAACAGAGGATCTGTGGTGCTGAAATCCCTAACAATTTCTGAAGTACGGGAGAAAAGAGTGAAAAGCAGTTTTTATATCATCTTATTTCCTGATTTCTAAATAAAAATTTACTTTTGACAAGAATAATAATTGATACTCTTTATAGTCCATTCCTCTTCTTCCATCAAACCTCCTTTCAGTTCCTACTTTGCCTCTGGAATCCACTTTCTTTTCTATCATTAACAACTGTATTTTGATTCAACTTTTTCCTTAGAGAAACTTTTTAAATTAAAAGGTTGTTTTGTACTCATTATACTTCTTTCAATTTTTTTTTATAAAAATAATTTTTAGCTCAAAGAGAAGAAAAAGAAGGCATTATTCAGCACTCTAGTCCATAACACAATGCTACTTTCACACTGTTCTAAGTGTCAATTTGGCTGACTTTTGATATCAATACCATCCAATCAACCACCATCTCTCATCAAAATAACCATGGGGTCCCTAGGATATTTTCTCTTATTGGCTTTATTTCCTTCTTAACCACCACTGCCCTGTCATCATCCTGTATAATCTTTCCAACATCCTGATGTCATGATTTAAAAAACTCTACATTAATTCATTTAACACCCACCCTCTCTTTGCTGTATCTTTTTGCCAGTTTGACATTTGAAGTTATTTTCCTGACTTCATTCTTTTACCTTCTTGATCCCCCGACTCCCAGACACACTGAAACCAATTGTATAGCCTTTATTGTTGTCAGTTTCCTTTCTAGTTTCCCTTGGCTTCAGTTTACAAATTATTGTTGTTAAGTGCTGTCAAATCAGTTCCAACCGATAGCGACCCTGTATAGAGTTTCCAAGGAGTGGCTGGTGAACTTGACCCGCCAACTTTGCAGTTCAAATGGCTTTGCAGTCTGGTTCATTAACCCACAGCGCCACACCAGGACTCCAGGTTACAAATTAGCCTACACCTTTTGACCTACAATTCTGCTCATATTACTCTTTAATGTTCTGAATTGTTAATCCTGGATAAATCAAAATCTTGATATCTGGAATAATGACATTTTATTACCAAACCATGATTATCATACTTATCAAGACTTTGATTTGCTCAGGAATAGCATTACATAACATTAAGGGTAATAGTATATGAGCTGAATGCTGGGTCAAAAGGCATAGGCTAATTTGTAAACCAAAGCTAAGGGAAACTAGAAAGGAAACTGATGATCATATTCCAGATATAAGGAGGTCTGGTAACATAGTAGTTACGACTCAAGCTACTAATTTCATGGTCTGCAGTTTGAAACTGTCAGCAGTTCCACGGGAGAAAGAAGACGCTCTCTGTTCCCGTAAAAATTTACAGCCTTGGAAACTATACAGGGTCACTATGAGTAGGAACCAACTCCACGGCACATAATCACCAACCACCATTTCAGATATATTCTGGTAAAGTTTCAGACTACATAATATGTTGTCAAGAATTTCCTTTAAATAGAAAAAAATGAACAGATGAAGCAATGTGAGTACTACTGAATTCAGATGATGGACATGTGGCAGTCAATGTACAATTATTTTATTCTGAGTAATAAAATGTTTTAAAATTACCATGAAAACAGCCTATCCAAAAGCAACAAAGTAAACCCAGAGGCTTTCAGAAATCATTTTAAAATCAGCTTTCATGTTAATTTTACGCATCCTAAACACAGCTGGGAGTACTGGTATGGTACTGTAAGCTAATGCATCAGACTGCAAAGTTGTTTGAACTGTAATATCGGTGGTTCAAGCTCACCAGCTGCTCCTTGGAAACCCTATACAGAGTCGTTACGGATCAAAATTGACTCTATGGCACTTAATAACACCAAACATAGTTGAGAAAAAGAGAAACCAATTTAAAAGGTAAAGGAAACATCATCTTATCAGCAGAATGGTATCACAATACTTAGATATGTAAATTTAAAGTTAACCTTTACTCACTTGACTATATTGTTGTTGTTATGTGCCCTGGCGTCGGTTCTGACTTATAGCGACCTTGTACGGGTTTTCGAAGGTTGTAAATCTTTACAGGAGCAGAAAGCCTTACCTTTCATCCATGGAACATCTGGTAGTTTCTAACTGCTGACCGCAAGGTTGGGAGAGTGTTTCTCATGGTTCCTTGTCCAAGAACTTTTGGAACCCGCTCAGATTTATTTTTTATTAGTAGTTAACAGATTTCATATAAAAAATTTACTTTGCCTTTCTTTTTAGACTGAATCACAGGAATGGTTGCTACTTTATTCAATTTAAATTACACAGAAAATTCTACAATAAGCATTCTTTGTAGGTATTATCTGCAATAGTTTTTTTTTAATGGAGACAACACAGTTATGAAAAATTAATTACTTCTGACGAATTTTCAAAGTGATCCACCCCATCATAAATTAACTACTCTTATTAAAATGACAAAATGATCATTATAATAATGTCTCAATCTATAATCTCAAGGTTTTTTGATCACTTGTTCTTTGAAGTAGAATATGTGAATGACTAACAGTTTGCCATGTTTTCAGTAATATATTTAGATGTCAGATTTCTAAATAATTACAAAGTATTCAAAGTCTGTCTTCTTTAAAGAAATTATTTTCTAAGACACATGATTGTTACCACTTAATGAAAAAACAAAACAAAACAGAGAAACCAGGTTTAAGTGTTAGGCTTAAAAAAACTACTATACAAAATATATTAATTAAAATTTATAATGCTGAAAGTTAATTTTCCTCCAAATATTTAATATTAAAGAGTATAACCTTTGGGAGTCCTGGTGTGGTACTGTAATTATGATAAGCACTGGGTTGCTAAATTTAAGGTCAGCAGTTCAAACCTACCTCGGAAACCCTATACATGGTCGCTAGGAGTCTGAAACATCTTGATGGCACTTAACTTTATATTATGTTCTTATAAAATACTCAAAATAAAAAGATATCCCCTCAATTGCTTCACTTTAAAACATGCACTATTGAAAGTAGACTCATCTGGAACTGAATCCAATCAATACTAGTTTAATTGTACTTTAAAGTGACCAGGCTAATTAAACATAATTGAGGTAAAAAACACAAGAAAAATTTAGCTATCATTTCAGGAGGAATGACCTCACTATTCCAACGTCAAATGTAACTATGAAGAGCTTTTGGAGACTACTTTAAAAATCTATAAAATGGTTACTCATGGGGGGAAAAAAAAAAAAATCACAAATATTCATTAAATGGGTACTTTTCAGATTTTTTTTTTAATCTAGTCGAAAATATGTGAGTAAATTTGAAGGCTCATTTCATATCAAATATCTTTAGCAAATATTTTACAGAGATTTTTGTATACCCCCCCAACAGAAAATGGAACACCAATTCAGAGAAGCATTTCAAAAACGTAAATAACATTTTAAAACTTCGAACTAGCTCACAAGGTAACAAAATTAAAATAATGACATTTTTCTATTAAATTAAAAAATACTCAGTGTAAGAACAGCCCCTCTTATATATCATTTATATTAGCTTACATTTAAAAAGGCAAAACATTCAAAGGTATTCTAATATCCATTAAAATGTCACGCAGCTACTAAATTGTACTTTTTTCACACCTTAATAACAGTTACAGTAAAATATAGCACAATGCTACAAATACTGTGGGAATTTGGTTTGTTTGCTTTTATTATGTTTTTCTTTTAGTGTCTATCTCCCTCCTACTAAAATGAAAGGCCTGCAAGGGTAGGGAATTTTTCTGTTTAATTCACTACTGTATCCCCAGTCCAGAGAAAAGGACATAGCACAAAGTCGTGGTGGTAATATCCCATGGAGTCAGTTCCAACTCATAGCGACCCTGTACAGGGTTTCCGAGGCTATAAATCTTTACAGGAGCAGAAAGGCCTCATCTTTCTCCTGAGGAACTGCTGGTAGTTTCAAACTGCTGACCTTGAGGTTAGCAGCCCAATTCGTAACCACTATGCTATTAGAACTCCTTGTAGCACAAAGCAGGCACCCTATAAATATTTGTTGAATGAATGGAAGAATTCCCGAAACCAGCATGGGTCAGCAATGTTAAGTTCTGCCTCACTAATTCCATTTACAAGATTCAGGGCTAGCTTAGATCACAGCTCCACCCATCACCAACTCCAAGATCCTGCGTAAGTCACATAACTTATCTTGGCCTTGGTTTTCTCATCTGGAAAACAGAAGGCTGGACACAGTAGCTCTCAGTCCCCATGCAATTCAGGTCAAGAGGAAGATCAGGTCTTGTCGCTGCACTAGGGTTATCTCCTGGACCCGTTAAATCATCATTAGACACCTCTGTGAAGTGGCTTCTCCTTCCCTGGCCTCAGTTTCCCAATCTGAGCAGAGGGTTCTGGAGGCATTACTCATGCAGGAGCAGTACAGTAGGTAACTGCCAGATCCCAGGAGCCCAAAGGCAGTCCAGGAAACCACAAAAGCAGCATCAGGAGGGACAGGCACAACAGCAGAGACAGCGGTGCCATGTCCGCTGCAGAGTCTGAGCGAGCCGTAGAGCACACGCAGGGAGGGAACGAGAGCATACAGTGTGATTTTAATTTTATACCAAATTATACATATACTGACTAGAAGCAAAAGTAGTAAGAAATATATCAAAACTCAAGAGGAGTACTATCTTTCTTGAATTATCAAAAATAAAAAGCCCAGTTTTAAAAAGATACATAATCACTGTTGTTGTTAAGTGCTGTCAAGTTGGTTTTGACTCATGATCACCTAGTATAGGATTTCCAAGGCTATAAATCTTTGCAGGAGCATGAAGCCTCATTTTTCTCCTTAAGAGTGGCTGGTGGGCAAATAAGATTTCATCTTAAAGTTATCTATCACCTTACTCATTTTACTTACAAAATAGCACTTTCTATTATTTATCTTCATGAGGCCTAGTGTGGCGCTATAGGATAAACACAAGACTAGTAATCGAAAGACTGACAGTTCAAAACCACCAATCTCTCTTGGAAATGCTATACAGGGTCTTTGAGTTGGAATGAACTCGACAGTACACAACATCAATTTAGTTTTCTTCATCAACTATCAGTTGTATATTTTTATACTGGGTTTTTGTTAGATGGTTTAAAACGTTGTAAAACAAAAATATAAATTATTACAACAAATGAATATGTACAAGGGTCAATAAACATCAAGTTTGATTTGTAAATATAATTTTAAGAAGTCAACAGTATTTTTTCACTAGAGCTGTTCTTTTTGCTTTGGGAGAATTGTATAGAAAAAGAAGTTAAGGGTGAGAAAAGGTATAGAGGATGAAGAAGAATACTTTTGTTTTTCCTCCTAACAGCATTCACACAAGTTCTCGCCTGATAAAAACATAAAAATTTAAATTCCATAAAACTTCGTAAAATTGACTTACTTCCAAAATAGAGGAATCATTATACTTACTGGAGTTTAACAGGCACTTTCCCATTTGACAAAATTGGGAAAAAGTGGTATAGACAATAAAAATCATACCTAGAAGAGATGTTTCCTTGGCAAATGCTGCAGCAATAGCTGGATCCAATGCAGGCTGCCCATCTCCAGATGGAAGATCAGGTCGAGTATAATCCCTACTTTTATCATTGTTGTATTTTACATTCAAATTCACAAGTTTGGAAAAATCAATCCTTAGGGTACAGCAAGCATTATAAATATTCTGACCATCTAGAGCCTGTAAAAGGGAATTAAGTATGTCAGCAACCTTAAGAAATGAAAACAAGGAAAAAGTAGAGATTTGCCAATAAAACCCAATAATGAAAACCTGCACATTAAAAGAATCATCAGGAAAGGGACTAAATTTCATACAACATTCTTTGCTATATTTGTTAGTCGCTGTAATTTCCAACCTGCTGGAAATATTACTGTCCATAAGTAAACACTACAACATAATCAGGTAAGCATCCAAGCTAATATTTTTAATTACAAAAATTTTAAGTTGCAAACAGTTTCATTTTAACAACATGGGTCACATAACAGTCTGCATCATTCTTTAAATTTTATTATACATATATTTTTTGGGGTGGATGGCAGCATTCATGTGAACTGGTAGTCTTATAAGGTAACTTCTATTTAATGCTGTAATTTATGTGGTTGGCTCAAATCAGAATAACTTGAGGACTTCAGCAAATCCAATGCCATTCAAAAGAAGTTCTGGGTTGTAAAAACGGCTGCTCTAGAGTTGAAAGTTTGGACTCAATCAGTTCACCTTAAACAATTTAACCTTTCTGAGTCTCAATTTCTTAATCTGAAAATAGATGATAATGGCATGTTTCCTAACAGGGTTAGGGTTACTGTGAGGATCCAATGGGAGTGGTGGGAATCACAGAAGTGAAAGAACATTGTAACTTACAAAGAACTATACAAACACTACTGTTAAAACTATTCTGTTTTACTCTGCTACTACACAATCACCATTTCTAGTCCAGCTGGATATAAGCCTAGAACAAATTAGAGAACAGGGTAATATATTGTTAATTTTTCAAGAGAAGAACACAATACTTACTGTAATAATATAAAATGTCAGAAATGAAGAACACACTTAGATCTGTAAATCACTGTGGAAATTAAACAGTTCCTCTGATAACAGACATATAGATATCAAATGTCATGTTTTACACAGTCCAAGATCTATTAGGTGTATAAAAGTAAATCCAGAATTTTATTGACAGTACACTTCACATATTTCTGATCACATATAGGATACTTGCAAGAGAACTTTTATACCATTTCAGTAGGACAATTTTAATTGTCATATGGCTGACTGTGGAATGTTAACTGAACCAAACTCAAAAGTAAGAGTATCTTGTTATGGAAAAAGCTAGACTTTACAAGTACTACTAACATATATAAAGCTTGTAATATATTCAAGTATTCCCATTCTCTGGAAATATAAACCTTTTCCCCTTAATAGGCAAAAATCAAGCTAAATACTAACCTAAAATATAAATTCTGAATTTTAACCATAAGTTCATCCATTTCAATACAGTATTGGTGTAAAATTTCAGTTGAACTACATACCCATCAAAGTTTGAATTACACTGGGTGAAGGATGGCCCCTACCACCATATTACTGTAGAGGTCAAGTATTATTAGTGAGAATAATTATTAGCTGATTACCCTGTCATAAGACAATAAGAACATTAAAAAAATAGGTATTAGTTTATCTTTCTAGCATTTCTATAGGGAAAATGTGAGCAAAGTAGAAGAATGTAAGTCTCAATGCAATATATGAATAGCAAAAAATTAGGAACAAAAATTCTGATGGACACAATCAAACAAAAAGTAGTACTATGGAAAAAGATCTGTCTTTGAACAAACGTTCAAATTAATTAAAAGGTAAAATATTGACACATAAAAAAAATCACTAACAATAACTTCAATGTAGTAAACTTGGTTGAATCCTGCCAATTGTCTAGAATACATAGGACAATTTTTAAAAAGTCTACTTTGACCTTTTTCCTTTTAATTAAAAAAAAAAAACTTTATGTAAGTGGGATTTTTTATACTAGATACCTACGTTGCAAAATCTAACGAAATCAGCAAATACTGCTGGAACAGAAGTTGAGGATACATGAAAATAGGAACCCAGACATTTTTAATTGTCTGAAGCAAGGTGACCACAAACACATAAGAAAATTCAAATAAAAAAAATAGTGTTGTTAAGTGCTGTCGAATCGAATCCGATCCATAGTGAGTCTGTATAGGGTTTCCAAGGAGCAACTGGTGAGCTTGAACCACTGACCTTATAGTTCAAATGACTTTGCAGTCTGACGTATTAACCCACAGCACCAACACCAGGTGTTTCAATTCTCACCAGTCTCACATATTCGCAAAATCTCAGGAGATAATAGTAGCATACAAACCAGTCCTACATTTGGCAATCAGGAATGCAATGATACTGCTGGAGCAGAGACTTTATGACAGTACAAAACAACAGTAATTTACATAAAAAACAACCAAATACGTCTATTCATAGGGAAATCTTAAGGAACAAGTAAAAACAATCATGAAAAAATTTTTCATAGTAAATATCTGTAAAATTTATGGTCAAAATACTATAATCAAAACTTGGGAACTACATTATAGACATAGACTATATGTTTAAAAAGCACAATGAACACTGAGTGTGGATTAAAAATATAGAAAGCCACAAGAAAACCTACAAATTTTACTTGCAGGTTTGTTGCTACTTCATTTTTTATATGTTACTTTTTTGAGAATATGGTGGCATTGCAGAGACCACAGATCCTTTAAATACCTAACTTTTAACAGTTGTAAAATATGAAATATCAAAATCCAGAATGTAAGGATGGCTTTGTAACATCAGTACAATACTTCATACATCAGTTATTATCAGTGTAAAACTAACTCGGACTAGTTGTTGTTATTAAGTACCTGGAGCCGGTTCTGACCAATGGTGACCCTGCACATGGTTTCCAAGGCTGTATATCTTTACAGGAGCAGAACGCCTTATCTTTTGCCTGCGGAATGGCTGGTAGTTTCGAACTGCTGACCTTGAGGTTAACAGCACAATTCATAACCACTACGCTACCAGAACTCCTTAACTCAGACTATTAAGTAGATCATGTAAAATTTTCTTAAAATATCCTAAAACCAACTGCTTCATCATAAATACCCTCCAATGATATGAATACTGAAGACACATATTCTAAACACTAGAAGGGTAAACAAAATTAAGCAGATGTCAAGGAGAATCTTTGTCCAAGAAAATAACGGTAAATTTTGTTCATTTTCTTGAAGAAATCCATAAAGCAATGATGAACTAGATAAGAAGGAATGAATGTTCGTACTCTTGCTGATATTTTAGCTCATGTTTTATATTTTTATTATCAGTAACTAGTGAAAAACAATCTCTTGGAAGGAATCAATAATGAAAAACAATCAACTTTTATGCTACAATAAAATGGCCACATAAAAAGACTTTAAAAAAATACAATGTCATTATCCTGAATCAACTATAGATATTCCTAATAAAAAAGAAGAAAATTTCCTGAAAAGGTGCTCCTTATAAGAACAAGAGCCATTTTCTACTCATATATGCTATAATTTCAGGGTGGCATAAAACAAGTATTTTTTTAAAGCCCCAGGTAAAAAGAAGATTGTACTATAATATGTCTCATTATTAGAAAGACTGAGGTATTTTTATGTATAAAGTAATTCTATTTTCTAAAAACATAAAGGCACCAATGAACAATTCATGTAGAAAATGTTGAATGAGAACTTGTAGATCTTCACCGACAACACAATAAAATAGCAAAGAAGAAGAAGAAGGAAAAAAAAAAAAAACCAGAGCGAGAGACTAGCAGGACTCAGAAACCTGACTCATTACCCTAAGTAAAACAAAACTTATCAATGGTTAATCAGGAGTTACCAAATCAGCTAAAACCAAGCCCCTCAACTCAATTAAGGTTAAGCACAAGTTTCAGCCAACTAGGCATACACCTAGGTTAGCTTCCACATTTCTCCTATAAAACTTCTGCCACTCACTTTTCTTTATAGCTTCTAGTCATTTTTGGTTTGGCTGTTGCCCAATTCACAAAAATTCACATAAATTCAACAACAAAAACATAAAACCTTAACTAGAAAGTCAAGGGAAGGCCTAGCTTTGAATGGAAGGAATATTACTTTAGGTTGAGATCATTCTTTTAACTATGGAAATATAATGAATGAGGAAGGAGAAGTGAAAGTGGTGAGTTTAGTCCGAAAGGCAGTAAATAAGAAATTAAAGAGATGATGGCTTAGACTAGTGATAAACTATGGCCTATGAACCAACCGCCCGAGTCACATTGCATGAAGACAAAGAATGTGTGCCAAAATATAATTAACAGTGGATTTTGTATGGTGGCACAAGTTCTTTATAGCAACAGAGACCACAATTTTGAATACAACAAAATAAGATTAGGTTGGTAACAGAAGAATTGAAGACAAGAAGACAAACACAACAAAACTTTAGGAGCAAGATAAGATTTGTAGGTGGTAAGTAGGAGAGGAGAGGAATGAAGAATGACCATGTTTTCTGGCTTGTCAGCTAAACTGAAGTCAGTACCTCTTACTCTGGAGTCCTGGTGTGGCACTGTAGGTTAATGTGCTGAAATGAAAAGTCAGTTTGATGTTTTGAACAATAACCAAGATCAAGTCAGTCAAAGTAAGAAGGGATTCTGTTCATCTTTTTCTTCACTCCATATGTTCTGACAGAAAAGCCAGATGACAAGGTATAGAAATTGGAATGCAATAGATTTCACTAGGATACGAGACGAAACCATGAGCACATGAGAAAATAGAAGGGAAATATCCTGTTATAGATTTTTTAATTAATACGAATTTTAATTGAAATTAGAAATACACATACCTGCAATGGCTTCAAGTAGACTGAGCGGACGACCTACTCTTGATACTGGGTTTGGTCATGAAACTTACATGAACAAGATGTTAACAGGTACAACTATTGGTCTTTCTCTATCCAGTACAAGAAAATCAAAGATGCCAGGCAACAATTAATGCAAAGGACTATGGACCACGTATGTGAACCTCAGCCTCAACTCTAAGATCAGAAGTAGTAGATGATGCTGGGCTACCATTGTTGACCACTTTGGATGGCATCACAATAGAATGAAGTGGGTGAAAAATATGTAGCTCCCCCCCCACAAAAAAAAAAAAAAAACACACACACACACAAAAAAAAAACCCCCACAGATTGCTGGTTTAATAGAGCCAAGAGCACTCCCCACAATGGCACTTCCAGACACTTCAAGCCTGAAACCCAATTCACCCCTGTGGCTCAACTTTCAACAAAACAACAGGCAGGTAGGTCTATAAGGCTGTCAGTAACCCAGGGAAGTACACACTCCTCAAAACAACCAACCTTACACGACCAAAATGGGCAGCAGCTGTCCACAGATAAAGTTAAAAAAATATGCAGGGATAAAGAAGGATGACTGGAAATGAGAAACACGGAGAGGAAGTTTGACAAGTACTGTTACATCATGGGGAAGGCAATGCCAAACATGTTTGAATTGATAAATGGAAAACCAATTTTCTCTGTAAACTTTTACCCAAATCACAATAAAAGTTGAAAAAAAAAAAAAAAATTGAACCACAAGGTCAGCAATTCAAGCTCAGCTACTCCTTGGAAACCCTTCTACAGGGTCGGTGTGGGTCTGAATTGACGTAATGACACTTAATAACAACAACAACCTTTCACTTTATTAACACTGGGAATATATCAGAAGTTTAGCAGGTTGCATTTTGCTATTATTTTGGTATGTGTGTATGTGTGTTGCGGGGATGGGAGGCGGGGACGACAAGGGTGCAAGAAAAAAAGGGGATGAATTAAGTTAGGTTTGAAGGCAGCCCATGGCCCACTGGGCTCCTGTCTAAGTCACTTAGGAAAGGCTTGAGCTAGAAAAGTGATGAAAACTCTATCACAGGCACTCCAGGCAGAGTGGAAGGGATGATACAAAAAACTAGGGTAAGTCTAGGTGTGACGCACCAGAGACCAGAAGATAAGAGTTTTAAGAAAGAGTAGTCTACACATTAAAATGACACCTAGAGGTTTGGTATGGTAATATATAAATATTTCTGTTTGAATTTAGCTACTCCAAATGGTCAACAATGCACTAGGAAGAGCAATTTGGATAAATGAAGGCAGTTACCAAACTATAGTGAGTATAGAAATAAAAAGGAGAGATTACATAAACCTGGTTATAAATAAGAAAAGAAAGAAAACGAGTGATATGCTGACATATAGTACTAAAGATACATTTATATGGCTTGAACATGCTTGAAGCACTGGTAGGCAGTAGCCAAATATAGAGAAAAGGACTGCCTGCAAAATTTCCTGGGAAACACAAGAGGATGGAATCCAGGGTTTACCAGTCTTAGTTTAAAAAAACAACCAAACCATACACTAAGGAAATGAAAAATAGGTGTGAGTATAGCAGATTTTGAGATTAAAAACTGCAAAGAACTTCCATTTGATCATTTCTATTTTGTTCCTATAAAGCAATAAACAAGGTCAATCACAGGAGTTAGGACAGACATAGTGCAAGGGGAATTTCTACATGATATAGGAAAACATGTTAACTATAGAAATGTAGAGATTTCTATGCAGGACAGAGGGACTAATGCAGTTGATCCTCATGAACTTAAAATGATACAAACTATTAGATTATGCGTTATTCTTTAGGCATACTCAACAGTTCTGAGGCAGGTATCATTAGAAGACAAAAAGACTGAAGTCATAAAAATATAAATGTTACCAAGCAATCTGGATTCCAAGATAACGGGGCAAGCAGGTTTAGGATTAAACTCCGTTTCCCTTCCATAATAAATGAAGCAAAGTTTAGATACTAGAATAAATACTTACTAAAACAGTTATCTATTTTCTTCAAAATTATAATATTTAGCTCTTTGTAAAGACAGTTTATGTGAGTGTATATACACACTCACCAAATACTAACAGCTTGGTTTCCTCTGAGGTGTTCATTTTCTGTGTGTAGATTGGTTAAATACAAATGTCAATATTTAATAAACATAAAAGATCCACCTTTAATCTGTATCCTAAAAGTAAATGTAACTAGAGATAAATTCAGACAAGATGCCTATATGAACAATTTTCCCATAAAAATTATACCCGAAAGGCAGCACAATTACAAACCAAATTTCGTTTTATTGGTTCTTTAGCTAAATACTTTTTCTCTCGATGAGAAGGGACAATAGATTTGGCAAAAAGAAAAATGTGTTATCATATTTAAAATGTATGAAGCTGCAAAATTTGCCATGGAGATCATGGCTTCTAGAATGTCTTCTACTGGTCTTACCTCAAGCCATACTACAATGATTTTGTTAACTAGTAAATATAAAATATCTCAGAAGTAGGGTTGCTGTAACATGTGGAGAAGGATATTCATTCTAGGGAAAAAAGAATTATATTTGCTAACCTAAGCCTGAAGAAGCTTGTAAATATGGGCACCAGTGAGTAGCCACATACTCGATAGAAAAAATATATATATATATCTGGAAGCGTAGAGTAGTGTACCATATGACAAGCAATTTACCTCATTAAATCTTGGCAAGCCGTTTTAACAGGAAAAATTTCTTTTCCGTTTACAACATACAGTTGTTGTTAAATGCCGTCAAGTCAGTTCAGACTCGTAGTGACATTGTATAGCATTTCCAAGGAGCAAATGGGTTTGAACTGCCAATATGCGGTAAGCACTCCGTTGCTTATCCTATCATACCACATCAGAGCAACATGAGATAAGAGCACTTGGTAAACTATTACAATTCGGCAATTATTACTAATACAGTCTTTCTGCTAACTGATGCGGTTTTGTTCCTTAAATGAGATTATGAGACTGGAAATGCTATAAAACAATAACCAAAATAATCGGTTCTCTATACAAGTAATCTAGACATGGAAAAAACACTGAAGTTCTCAGAAGTCATAAAGAGTTTGGGAAAGGAAAATAATCAGGGCAAAGGTGTCAAGGTAAATAGGGGTAAGGCAAGGGTAAGTAAAGATAGCTGATTTAATGTTTACAATGAAAAACTAGAGTCCTGTTATGGTGCTGTGGGTTAATGCACAGGACTGCAAAGTCAGTTTGAACCACAAGGTTAGAGGTTCAAGCTCACCAGCTGCTCCTTGGAAACCCTATACAGGTTCACTATGGGTCGGAACCGACTCTATGGCACTTAACAACAACAATGAAAAAAACGATGTAATGATATGGCACAGAAAAGCTAAAGACACAGAGCAAGAATTTAGCTAAGAGATGCAAAGAAAAGATTAAGGCATTTAGAAGTCAAGATGCAATACACAATTTTCAATGGTAACCAGGACATTGGAAGATTTTGTTTCTTCTTGGCAACCATATATTAAAACAACAACAAACAGACATATGACATGAATAAAGCAGAATAAAAAACTATTCAGAAAACTTATCTTTGAATGCAAAAATTTAAATGTTTTTAACATCGCATGGGAATTTTTAAAGGTAGTTTTACTAAATCTCACCTAAGTGAAAAAATACAGGTAAAAACAACATTATTTCTCTACCTTTCTAAAATGATATATAATAATTACTGGAAAAGCTTAATCTGTGAGCACTCTTTAGAAAATCTATTAAATCTGATTTGTTAAAATTGTTTTATACCACAGAAATAACATTAAATTTAAGTTTACGTATATCGAGAGCATTTAATGGCCATCTGAGCCACATCTGTATTGATAAAATCTCAATAATCAATTACTACAACTCTACTACTGAAAACCACTTAAAATTTTATGCTGGCAAACATGAACAACATGATCTGCCATCTCCCTAAACAGCATATGGTTTCTGTACCTAAATCAATAAAAATGTTAATATATGAATCAATAAAAAAGATCAATATAAACCTATATTATTGATAGGAGTCCTTGAGTGGTGCAATGGATTAACATACTCAGCTACTAACCGGATGGCTGAAGGTTCAAGTCCACCCAGAGACATCGCCCAAAACCTGGAAATTTACTTATGAAAAATTGGCCCTGGAAAACAGTACAGTGCACAGTTCTACTCTGACATACACGGGGATGCCCTGAGTCAGATATGACTAGACAACAACTGGCTTTTATATTACCAATAATAAACTCATACTTATTTAAACTAGTTTAAATAACAAACATTCTTTATGACAAACACTAAGGTTTTCTAAAATCCTGCTGATACAAATGTCTACTATCTAAATGCTACACGCTATTGCTATATTTGGTCAGTATTAGTAACATTAGCTATGCATCTAAGCTATTGAAAATTATTACCATCTCAAAAGAATCTCCACACTTACTAGTTTTGCTTGTTGAGCATTTACTGGATCACCATACTGGAGCAAAGCTTGAAACTGGTTGTTTTTTGTAAATGTGATTATCTTCAATACAGCACCAAACTTAGAGAATATCTGTTAAAACGTTAAATTAAAAATATTATTTATATACTATTACCATTTCTCCAATTCATACGTGAATATGCAGATTAATGAACTTACTTGGTGAAGAACATCAAGTGTTACAGGATAGTACATATTGTCAATAATTATTCTAAGTACTGGGCTTTGGGCTGGAGTCACAGCACTCTCACTAACTGTGGTGCCACTAAGAGGAGTATTTGCAGTCTGGACAGCTGTCACAGCTTGAAGCACTGCTTGAGCACGCTATAAATTGGAAGGAAAAGATAAGTACCTTAGAAACAGCAATTACAGACTTCATACATATTAAAAAATTATTTTCTAGAATATAAAATAAAATACAATATTCACTCAAAAAACACTTTTGAGCATAATATTAAGAGCATAATACTGTCTACATACAATTCAAGAATTCTACTGGTATTTATGGAGTCCTAGGTGTGGTGCCATAGGATAAGCAGTCGACCTCAAAGTTGGTTTTAAACACAAGGTTGGCGGTTCAAATTCACCAGCCGCTCCTCAGAAATCCTATATGGGGTCACTCTGAATCAGAACTGACTCAACAGCATTTAACAACACTAGTATGCACACCTTAGAACAATTATCTAGGATTTGCAACCAATATTAGAAAAAAAGTTTATAAGCAACATTATTTATTCTCAAAAGCTGGTATCATTTGGCTAATCTACAAAACCAGAAAATGCTTTAAATAGAAACTTAGAAAAACAGAAATTCAATCAAACACTATAAATTCCATAAAACAGGTACAAGGTAGACCTCAACATAAGGATTACTGAATTATCCAAAAGAACTCCAATAAACTCTGTTACATCTGCCCCTCAGTATTCGTGGGGATACCCAAGTCCAAGGATGCTTATGCCCCTTAGATAAAATGGCATCATGTTTGCATATGACCTATGCGCATCCACCTATATATTTTAAGTTAGCTTTTGTTGTTGTTAAAGTGCCTTCAATATAGTCCTGACTAATAGTAATCTTGTACAGCAGGGATTCTTGTTGGTAAATGGTATGCAAATAAACACACCAAACATTTTAGAACAGAAGTTGATGTACACAGGCAGTCCCCTGGTTATGTACTTTCAACTTTCAACAAGTAGAATAACTTCTACTGAGTTTCAAACTGCTTGCTTCTGTCATGGGTGATGAAATAGAATGGGAAGACACCTGAATTTTCACAATTTAGGTGATCTGTCTTCGTAACAGGAACTTAAAGCCTTGGAACGAGATACTCAGAAGGGGCAAAGTCAGCTCTTGTTAGCACCAGAGCTGTGGAGAGTCACAAGCATTCAAAACAGTGTAACTGGCCACCATGGTTGACTGGGGCCATCACCATATTTGAGCAAGACAGCACATTTTGAAGCCCTGCTTTAATGTTACGTAAACTTGCTCTCCACCACTTGTCTGTCAGTTTGTCATACTGTGATGGCTTGTAACTTGCTGTGATTCTTGAAGCTATGCCACAGGTATTTTAAATACCAGCAGGATCACCCACAGTAAAAAGTTTCAGATGAGCTTTTAGATGAAGACAGACTAGGAAGGAGAGACAAACTACTTCCGAATATATTTAGTCACTAAAAATCTCATGAATAACAGAGAAACACTGTCAGATATAGTGCCAGAAAACAAGCCCAAGTTGGAAGGCACTCAAAATGTAACTGGGCAATAGCTGCCTCCTCAAATTATTGAGTTGACTGTGATGACATGAATGAAGTAAAACCTGTGGGAGTAAAGCCCTTGGGACCTTCATTTGGTGATGGGGAACAACTCAAAATGAAGAGAAACAGGCATAATATCCATTAATAATCATAACATGGAATGTATGAAATATGAATCTAGGAATTGGAAACTGTCAAAAATGAAATGGAACACATAAGCATCGATATCTTAGGAATTAGTGAGGTGAAATAGACTAATATTG
This sequence comes from Chrysochloris asiatica, assembly GCF_000296735.1. NCBI lineage: Eukaryota > Metazoa > Chordata > Mammalia > Afrosoricida > Chrysochloridae > Chrysochloris > Chrysochloris asiatica. The sequence goes on from NW_006408520.1 coordinate 13,247,374, forward strand.
CCCATTTTGATTCTGACAACCACATGGTTTACTACACCAGGAATGAAAATTGAAGAGGAATGGTGTTCAATGTCAAAAAGAACCTATCAAGATCAGTTATGAGGTACAACGCTGTCTGTGATAGGATAATATCCATAAGCCTACAAAGAAGAACAATTAGTACTACTATTATTCAAATTTATGCAACTAACACTAAAGCCAGTATGGGTAAAATAAAAGAAATCTACCAACATCTTCAATCTAAAAGCGATAAAACATGCAATCGAGATGTATTGATCATTACTAGTGATTGGAATGCAAAGACTGGAAACAAAGAGGAAAGATCAGTAGTTGGAAAATATGGCCTTGGTGATTAGAAATGATGGAGCTAGCATGACAAAATTCTGCAAAACCTATGATTTGTTCATTTCAAATACCTTCTTTAGACAGCATAAGAGATGATAATACACATGGACCTCACCAGATGGAATACACAGAATTCAAACTGACTACATCTGTGGAAAGACACAGTGAAAAAGCTCCATATCAGTGGAAAAGACACGCTGGAAAAACTCCATATCATCAGTCAAAACAAAGCCAAGGGCAGATTGGGGAACAGACCATCATCAATTTCTCATATGCAAATTTAGACTGAAGCTGAAGAAAGTGAAAAAAAGTTTGTGAGAGCCAAAATACGACTTTGAATATATCCCACCTGGATTTTGAGCTCATGTGAAGAACAGATTTGATACATTAAACACTAAAGACCAAGGACCAGAAGAGTTGTGAAATGACATCAAGAAAACCATACATGATGAAAGCAAAAAGTCATTAAGAAGACAAGAAGGAAAAGAACAAAATGAATGGCAGATGACATTGAAACTTGCTCTCCAGCGTAGGGATGCTAAAATAAATGAAAGAAATGAGGAGGTACAAGAGCTACACGGAAAATTTCAAAGGTTAGCTCAAGAAGGCAAAGTAAAATATTACAAGAAAATGTGCAAAGATCTGAAGTAGGAAAACCAAAAGGGAAGAATTTGTTTAGAAAACATTCAAGCCTCGACTTTTGTTATTGAAGGATTTCTGGGAAAATTACTGAATAATGCACAAAGCATCAAAAGAAAATGAAAGGAATACAAACAAAAGGAAATTGTTGATGTTCAACCATGTCAAGAGGTAGGATATGATCAAGAGCCAATGATACTGAAGGAAGAAGTCCAAGATGCACTGATGGAATTGGCAAAGAACAAGGCACCAGAAACTGATGGAATACAAATTGAAATTTTCAAGAAAGTGAGGTGACAATGGTGGCACTCACTCATCTATGCCAAGAAATATGGACGATAGTTATCTGGCTGAATGACTGGAAGATATCTGTATTTTTGCCCATTCCAAAGAAAGGTGGCCCAACATAATGTGGAAAATCATTGGACAGTATTTCTGATATCCCATGCGAGTAAAGTTTTACTAAAGGTAATACAGAAATGGCTGCAAGCATACATTGACAGAGAACTTCCAGAGGTTCAAGCTGGATTCAGAAGAGGACGGGAAACAAGGGATATCACTGCTGATGCCCAATGGATCTCGGCTGAAAGCAGAGAGTACCAGAAATATTTACACCTGTGCTTTACTGACTACGTAAAAGCTTTCGATTATGTGAATCATGACAAGCTATGTGTAGAACACTGTGAAGTATGAGTATGCCGGAACACTTAATTGTGCTTATGAGGAATCTGTACATAGACCAAGAGGCAGTTGCAGTTGTTCGAGCAGAACATGGGAACATTAAATGGTTTAAAATTAAGAAACGTGTGTGACAGGGTTATATTCTTTCACCATACTTATTCAATATGTATGCTGAGCAAATAATCCGAGAAGCTGGATTATATAAAGAAAAACGTGGCATCAGGATTGGAGGAAGACTCAATACTAACCTTCTATATGCAGATGATACAACCTTTCTTGCTGAATGTGAAGAGGGCTTAAAATACTGATGAAGATCAAAGACCACAGCCTTTGGTATGGAGTGCATCTCAATATAAAGAAAACAAAAATCCTTACCACTGGACCAATAAACAACATTCTCATCAATGGAGAAAAGATTGAAGTTGTCAAGGACTTCACTCCTCTTGCATCAACCATCAACACACATGGAAGCAGCAGTCAAGAAACTAAATGACGTACTGCATTAGGCAAATATGCTGCACAAGACCTTTTTAAAGTATTGAAGCGCAAAGATGTCAGCTTGAGGCCTATGGTGCGCCTGACCCAAGCCTTGGTATTTTCAATAATGCATGTAAAAACCAGCCAGTAAATAAGGAAAACCTCATATTCATGCAAAAACCAGCCAGTGACTAGGGAAGATCATAGAATCGACGCTTTTGAGTTCTGGTGTTAGAGAATATTGAAAAGTGCCATGGGCTGCCAAAGGAACCAACAGATCTGTGTTGGAAGAAGAGCAGCCAGAGTGCTCCTTGGAGGTCAGGATTGCCAGACTTCGTCTCTCATACTTCGGACATATTGTCAGGAGGGACCAGTCACTGGAGAAGGATATCATGGTTGGTAAGGTGGAGGCTCAGAGAAAAAGAGGACGACCCTCAGCAAAAAGAGGATCGGCAAAGTAGCAGCATCAATGGGCTCAAGCATGGCAACAACTGTGAGGCTGGCCCAGAACCGAACAGTGTTTCGTTCTGTTGTGCACAGCAGGGTCTCTATGAATGGGTTCTGACTTGATGGCACCTATCAACAAACTTAAAGAGCTCTGGTAGCATAGTGGTTACGAACCAGGCTGTGAACCTCACGGTCAGCAGTTTGAAACTACCAGCTGTTCCGTGGGAGAAAGATGAGGTGTTCTGCTCCCATAAAGATTTACAGCCTAGGAAACTCAGTACAGGGTCGCTATGAGTCAGAACCGACTCCACGGCACATAACAACAACAACAGACAACAAACTTGCCCTTACTTTGAAAGAAATGAATCAATTCCTACTCCCAAACAAATTCATCATCATAATTACTTTCACTCGCTGACTGTACAGCTTTTGTATCACTAAAAAGGCTTTAAATCTTTTGCACAAAAGTAAAGATTAATAAGAATTGCATGCACCTCTTCTGTCTGGCCTATGTATTCTTAAAAACGGGAACAGATACCTTTATAGTTGGGGAACACATGAATTGGGACAGACTTGACTGCACTTAACAACAACAAAAACAGTATGAAAGATATATTTCACATATTTTATGTTATCTATTACATAAAATTTATAGCGTTTCTAAGGAGCAGCTGGTGCATTTGAACCGTCGACCTTGCAGTTCAAACTGACCTTGCGGTCCAGTGCTTATCCTACAGTGCCACAACAGGATTCCATCTGGTATTTCAAATAAAGGAATGTCTTTTCAAAAACAGGAATCACATGATCATAGAATATAATCCAAGTAGCATAAGAGGTCAAAAGATTTCCTGCTAACCTATCACTTACCTTTCACAATTCATCCTTCATAAACATCTTTAGTACCCTTCCAAACATAACATTTACATATACAAGCATATATGCAGCCACCTAACCCCCTCCAATACTACCCACTGTTATTCTTTATTTTTCATCTTAATATCATGTTCCATTTAGCTTCAAATTACCTCATTAGTTTTTTTTTTTTTTTTTTTTTTTTTTTTTTGATTTCGTGCAATATAGAGTTGGCTTGCTAACCTAAATTTTTTTAAAATTAAGCTTCTTACTGAAACATGGCCCTGTAGGATAAGCAATGGAGCTCAAAGTCGGTTTGAAATGCAAGGTTAAGGTTTCTAACTTACCAGCTGCTCCTTGGAAACCCTACATAAACCCTACATATGAGTTGGAAAACGACTCTATGGCACTTAACAACAATACAGAAAAGGATATAATCTTATGTGTACAACTCAAAAACTGCCCAAGTTACTAAGAGGATATTCCACAAGCCATACTCATGCACCCTCCCAATGATATACATGGAATCATATATGTATTGTATTTTCATCTGGCTTCTTGCAATTAACTGTTTTAAATGAAGAACATCTGTCTTAGAGTTAATTGGTCAATCTTATTGATAAATGTTATTCCACAATACATAATATACTTCACAGCTGCTGAAACATGTAGATTGCTGTCACCAATGGCTATTACATATAGGATATGATGAACTGTCTCATACCTATCTTTTGTTACACATAAACACACATTTTAATCAAGTATGAAACTAGAGTGGAATTACTGAGTTAAAATTTTTGCACATGCTGCTCAGCTTTAGCACATATTCAAGTTTTACAAAATGATGCTACCATTTACATTCCCACCATTTATATAGGAAAGCTCATGCTTTTCTACAATGCCACCAATAACGGACTGGGTATTATCTGGATTTTAAATATTAAAATATCTGGTATATTTACAATAATAGCTCACAGTTATTTTAATTTGCATTAAGGACACTCAATCCAAACCTAATCCACTCCTTGTCAATAAGGGGATGAAATATACTCAAGGAAGAAAAGGTAAGATGAAACCTCAAGATGTTTTGTAACCAGCTCTGTGAAGTAAGGTTGGAGGGAAGGAAAGTATAATCCACAATACTTTAAGGAAAAATGACAGTGACAGACTGAAGTCAAGAGAAGGAACATCAGGCTAGAGGATCTACAATTACTTCTGGAACAGAAGTATGTAGGAGGAGTATCAAGAAGACAGAGTAATGACCATCTCAGAAAAGACATTCTGAGCTTAAAAAGGACATGAAAAGTAACTTAAATTTGTTCATTTTAGAAAGATATATACTTGGCTACATCTACTCCTGTTAGGTGACTATGCGTAACAGAATGAAATGCTACCAGGACCTGTGCCATCCTCTTAATTGTTACGTTTGAGCCCACTGCTGCTGCTGCCACTGTATAATGTTTTCATCTTCCAGCACTATTACCTGTCAATGTTCTACTGCTATTCATAAGGTTTTCAGTGGCTAAGCCTTCAGAAGCCACCTGCCTCTCCTTTTTTCTAGTCTGTATTAATCTGAAAACTCTACTTAAACCTGTCCACCATCATTGTACCCTGCCAGTATTTAAACTACAGGTGGCATAGCTTCCAGCACCACAGCACCAACAGGTTACCATAGTACAACAGATTGACAGACCAGTGGTGGTTGGTCACAACAGGGAGAAAGAATTCATGATGGAAAAGTTAAGTAAGTAATCAGTAAGAGAGCTGGGGGACTGACTGTATCTGAACTACAGAAATAGCAGGAGCGATAGGGAAAATTGGGCAAATATTGAGGAGAAAGAATTGACAGGACTTGTGGTAATTTGATGAAGGGATGAGGAAAAAAAATCATGGGTGATACTTTCTTTTGTCTTTCCTCTTCCACTACAAAATCCTATTAAATATAGAGAAATGAACATAAAACAGAATTAATACAATTACTGAAGAGAAGAAGTTTATCTTTAGCTTTGAAAAATGTTACCAAATGCATGGAATACGGAAAACGAATGATCCCAAAGCAGAGGAAGAAACAGAAATCCTAAAAAGGTTCCAGATTAGAAATTGGCAGGTTCATAGGAGGGAAAATGATAGGAAGCATAGGGTGAGAAAGGATTAACGGAAAGGTTAGCTGATTAACAAATAGGCAAGCCCCCTCATCCCTCCCCAGTATGTGACTCTTAACATTAAAAAAGAGTAACTCCTCAAAAAAAATTCTAAAGGGACTTTTGTTGGCACAAAAGACTCCTTTGACATTTAGGAATCTCATCTTAGTACTTACTACTTTACCTACAGGAAAGCAGGCAACTCTAATAAAGCCTAATTGTCCATTACAAAATATAAATATTGAGAGGGTAGACAGAGGGGTAGGGGTGGGGAAAGAGATAGACAGGAAGGGAAGGGGAAGAAAGGGAAAACATGAACGATTGCAATGTAAAAAGGATTAAAAGGCTTCTGAAAAGCAAAAACAAAAACAAAAAAAATTTTTTTTCAATGGAAGGAATTTTACTCTGTCTAGAACAATCTAGACTGGAATGGATGACTTACTCCTCAACCTCTTTGAAGTTCATCAATCAAGTAACACTTCTTAATGGAGCTTTCACTGGTCCTATTTAATATATATATATACATTTTAATATTTTATTGTGAATTATGTGATAGTTTACATGGGAGAACATTAGTTTTACATTCATCCTATCATATATCGTTTCATTGCCATGGTTACAATTCCCTCCATGCATCATCAACAAACCAAAGGGTATACCCTGCAAGCTTGACCCCCGGTAGTCAGCACACATCCCCTCTCCCTCTCTTGGTCTAAAGTCCCCAGCTGCTCCATCTCTCCACGTCATTGTCTCTGCCAGTATCTCAGGCATCACTGCTTCTCTGGGTAGGGTCTCGCTCTCTGCTCTTCTCCATTGATGGTCCCAGAGACCTCTGCTCCTAGACTGAAAAGTTAATCACTCCCCTCCTTGCCACAAATCGTCTACCTTTACATTTCCAACCCTCACAATCAGTCTTGATAACAATTATTCACTACTGTATCAAGAGACCCATCCGCATTTCATTTCATCAGCCTCACCTAGACAGACTGGATACTATTCAGTAGAGATTCTACTTTCCTTCACGCCCTCTGAATCTAGGTTCCCTTCTGGAAGCTTGTAAGCCAGTCACTTCTTGCCTATGTAGTCCCCCCCATTTTGGGTAGCCAATGTCCAGGTTGCCCATCCCTGTATACCTATTTAATATTATAAAGGAGCTCTGGTAGTGTAGTGGTTACAAGTTAGGCTGCTAAACCTCAAGGTCAGCAGTTTGAAACTAACAGCTGTTCCGCGGGAGAAAGATGAGGCTTTCTGCTCCTGGAAAGATGTACAGCCATGGTAACCCTATTCAGGGTTACTCTGAGTTGGAACTGACTCCATAACACAATACCACCACCACCACCACCAGTGTGGCACTATATAGATAAGCACTGAACAGCTAACTGCAAGGTTAACGGTTCAAACCCACAAGTTGCTCTTTTGGAACCCTTTGTAGGGTTCATTATGAAACAGAACTGACTCAATGGCAATTAACAACAATTTAGTATTTACAAGTCCCACTCCTACATTATACTTTTTTTAAAAGTTTTTAAAAAGAAAAATGTGTTCTGAATTTTTTGCTGATAGTTTTTTCTAAAGGTAAAACTAGGATATCAAATGCCAATTAAATTATAAATGTATAATAATTCATTTCTAAAAATTTATAATTTAAAATGGTATTTGGTATTTCAGTTTCAAGAACAGAATTTTCTTTTGGCCTATTTCCTCATGATACAGTCTTAGAAGTACAACTAAGGTTTTAAAAGAATGTATCACCAGATTTTTAACAACTAACCTTATCTTTAATAAAAAATGTATGCTTATTGTGAGGAACAAGTCCTTCAGACAAGTTAGAATGCCTCCATTCCTCTCCCTGATGGCATCTTTAGGTCCCAGAACAACCCCATCCCAAACCCCCAATAACAGAGGCTTAATGTTTTGAAACCAAAAACCAAATCCACTATAGGAACGCCAATTCACAACAACTCTATAGAACACAGCAGAATGTCCGATATGGTTTCCAAGGCTGTTATCTCTACAGAGTACTACAACTTTCCCTTCAGGAGTGGCTGGTCAGTTCAAACTGTCAACCTTTTATTTAACAGCTGAGTGTTTTTAACCACAGAAACAACAGGGACTCTTGTTAGCAAGATCAATACAATTCTGGATTAACCATACACCCTCCCCAAGAAGTCAGGGGGTATGATGCAAGAGGATACTTGTTGCTGTTGTTGTTAAGTGCTGTCAAGTTGGTTTTGACCCATAGCAACCCTGTATAGGGTTTCAGAAGAGCGGCTGGTGAGCTTGAACTGCCAACCTTTTGGTTCAAAACTACTTAGTAATCCAGTGCATTAACCCACAGCACCACATCAGGACTCCTGTTGGATAACATTGATTTCTAGCAGTGGTGGTGATTATGTGCCATGGAGTCAGTTCCAACTCATAGCGACCTTGCATAAGGTTTCCGAGGCTGTAAATCTTTATGGGAACAGAAAGCCTGATCTTCCTCCCAAGAAACAGTTGATGATTTTAAACTGCTGACCTTGAGGTTAGAATACCGGCTCATAACCACTATGCTACCAGAGCTCCTAAGCAGGTGCTTAACAAGCAGATGCTTGCCAGCAGGGTTAAAAACATACAGTTAGTCACTTAGGCTGGGGGTAAAATAGCTGGGAGAGGACTTTTTCTTTGTCCTCAGTCATGGTGTAGGTGGGGCACACAAAACATAAGCTTACAGTCCACCTAAGAGGACCTACCTAGCCAGGAGGAAGGTAATATGTAGGGTCATATTTAAGCCCCTCATCCAAAGTACAAAATGGGGTGTATATGGAAGACAGCTTTTGAAACAGAAGAACAATGCTCATGGTGGAACTTTTCCTGTTGTATACTGTTTGATTCTTTAAAACTAAAGTACTGTCTTTCAATTATGCTTCATTAGCTATCAATAATTTCAAGTCATTCAAGGGTTAAAACTGAAGTCAAATTACTTTCCATTAAAATTTCTACATAAGACAAAGCCAAATACATTTATAAATTATTGCAAAACATGTACTACAAAAGCTAAAGATTTTACCATTAATGCAGTTCTATATATTTAGGTCTGAAGGTACTACTAAAGTATTTTTTAAATACAGTAGTTTTAAAGGATTTATATCTTCTATTTTACAATCTAGGATCATGGCATAGCACTTAAGGATAAGCACTGGACTACTTACTGCAAAGTCAGTGGTTCAAACCCACGAGTCACTCCTTAGACCCTCTAACAGGGTCGCTATGAATCAGAGCAGAAACAAGTCAAGAGTACTAAACAATAATTTCACAATCTATTCGTATATTCTCCATTCTTAGATTCTTTATTTCAGGAAAATCATTAGCATTTCTTAACAGGAATTCCTCCATAAGAAATTGAGATCCATAAAAAGCACATAACCAAAGGCACTAATCTAAGCCATGGATTTATATAAATAATTAATTCTACTAAGTCCTATGTACAGAGTTTGTGCAAAATTTTACCTTGCAACAATAATAAGAAACTTCTGATTCCTCAGACATAACACTGTTATTCTAGAATTTGTTTTAAACAGGACCTTGAAAGCATTTAACAAATACCAATTAACTAAAATCATATAATACTAATACTTCAGACATGAAAATAATACACTACACAGTTTCCTTTTCAATTAATGTAATACTCAACCTGCAGGGGCATATTGCAAGAAACCTAAGCAAAAGCCATTGCTATCATGTTGATTCTCACACTCAGGGAGACTCTGCTACTGAAAAGTTGGCGATTTGAGTCCACCAGCCACTTAACAAAAGAAAGATACAGCAGTTGCAATGAAAATACAAGGAAAAAAAAAAAAAAAAAAACTTAAAAATAAGAAAATGCCTACAGATATGTCTTCTGAATGGTTAAACATTCTAATTTCTGTTAATACATTTATACGATTAGTTTTAGGCCATTTTATTTGAACCTCACCTGGTTTAATGTATTATCTGTCTTTAGTTCTTTGTGATTGGAGTACTGGATATAAATAGGTTGATTACGAAGGTGAGGTGTCACAGCAGAATAATAATTAACCATAGTAATAGCTGCTTCTTCTGTTGCTAGTTCCAAAAATGCCTGAAATAAAATGTAAATAACAAAAAATGTCATGTCATGAATTCAAATAAACTTCTATCTTTTTAACCCATTCAACTAATTTTAAAAAAACAAAATCTAGAACATAATCTTTCAAATTACACTCAGATGTTCTGATAAGCAGAATGAGAAACTGTGTACTAGCTTAGGTATACAATAAAAACTAACCTCAGAAGAAAGTTGAATACATGGTACTTCAGTGCTCACTACAATTACCCATACCCCACAAATATAACATAACCTAGAGAAAATAATATTTGCAAAGTTTCTTACAGTAGAATTTTACTATTCCTAACCTACAGATTTGAAAAGCAGTATAATTTGAGACAAAGAAAAATAATTAAAAATTAAATGTCAGATTTTAGTGACATTAACTATATTCAAGGAGATGTTGAATTTCATATTTAATTTACTTGGGCCAAACTACTATAGCAAATCCATTCAATGTTAAATATCCAGGACCAATTAATAATTTATCCCAATGTTACCAGATGAATTATTTCCATGGAACAAACGTAAACAATAAGTTGTTAGCTACTACTACATTTACTAGTTTCTGATAGTACATGGAACAAAGCCACAATAATAGAATGATGTTTATATTGTCTATCACATCAACAGAACAACTGTTCGATTAAGGTCATAAGTGAACTCAAAAAAGCAAGAATCTGAAAACTATGACTCATTCATTCTGGCTCCCAAACATTAGATTCCCACAAAGTTACCAGGAGAATTTAGATGAAACTTCCATAATGTTCTTTCAGAAATAAAATCTACTGCAATGCATCCTTTATTATAAATAGTTTATTTTATCTGCTGGTAGTAAAAGTTCAACATTCTTTAAGTATGAAAGAAGTATACCTGATTTTTTCCTTTCAGCATAAGGATGTTGGTCACCTTACCAAAAGGTAAGCCTAAAGCAATAACTTCAGTCTCTGTTACTTCACCAGGTAATTTTCGAATATGAAGTACACGAGAAGGAGCACCATCCATTTTATCTTCTCCTTTAAATTTTTTACTATCATTTCCATTGGCTGAAAGACATTAAAAAATGCAATCTTCGTAAATGAACCATAAAATAACAGAAATTTTCCTTGTTATATCTGAAAACTGGTAAAAAAATAAAATTTTAAAACATGTAAAAACATTCCTAAATGTTCTTCAGTCATTCCTAAAGAATGAAAAACAGAACTTTCAAAGGAATGCAGAACTATAACCACCCATTATTAGTAAATGAAATTGTGAAATAGTTATGATTGTGGTCAAATAATGTTTCTGGGATCCTGGTGTGGCTCTGCGGGTTAATGCGTTGGAATGCAAGGTCAGTTTGAACCAAAAGGTCAGTGAGTCAAGCTCACCAGCCACTCCCTGGAAACCCTATACAGGGTTGCTAAGAGTTGGAACTTACTCCACAGCACTTAATAACAACAACAAATATGTTTCTGAATAGTACATGTTAAAAAAAGTAACAAGTGATAAACATTAAAAAAACTGCCCTAACTTGGACATTGGCTACCCAAAATGGGGGGAGGGAGGCCTACAAATGCAATAAGTTGACTGGCTTACAAGCTTTCAAGAGGAAACCTAGATCCAAAGGGCATGGAGGAAGGTAGAATCTCCAGTGAGTACTACCCAGTATGTCTAGGCAGGGCTGATGAAATGAAATGCAGATAGTTCTCTTGTGATACAATAGTGAATAATTGTTATCAGGATTGAATGTAAGGGTTGGAAATGTAAACGTAGATGTTTTATAGCAAGGAGGGGAGTGATTAACTTTTCAGTCTAGGAGCGGAGGTCCCTAGTGCCATCGATAGAGAAGAGCAGAGAGCGGACCCTACCCAAAGAAGCAGTGATGCCTGAGATGGAGGCAGAGACAATGATGAGGAGAGATGGAGCAGCTGGGGACTTGAGATCCAGAGAGGGAGAAGTTCTGGCTGTGTGTTGACGACCAGGAGGGAAGGGGGGAGGCTTTACCCTTTGGTTGGTTGATTGATGATGCATGGAGGGGATTGTAACGGTGACAATGAATTGATATACAATGGAATGAATGTAAAACTAATGTTCTCCCATGTAAACTATCACATAATTCACAATACAACATTAAAAAAAAATTACCCTAAAACTAAACAAAATTAGAATGGAACTTAATCATCATATCGCAGACTAACAAAAAATGGGAAAAGTAGAAAAATTTTTGGACTGGCAAAAACTAGTCAAATTTTATCACACCTGAGAAATTATATATTGTTAAGTAAGAAAAATATTGTATTTAAAAGTAGGATCAAAGTAGGCAATGCTGTAAAAATTATTATGAAGTCAACATCATTCATTATGCTTTATCTAGAATGAGTCTCTCCCTAATTGGTGAATGCAACCATCTTAA
>NW_006408520.1:13264250-13271652 GCF_000296735.1 Chrysochloris asiatica
GAATCATGTTAAGATGCTTGACTGTTTTTTTTGTTTGTTTGTTTTAATCTTGGTTTCCCTCGCATTATAATATAGAGTAGACACTGGAGAGGGAGAGAAAGGAATAGTCAGAAACACCACACTAGAAGGCTTGTAAGTCCGTCTTCTGCCTATGACTGATTGGAATACCTAAAATGGGGCTACTACAGGGTACCCAGTGAACGAGGCTTCTTGCGGAGCCTTTGCAATACATAAAACTATAGGTAGAAACCGGAACCACATCCAGATCTTCAGAGATGAGAAATCTCCACTTGAAAGGATGAGCAGACCAGCCTGGAGCAGCTAAAAGAATAAAAGATACCTCTTGAAAGAAAGACCTGCAGGAAAAATGGAGGCAGATGGACTGTTACCACAAGAACAAACAAATCGCTTCCCTAGAAAACACCAAGGAAAGTGGCCAGGTCCTCTCAATGCAAACCTCCTTCCAAGACTAAGACCCAACAGAAATACACACTCTGATTGGTGACCATACACATCACCGATGGGGGGAAGTGGGGTAAAAGCAGCAATGAAGCGGCAAGCTAAGCCCTACAATGTTCAGTGGACTTCTGTGGACCCAGTTGGGGACCTGGTTGGCAAGCAGTGTGAAGAGGCCTGGGGACTCTTGGGCCCAGAGTCAGTGCCGTGGCCACGGAGGACACAAGAGGAGAGTAGAGCTACCGGCTGACAGGAAGAGAGGACATATACACAGGAGCGCCCATACTTGCAGATGATACCCACGTAACCTGGACCGGATGACTGGATGATCGGAGCTCAACCAGGAGAGGAAAGAAGAGGGGAAGAGAAAAAAAAAAAGAGTGAGCTAAAACAGTCTGATGAACTTGACCTATACCTATGGAGCAGCAACTAAAAAAGAGGGAACAAATCCTCACAGCAAGAAACATTCAAACACCCCCACACACAGAGTGGATGGAGAAGGACAGCTTGGACATTGGATACGCAAATGGGGAGGGGGACACTACAAAGGCAAGAAGTGACTGGCTTAAAGCTTTCAAGAGGGAACCTGGTGCTAGGGAGCATGGCAGAAAGCAGAATCTCAAGTAGGTACTATGCAATCTGTCTGGGTGGAGCTGATGAAAGGAGATACAGATGGGTAACTCGTGATACTGTAGTGAATAATGCTTATCAGGACGGATTTTAAGGGTTGGAAATGCAAAGGTGGAAGTTTTGTAAAAAGGAAGGGAGTGATTAATTCTCCAGGATAGGAGCGGAGGCCTATGGGACCATTAACGGAGAAGAGCCAAGAGCGGGACCCTACCCAGAGAAACAGAGATGCCTGAGATAGAGACAGAGATGATGACATGGAGTGATGAAGCGACTGGGGACCTTAGACCCAGAGAAGGAAAGGGACTGTGGGCAGAAAACTGGGGGGAGGAGGCGGAAGTGTAGGGGGCGGGTTTCTGGGATATACCCTTTGGATGGTTGATGGATGGAGGGGATTGGAACCATGGCAGTGAGAGGATATAAAATGGAATGAATGTAAAACTAAAGTTCTCCCATGTAAACTATCATATAATTCACAATAAAACATTAAAAAAATAAAATAAAAAAGGTTACAATGATTGTGTTTTGGGACTCCAAAGTACGTAAATCTTAACAGAGTTCCTCAAAGGACACAGGATGATCACGGGGACCTTTATAATAAGTTTTAAGAAAACTGGAAAATGCATTGGTTAGATATAAGTTAGCAAAGTTGCACCAAGGAATTTTTTTTTTCTATCATGAAAACCCACCTGCTTATTATTTGAGGGTAGCAATGGCCATCTTATAAGCATTTTGTTGAGCAACCTTACCCCATCCACCCTATAGCCCTGATCTTGCCCTTTAAGACTTTTTTTAGTTGCTTAAACACAAAGAATATTTAAAAGGAACAAAATTTGGGTGTCTCCAAGGATGTCAAAACTGCTGTTTTGGCTGGTGTCAATGGTTAATAAATTTTTCTGTAATTTTGAAGCAAAACATTTTGACTTACAGTCCAGTACTTACCCTTGAGCTCCCCACACAAACCAAACCAAATGCCACTGAATCGATTCCAACTGAAATTGACCCTATAGGACAGAGCAGGATTGCTCCTTAGTTTCTGAGGTTACAGGAGAAGTCAGTCTCATCTTTCTCTCTTAGAGTGGCTGGTGTGTTTGAATTACTGATCTTGCAGTTATCAACACAACACTTAACCCATAGTATCACATCAACACAACACTTAACCCACAGTATCATCAGGCCTCCTACAAATACAAATAGTAGAGATCTTTATTACATCATTCTCCATATATTAATTGCACATTAAAATCTTAGCCTTTTGTTTCTAGAAGACTTTCTTCCACTCTCAAATTATATATACGTGAAAAATGTTTCTACTTAATACCTTTTTCTTCCAATCAAAAACGGTTTTCTTCCTCAATTGTAATGCCTACATTTTCACCTCTAAATGAGTCTATCACTTTTCTCCTCCTATATTTTGTTCTCCACTGGCTTTTATCTATTTTCACATATGATGAGTTTCATCAAATCATGGGTAACTTAACAAATCTATCAATAGCCCTAAAACTGTGAACCTTCTTAGTGAAGGTTCTTAGTAAATCACTACATTCTCAAAGCACCCCTAATAATTTGCATTTCTAGTTTTTTTTACTTCCATGACTTACTTGATATCTGCTTTAAACCCTCAGCTGACAGCTGATTCATTCCCCAAAATTATCTGACTTTGCTCAAGCTGGTTTGATCTCAAATTTATTCCTATCTTTGCTGGCTCATATGACTATTCTAGTATCCAGATTTAAGCAATCACCTAATCATTTTATTTATGAATCTATTATTTTACACCAACTCAATTGCCAACACATCCTCTCCTCATTTATCAATATGGTTACGTTCCAAAAACCAGGTTGTTATGCAAAAATCAACATTATGTGAACATGGAGGATGACCACATCATTCTCAAAACGGGATATGACTGCTTTATCACTAGATAAACTGTCAAGCTGCATCATTACATAATTGCCAAACTACTGAGAATCATGGTCTAGTAGTCAAGTTGACAGAAAACTTTAAACAACTCAGCCAGTGTTACTCTCACCTTTAAACGTAAAATGTTGTATAACGAGACAGTAAGCTAAGGAGACAGCACATCCTAACATTATACATATAAATGTGTACCAACCCAAAGACTAACACATTTCAAAATATTTTCTTTCATCTGTCCAGTTAAATTTGTTACTTGACAAAAGCCCTCCCATTCAAATTTAAGTACTTACAAACCACTGACGACTATCAAATAAGACACTGACAGTCAAAGCAACTTTAATTCTAAGCAGTTTTATTTAGACTTCAAAGCAAATCACAGTGTTACAGAAGTTGCTGGCTTTAAAATAAACAAGTAGATAATGAAATACATAAAACGTAAGCTAAGAAAAATAAATGCTGGTAATCTTTATCTTCCTATATGAGAAAAAAAAAATGCCAATGGAGAGGAACCATTGAAAGGAATACACAGATAGAACTTGTTGTTCTGTATCCTACAACAGCTACCAACCAAAAGGCCTAGGCTTACTATAAAAGCTGGGTTTAAAAGTATCTTAAGACATGATGTGAACTAAAGTAAACCACAGACCGCACACCTAAACAAAGGCTTTTATTTCTCATCACCTCTATGCACAAGACATGTTCCTAGAATTGTCATCAACATTCAAAATGTCAAACAATATGCTGGAATACTTTCAAAGTTCTTTAAACAACAACAAAAAAATACACATCAAAAATATGTGTGGACATTTCAGAGTTCTTAGTAAAAGGCACCAGAACCAACAAAACGATTTCAGTTCCTTCACATAAAGCAAAATGTCATGCTTTCAACAATAAATTCCACTATTATACAATGATAATCAGCACTGGCAGAAATAGGTATCACTAATTTAAATGCATACACCATTTAGACATAGTATTAAAAAATGACTAAAAAATTAAAGACATCATACTTAAAACCTCTAAGTAGTTACAAATCCCTTTGATAAAATTAAATTTCAATGTCAGCTAAAGCACTATATTTTTTAAATACATCAACTCCTCACTTTCACCAATCATTTGTCAGTTTGTTGTATTGTGGTCGTTTGTGTGTTGCTGTAATGCTGGAAACTATGCACTGGATTTTAAAAGACCAGCAGGGTCACCCATAGTGGATAGGTTTCAGTGGAGCTTCCAGACCAAGTGAACTACTTCTGAATGGTTAACCACTAAAAATCTTAACGAACAGCAACAGAACATTTGTCACAGAGAGTGCTAGAAGATGAGTCCCTCAGGTTGGAAGGCAATCAAAACATGACTGAGTAACAACCACCTCCTCAAAGTAGAGTTACCACACTGGTGTGCATGTCTGAGCAAAGCTTTAGGGACTTTCATTTGCCGATACAGTACAACTCAAAATGAGGAGAAACATCTACAAACATCCACTAATAATCAGAACACGGTATGTACATAGTATGAATCTAAGACAACTACAAGTTGTCAAAAATGAAATGGAATGCAAATAGAGCAGTATACTAGGCAGTACTAAACTAAAATGAACTAGTACTGACCTACTGAATCTGACAATCATGATTTACAATGCCAGGAAAAACATATTGAAGAGGAATGACGTCACATTTCAAAATTTATCGTGAAGCACAATGCTGTCTGTGATAGCATAATGTCATACACCTACAAGGAAAACCAGCTAATTTCACTATTATTCAAATTAACTAAAGCAAGTGATGATGAAACTAAAGTATTCTATCAACTTCCTAAGTCTGAAATTAATCAAAACATGCAACCAAGATGCATAATTACTGGCAATACTAAAGTTAGAAACAAAGAGGAAGGACCTGTAGTTGGAAAATATGGCCCTAGTGATAGAAACGATGCTGGAGGTCATATAATATAACTTTGCAAGACCAATGATTTATTCATTGTAAATACCTTTTTTAAACAACATAAAACATGGACCTCATGAGATGAAATACAGAGCCATCCCACTGTAATGTACATTTATGAGATAAGGTGGTGGAAAAGCTCAGTATCATCAGCTAAAACAAGGCCAGGGGCAGACTGGATCACACCATTAATTGCTCATATGCAGGTTGAAGCTAAAGAAAGCTAAAATTAGTCCACAAGAACCAAAATATGACTGAATATATCCCACTTGGATTTAGAGACCATCTCAAGACCAGATTTGATGCATTAAACACTAATGACTGAAGACCAGAACAGTTGTGAGATGGTATCAAGAACATCATATATGAAAAAAGGGAAAAAAGAAAGAAAACACCAAAATGGATGTCAGAAGAAACTCTGAAACTTGTTCTTGAGAGTGAGAATCTAAACCGATTGGAAGAAACGAGGAGGTAAAAGAGCTGAACAAAAAATTTCAAAGGGCACCTTAAGACAAAATCAAGTATTATAATGAAATGTGAAAAGACCTGGACTTACAAAACCAAGAGGGCAAAACCAGATTCAGCAACTCTCAAGTTGAAAGAACTTCGTGGGCAAAATACTGAAATCACGCAGAAAGCATCAAAAGAAGATGGAAGAAATAGTCACTTACCAAAAAGAAATGGTCGACATTCAACCATTTTAAGAGGTAGCATATGATCACAAACTGATGATACTGAAGAAGGAAATCCAAGCATCACAGAAGGCACTGGTGGAAAGCAAATACCCAGGACTTGACAAAATACAAATTGAAATCTTTCAACAAACTGATGCAGCACTGAAGGCTCACATTCATATATGTTAAGAAATTTGAAAACAGCTACTTAGCCAACTGATAGGAAGAGACCCACCCATATTTGTGCCCATTTCAAAAAAAAGATGACAAGAGAACGCAGAAATGATTGTACTTGCAAGTAAAATGTTGACGAAAACTCAAAAACAATTATAGCAAGCAGTTACATGTACAGGGAACTACCAGAAATTCAATTTGGATTCCCAAGAAGACTTTGTTGTTGTTTTGAAGTGCCATCAAGTCGGTTACAACTCATAGTGACCCTGTATAGTGTTTTGGAGGAGCAGCTGTTGAGTTTGAAGCTCCAAGCTTACAGTTCAAACTGACCTTATGGTCGAGTGCTTTATCCTACAGCACACCAGGGCTTCATATAAGAGAATCTAAGAACAAGGGATATCATTACTGATATCAGATGGATCTTCGCTGTAAGCACAGAAATAGGTTTGTATTTTATTGACTATGCAAACTTATTCACCTGTGTGGATCATAACAAATTATGGATAACATTGCCAAGAACAAGAATTCCAGAACACTTAATTGTGCTGCTAAGGTACCTATACATAGACCAAGTATGCACTGGCACCACTGTGGTGGAGGCTTCAGGCCTGGAGTGCATAACGTGCTCTGGGGTCATAAATGCAGGGCTTAGAGTGGTGGAAGTGGAGCCCATTAGGTGACTCTACAAGGGAAGCTCTGATCCAGTACAGAAGAAGGTGAAGTGGTTAAGCTGTAGGCTCTCGAGGCTCATAGCCCAGCTTGATGCAGCTTTGTCGCCTCCAATCCTTCTCTGAAGAGGAATAATCCATAACTGGACTCATCAGTAAATCTTATCTGGTATTATTTCTAAGATATTTTCGAAATTGAAAAAAATCAGACAGATAATGCTCTACCATTGGATCGATTGACACATAAAAATAAGTTAATACAAGTTTGCTTATCTCTTTGCTTTTATTAACAACCTGTGTTAATATATGTTTCCACTAACTGAAAGAAACCTGAAGAGGATTTTCACTCTTATGAAAAAGAAATTTTATGAAAAATGACAGAAAGTGAAACTAGTGTCAATATACTCTGCAGTGAGCCACTGGAAGAGGCAGCATGTGCCCTAGCAATGAGAAGGGTACAGTCAGAGTGGTGTCAACAAGAGCCTTCTTTAGTGGTGTCAACAAAAGCCTTCTTTAGGAACAGCATTCAAAATCAAGCTGCCATAGCTTTGAACTGTATGTGAACACTACGTTAGTGCTATTTTACATTTCATGTACTATTAGACATGATTTGGGCACGTTATTATTTTAGAAGCTCTGGTAGGATGGTGGTTATGAGTCAGGCTGCAAACCTCATGGACAGCAGTTTGAAACTACCAGCAGTTCCACAGGAGAAAGACAAGGCTTTCAGCTCTCCTGAAAATTTATACCTTCAGAAACACTGTTTATACCCTCAGAAACCCTACGCAGGGTCACTAAGAATTGGAACCGACTCCATGGCACATAGCCACCAACATTTTAGGTATTTTGTTGTTGTCAGGTGCCATCGAGTCGGAACCGACTCATAGCGACCCCATGCACAGCAGAACGAAACAATGTCCGATCCTGGGCCAACCTCACTACC
>NW_006408520.1:13271752-13274912 GCF_000296735.1 Chrysochloris asiatica
TGCGTGTGTGTTTGTGTATGTTGTTAAGTACCATCGAGTTGGTTCTGACCCATGGTGACCCTGTATAAGGTTTCCAAGAAGTGACTGGTGAGCTTGAACCGCCGACCGACCTTGCAGTTCAAACAGCTTTGTAGTCTGGCACATTAATCCACAGCGCCATACCAGGATTCCATATATTACAAATCACTCATGAATTTTATCATTTTATTCTGTAATGTTATCTTTAACTTGATATATTTCAATCCACAAGTTACCTTCATCCCATAGCTTCATGAAACATAAAAATCTTATTAAAGATACCAATAAAATAGGTGATGTTTTATGTAGAACTATTTAAGACTTGCAGTGTATCTAATATGCCAGATCAGCAGTTCTTAGTCTCTTTGGGGATGCAACAATCTTTTAGAGACTCTAACTAAAATGAAGAAACTCCTCATAAATTGAAAATCAGACCTGTGTAGTCCATTTGACATGTATTTTTAGGTACTGGATCAAACTTCCCCACACATTCAACACTTCATCTATAAAACTCTGAGATCCTTTTCACCTCTACCTAATCTCAAAAGTCATTCATTCTACCCAATCATATAGTGTAGATATGAGTCAAAATTGTCTAGACAGATTCTAACAACAAAAATATAAATATAAATTTTTACGGCATTAAAAAAAAAAATCTCAAGTTACAAATGTTTAGCTTCAAGTGATATTGTCTATGTGAAGTTATACCTGTACTTTATAAACTTAGGTTTTCAAAATCTGTTGATTAGCAATCTCCAGAGATAAGACCCAAGATTATGCATCCCTACAAAGCTTCACGGGTTCTTCTGGGGAAAAAAAATATCATGGCTGAGATTTGTTACAGTGGATAATAACAAGCATATCATGTTTTATTGCACTTCCAGCTAGTTGTTGTTCTATTTTTTTTTACAAATTGAAGCAAGATCACAGCATCATTATAATACAGCATGTGCTTATTTCATGCTTCTATGCCACATTTTTGTTCTGGATGTCATCCCACAACTCTTCTGGTCCTCTGTCTTTAGTGATTAATGTATCAAATCTGTTCTTTAGATGATCTCTTAATTCAGATGGGATATATTCAAGGTCATATTTTGGCTCTGATGGACTTGTTTTCATTTTCTTCAGCTTCAGTCTGAACTTACATATGAGCAATTGATGGTCTGTTCCACAATCTCCTCTGGCCTTGTTTTGGCTGATGATATGGAGCTTTTCCACCATCTCTTTAAACAGATATAGTCAATTTAATTTCTGGGTATTCTATCTGGTAAGATCCATGTGTATAATCGTCTCTTATGCTATCTAAAGAAGGTATTTGAAATGAACAAATCACTGGTTTTGCAGAATTCTATCATGTGATCTCCAGCATCATTTCTATCACCAGGCCCATATTTTCCAACTACTGATCATGAGGAATCTATATTTGGACCAAGAATCAGTTGTTTGAACAGAACATGGGAACACTGAATGTTTTAAATTTTAAAAATGTGTGCGACAGCACTGTATTCTTTCATCATACTTATTCAACCTGTATGCTGAGCAAATAATCCAAGAAGCTGGGTTATATGAAGAAAAATATGGCATCAGGATTTGAGGAAGACTCATTTTGCAGATTATAGAACCTTGCTTGCTGAATGTGAAAAGGACTTAAAATACTTTTTGATGAAGATCAAAGACCACAGCCTTTGGTATGGATTGCATCTCAATATAATGAACACAAAAATCCTCACCATTGGACCAATAAATAACATTCTTATCAATGGAGAAAAGATTGAAATTGTCAAGGACTTCATTCTTCTTGGATCAACTATCAACACTCATGGAAGCAGCAGCCAAGAATGTAAGGATTAATGTAGGGTACAAAATAAAATCCAAACTAGCTGTCAACAAGTCAGTTCTGATTCATGGCACACCAAGTGTTTCATAGTAGAACTGTGTTCAATACCGTTTTCAATGGCTTTTATCTGTGACAATCAAGTCTCTAGATCACCAGGCCTTCTATGACCCTAAGATATACTCAGACCACCAATCAGTGTTGGTACAAATGGATTATGTTTGTACCATCCATAGCCTCTTAAGATGAGATTGTTATGACTCATGTTGACCCATATGTGTAGAATAAAACTTTCATAAGTCTTCCAAGACCTGACCTTTTAGGAACAGATTGCCAGGGTTAAAGTGGATATATGTAAGGGTATATTCAAACATAATGTGTTTAAATATGTCTCTGCTATTAGTGGATGGCTACAGGCAAGTTCTCTAAAAAGTCCAAACACACCAGTGACTTCCAAGAGAATTTGCTGGACCATTTAAGGCAGAAAGATCAGCTAAAAAGGTTACAATGGGACAAGGGGACCAGCGCTTCCCGGACCAGGCAGCTCAGGTAGGGCTCTGGGAAAAGGGGCCGAATCGCACATAGGAAACCTCTGTCTAGCAGACAAACAGCCTTTGAACAAACATAAGATCTTATATTTCAACATTCTGAACTCGTTTTTTTAAAAGATCAAATTTCTGAGGAATTACAGGCATTTTTGAGTTTTTGCCTGCCTACACATGGCTCCCGCTTCCACACCCACACTGGCGAGTGCCTCTGCCCCCTGCAGACCTTGGAATGCAGGGCTAGAGCAACCCCACTTAGAAGGCTGCATTTCCAGAGAAAAGGAAGCATAAACTAACAAAGCCGAACAAATAGAGAGGGATATCAGGAAATTCAGGGTACCCACGGTACAGAGAGACTGAGAGAGGCAACCTTTACGTCATCAAATACAGACACTACCTCCGTGCAGCCATTACCCCCAGCCCTCTACTGCCCTGGCCTAGACCAGCCCTCTACCAAGCTGCCAAGGCTCAGGAACGCCCAAGGCACAGGCCCGCCCACTGAAGCCAAGGCCCTCTCAAGGCCCAGACACTCCCACTGAGGCCAAGGCCTGCCCTGAGGCCCAACCCACCCACAGACTGGTCACAAAACTACAAAACACTACTGCAAGAAACCAAAAAAGACTTACAAAGATGGAAGAATGTATCTTGCTCCTGGATAGGAAGACTTAACATTGTGAAAATGTCAATACTGCCCAAAGCAATTTATACATATAATGCAATACCAATCCAGATTCCAACAACATTCTTCAAAGAGATGGAAAAA
>NW_006408520.1:13285631-13354659 GCF_000296735.1 Chrysochloris asiatica
TCCCTGAGTATCATTGGCTCTTGTTCATATGGTACCTCTTGAAATGGTTGAACATTAACCATTTCCTTTGGGTACAATGACTGTGTATTCCTTCCATCTTTTCTCCTATGAGCTTAACTCTATTCGTGTTATCATGGTCAACTCTACTTTGAGGAGGCATCTGTTCCCCGGTCGCATCTTGAGTGCCTTCCAACCTGAGGGGCTCATTTTCTGGCCCTTTATCTGACAGTGTTCCTCTGCTATTCATGAGGTTTTCAGTGACTAGCGATTCAGAAGTAGTTCGTCACTCTTTCTTCCTAGTCTGACTTTGTCTGGAAGCTCATCTGAAACCTGTCCACCATGGGTGACCCTGCTGGTTATTTAAAATACCGGTGGCATAGCCCTCAGAAGCACAGCAACTCAAGCCACCACAGCATGACAGACAGACAAGTGGTGGCCGTTTGGTTTTACGTCGAAACTGTTGCTTTAAATTTCGATTCGAATCCTGATACAATCAAGAAGTTCTCTCCCAAGATGGCGGCTCCGGGAACAGCTGAACATCTACTTTATTCCCTTTCAAATAAAAATAAATTTCCTTGTATATTTTTCTCCGTTATCAATCATTCCAGCATCCATTAAACCCAGTGATTCTAGGCCAGCCCCAAACCATAAAACTCCTAAGCCCTTCTATTTACAAATAACTCAGAAGTTCTTCTATTTCTTGACACATCATCTCTTCCAAATCCTATTTCCAAGACCCTAAAATTCAAGACCTTAAAAAATATCTCTACACTTCACCAAGCAGATCTGGGCAGCCAACAAACATATGAAGAAATGTTCATGATCACTAGTCATTGTTGTTAAGTGCCACTGAGTCAATCCCGACTCATAGGGACCCTGTATAGGGTTTCCAAGGAGCAGCTGGTGAGCTTGAATTACCGACCTTGCAGTTCAAATGACTTTGCAGTCTGATGAGTTTTTATGGTTCAAATGACTTTGCAGCCTGATGCATTAGTCCACAGCACCAGAGAGATGCAAATGAAAACAACAATGAGATATCAGCTCACACCAGCAATAACAGCAAAGTTAAAAAAAAAAGTAGAGGACAATAAATGCTGGTGAGGATGTGGAGAGACTGTAACCCTCCTACATTGCTGGTGGAATTTCAAAATGGTCTGACCACTCTGGAAAACAATTTGAAGCTTCCTCAGAAAGTTGGAAATAGAAATACCTTATGACGCACCAATTCCTCTACTTGATATTTACCCACAAGAAATACGAGCCATAACACAAGTAGATACATGCACACTATTGTTCATAGCAGCACTATTTAAAATAGCAAAAAGATGGAGACAACCTAAGTGCCCACCAATGGAAGAAAGGATAAACGGACTTTGGTATATACACACAAAGGAATATTATGCTACCTTGAAGAATAACAAGGAAGCTTCAAGCATTGCATAACATGGATGAACCCTGAGGACATTATGCTGAGTCACAAAAGGAGAAATACTGCAAAGGACCAATATTGTAAAACCTTAAGAAAAAGTATCCACACTAAAAGGGGGGTAAAACAAAAATTTTTTGTTGGTTATTGGAGTGTGGGGGTTGTGGGAGGGGGAGGTGGAGCATAGGGTAGGGAATAGACACAGGGCAATTTGGGTGCTGGGGAGAGGGGGCAACACACAAGAAGGGGGAGAGCAATAAAGTAACAAGGCACATGGGAGAACATTTAGGCAGGTTTGCATGGGCTAAGTGGGACAGAGATAAATAGTGATGTATGCTCATCACTTGGAAAAACAGGACTCTGTGATACAGGGATTGAGGTATGGTTTGAATGCGTAAAAGAGGGGAAATAATGTTAGGATGCTAGGCTATCTTTTGAATCTTGGTTTCCCTTGCATAGCATTGTAAAATAGGCACTAGAGGGGGAGAGAAAAGAGTAGCCAGAAATATCACCATAGAAAGCTTGTTAAATCCGTCTCCAGCCTATAACTGATTGGAATACCTGAAACGGTAGGCTTCCTATGGAGCCTTTACATTGCATAAGACCATAGGTGGCATCCTGAACCCCATTCAGAATCTTCTGAGGTGGGAAATCTCCACTTGAAGGACAAGTAGACCAGCCTGGAGAGGTTAGAAGAATGGAAGCAGGAAAAAACAAAATAATGACACTCTGATAAGACTACTACAAGGATGAGCAAGTTGTTCCCCCAGAGAAGCCAAGCGATCTTGGGTCCCCTCAGGGCAAACTCCCTTCCAAGACTGAGACTTAAGGGGAATACTTAACCAAGCATGTTGTCTGACTGGTGACCACGCTGATTTACTGATAAGGGGCAGTGGGGGAAAAACAGCAATTAAGCTGTGAGCTAGTAAGTCCAACCACATTCAACAGACTCCTATTAACCAGAGTTGAGACGTGGTTGACTAGCAGTATGGCGAGACCACAGAATTCCTAGACACAGGGACATGGCCACATAGAACTAGAGGGGAGAGTGAAGCGTCCAGCTGATATGAAGTGAGGGAAAATGTACAAGAATACCCATACTTGCAGACAGTACCCACTTGACCTGGATTCAATGGTTAGATGATCAGAACTCGACTAGAGTAAGAAAGATGAAAAAAAGAGTAATGTGCTACAATTTGATGAACTTGCCCTATACTTATGGATGTAGTAGCTCAAAAGAGGGAATGAATCTTTACAGCAAGGATCATTCCCACCCCCCTCGGTACCCGGGGATGGGCAACTCAGACATTGGCTACCCAAAATGGGAGGGACTACAAAGGCAAGAAGTGGCTGGATTATGAGCTTTCAAGAGGGAGCCTAGTTCCACAGGGTGCAGGGGGAAAATAGAATCTCCACTAAGTGGTTTCCAACTTGTCTGGACAGGGCTGGTAAAAGGAGATGGTTCAATAGTGAATAATTGCTATCAGGACTGACTGTGAGTGTTGCAAATATAAAGGTAGATGTTTTGTAACAAAAAGAGGGGAGTGGTTGATTTTGCAGTCCAGGAGCAGAGGGCACTGGGACCATCAAGGGAGAAGAGTGGAGTGTGGGATCCTATCCAGAGAAGCAGTGATGCCAGAGATGGAGAAGAGTTGTGTGCTGATGGCCGGGGGTCAGACTTGCAGGGTGTACCCTTTGGTTGTTTGAATGGTTATATATTCATGAGTACTTCAGTGTATACACACACACAACAAAAAATTCAGAGGGAACGAAAGCAAATGCTATTGAATGGTGATGCATGGAGGGGATTGTAATCATTGCAATGAAACGAAGTACTATAGGATGAATGTAAAGCTGATGCTCTCCCATGTTAACTATCACTCAATTCACAATAATAACTTAAAAAAACAAAAAAATCTCTAAAGTAGATCACTGAAGAGTTTTTAACTTTTCCTATATACAGTACTGACACTCTTACCTAAGGAATTCAAATGAAACAAAAGTTCCTTCTAATGTAAATCTGGTCCAAGCTTCTTAGAATAAATCCTGTTTCCAGGCCCCTAACTCTCTGGGCTCACCTTTAGTCATTCTCCATTTCATATATATTGGGGGTGGGGGGTTGGCAGTAAGAATGAGTGAGAGTTAGGGTCCTGGTTAGACCTTGGACTTCATTTATTGTTAGTGCTATGGTTAGGACTAACTTTAATGTTAGGGGTAAGGGTTGGGTTAGGGCTAGGAGTAAGGCTTTGTCTAATTTTAGTGTTACAGTTAGGTTTATTATTTCTTGAAAGCTATTTGATTTCCTCTTCATTTCAAAGTTCCATAACTAGATTATTTCCTCCTTTTACTTTATGCCTTTGTTATTGTTGTGATTGTATCTGATTCTCTTTTTTCAGTCTTAACACATCTGCTTAATTTTGCATACTTCTATTATCTGGATTGAGTCTAGGTGATACTGTCATGTATGCTAGTCTCAGGTTGTTCTGTGTCCAAAGAACTCTGTCTAAAATTTTTGCAATATTAGTCCTGTTTTGAAAAAATTAATTTCTACATCTGAAAATGGCCTAATTTCACCATTATACTTAATAGGTCCTCCACTTGCCTCTCAGTCATTCTGTCGTGGCTTGCATGTTGTTGTGATTCTGGAAGCTATGCCACTGGTATTTTAAATACCAGCAGTGTCACCTATGGTGGACAGGTTTCAGCTGAGCTTCCTGACTAAGACAAGGATGAAAGAGACACGAACTACTACCAAGTATTTACTTACTGAAAACCTTATAAATAGCAGTGAAACACTATCAGATAATATCAGAATACTGAATATTTAAACATGATGAACAACACGAGGACATCGTCAGATATAATGCCAGAAGATGAGCCCCTCAGGTTGGAAAGCAATCAAAATACAACTGGGAAAGAGATATTCACTCAAGGTTGAGGTGACCATGGTTAACACTTTCAGGACCTTCATTTATTGATGGGGTACAACTCAAAATGACGAGAAACAGCTATAAACATCCATTAATAATTGCAACATGAAAAAGTACAAAGTATGAATCTAAGAAAATTGGAAGCTGTCAAAAACAAAAAAGAACACATAAAAATAATCTAGGTATCAGTGAGCTGAAATGGACTGGTACTGGCCATTCTGAATCTGACATTCACATGGTCTATTATGCTAGAAAAGACAAATTGAAGAGGTAGGGCATTGCATTTATCATCAAAAAGAACATTTCAAGATCTATTTGGAAGTATAATGCTGTCTGTGACTGGATAATACCCATATGCCCAAATGCCTAATACCACTCTTACTCAAATTTATGCACCAACCACTAAAGCCAGTAAAGATGAAACTGAAGAATTCTACTCTTTAGTCTAAAATTGATAAAACATACAATCGAGATGCACTGATAATCACTGGAGATTGGAATGCAAAGGTTGGAAACAAAGAGAAAAGACCAGTCCTTGGAAATTATGGCCCTGGTGACAGAAACTATGCTGGAAATTGCATTATAGAATTTTGCAAGACCAACAACAATTTCATTGCATGTTCCTTTTTTAAACAATTATATACATGGATACCACCAGATCGAATATACAGAAATCAAACTGACATCTATGTAAAGATAAGGTGGAAAGCTCCATATTATCAGCCAAAACAACTGTGGAAAAGATCATCAAACTGCTCATGGGCAAGTTCAGACTGAAACTGAAAAAAATTAAACAACCCCATGATAGCCAAAATATGACTTTGAACATATCCATCTGAATTTAGAGATCATCTAAAGAGCAGATTGTACCAGTATAGGGTTTCTCAAGCTGTAAGTCTTATGGCAACAGAAAAGCCTTATCTTCTTCCAGGGAGCAAGCACCTGGTGGGTTGGAACTGCTGATCTTGCAGTTAGCAACCCAACACATAACCCACTACACTTGTTCCTCTGTTGTTCTTAAATAACACAGAGTTGGTTAAAATTCATAACAACCCTATATAGGGTTTCCAAAGCTGGTAGGTTTGAACTGCTGACCTTGTGGTCTAATACTTCACCATACAGTGCCACACTCTAGCAGATAATTATTCCTTCAGATATTTTTCTTCAAGCTCAATATTTAGGCTTTCCATTGACTCCATTCTATTTCTTTGCCCTTTTAGTGTGCAATCTATTTTTCAAGTCTTAAGAGTAAATCTTTTAGCTTTCTAGTTGCTGATTTTGTAGCGCTCCCATTTTTTTCAACTTTTCTGTCAATTTGTTTCCTGATTATTTTCCATGGTTTTGTCTGTTTCCCTGATTTCATCTGTAGTTTACTCCATCTTTCTCTCAATCCATTCAAGTTACCTAATTAACATTTATCAGGCAGTTACCATACCATGTCTGGTGTTATATTTTCTAACTGTATTTTAGTCATTTGTGAGACAATCTGTCTTGTTCCTTTGTATAAGCTGAAATTGTCTATTTTCTAAGTCACTGTGTCATTTTATATTTAGTTGACGATAGTATATTGGTATATTATTCTCAGGCCCTCACAACCTTTCTCATGGTGGATGTGGTAGAAATAGGAAGTATGAACACAGTTGGTTCTCTGTTCACTGTTTGTGTAGGCATAGTTTAAGGAAGATTCACATTCCTCGAAAAGCAGGGGTACTATTCCAGGGGCCAGACTCCAGGCAGAGGAGAGACTGCACAGGAGGGGGTTCCACTAACCAGGGGATTGGCAAGGGGAGCAACCCAGGAGGGCCTGGAAACAAGAGAAGACTGCACCCCCTCATTGCCAACCTCCAGTCGACTCCTGATCTGTAGACTGCTGTATATATAGTAGCTCGCAAAAGCTCATGATTTCTGCACTGATCCATGTCAGCCCACAGTGGTTCAGTGCATCTGCTTACTATGTTATCTTGCCCCAGACTCTGGCTCCCATTTCTTATTTTACATTCTAAAACAAAACTAGTAATAGTTTCTATTTCCCACATGTAACCTACTGTTTCAAATACATTTAAAAAATATTTTATTGACATCTTCTCCCCAAACTCATTTGTACTGTTAAGTCCCAACATCCATAAACAATCATTACTCTGGTTACTATGGTGGTGGTGCGCCATGGAGTCGGTTCCGACTCATATCAACCCTGTACAGGGTTTCCAAGGTTACAAATCTTTATGTGAACAGAAAGCCTCACCTTTCTCCTGCAGAACAGATGTTAGTTTCAAGCTGCTGACCTTGAGGTTTGCAGCCCAATTCGTAACTGCTACATTACCAGAGCTCCTTTTGGTAACTATACAAAACATTAATTTTGTCTGTGCCTAAGTTTACAGAAATGGCATCACACAAGTATGTACTCTTTTGTGCCTGACATCTTTTGCTGTATAATGTTTAAGATTCACCAAGGCTGTTGCATGTATAAGTAACTACTCTTACGTTAGTCAAAACCAACTCCCTTAACAGTAACAACTATGCCATAATGTATTTATTTATCCATTTTCATGTTGTTAGACATTTGGGGTTATTTCCAACTTAGGACCATTGTGAATAAATTTTTAAAACACTTCCATTCAAGACTTTTAGTCCGCATATGCTTTCAATAGATTAAAAACCTAGAAAGAGAAGCAAATGGGTCATAGGAACTGTTTATAAGAAACTGCCAAATGTTTTCCCAAACTATTTTACACTCTTACCAGCAATGGCAAATAGTGCCATTTATATACCTTATTTTGCCCATTAAAAAATTAAAATAAAATGGATTGTCTATATTTAATTTTTGTTAAGTGCCGTCTAGTTGATTCTGATCCATAGCAACCTTATATAGGGTTTTCAAGGAGCAGCTGGTGAGCTTGAATCACCAACCTTGCAGTTCAAACGGCTTTGTAATCTGGCACATTAACCCAGAGCGCCACACCAGGACTCCCTATACTTAATTACTGGTGTGAAGAGATCTTTTATATAGTCTAAATATAAGTCCTTCG
Source organism: Chrysochloris asiatica (assembly GCF_000296735.1). Taxonomy (NCBI): domain Eukaryota; kingdom Metazoa; phylum Chordata; class Mammalia; order Afrosoricida; family Chrysochloridae; genus Chrysochloris; species Chrysochloris asiatica. The sequence goes on from NW_006408520.1 coordinate 13,293,014, forward strand.
CCAGGTAAAATACACTGTCGTTTCTTATGCCTTATCTTTGAAATTTCTTAACAAGGCCTTCTAATAAGAAGTAATTTTGATAGAGCCTAGTTTACAAATTTCTTTTTGGTTAGTGCCATTTATGTCTTTTCTTAAAAAACAACAACAAGAAAAGATAAACTATGTATATCCACAGGTTGAGAACAAGTTTTTCCTAGAAATTTTATGTAATAGTTTTTAGCTTTAGGAATAGAACTCATCTCAAATTCATTTTAAAACATGGTCTGGTGTAAAGTTTGAGGTTCCTTTTTGTTGTTGTTACTTGTTCGTAGTGGTTACAAATCAGACTGCTAACCTCAAGGTCGGCAGCTTGAAACTACCAGCCATTCCACAGGAGAACAATGAGGCTTTCTGCTCCGGTAAAGATTTACAGCCTCTGAAACCTTATACAAGGTCACTATGAGTCGGAACCAACTCCACGGTACTTAACAACAACTGTTCATATGGAGTCCTGGTGTGGTGCTGTGGGATAAGCACTGGCCCATGCAACGCTGGTAGTCCAAACTCACCAGTAACTTCTCAGAAACCCTATAAAGGGTCACTATGAGCAGAACTGACTTGACAGCACTTGGCAACAACATTGCTCATATCTGTTCTAGAACCATTTATAGACAAAAAAACCTTTTCTTTCCTCATTGAGTGGTCAATGTACTATTGCAAAAAATTGGTCTTAAACATGATTTCTCAACATTATTCTGTGACAATAACTATGCCTATACTAAAACTTCTGTGACTACTACAAGTTTTCAGTGAGTCTTGAAATCAGACACTATGAGTGCCCAACTTTTTCCTTTTTGGTCACTCTACATCACAATAAATTGCAAATGACTGAAAAGTTTCTCAAGTCTCTCATTATAGTAAAAGAATTGGAAAAAAAAAGTACAAAACAAAAAAATTACTAAATATTTACAAATTAAACTAAATAATTCTGAACAGATGCATCAACAACCAAAGAAAACTAACAAATTCTGTTGGACTTCTGATTGAGTTTAACTTCAGCTATTTATTTTCTAGTTGTCCTAGGTTTTTCTGTTGCACCAAACTGGGTTAAACGAATATTTGATTGCATTTTGTTTCAAGTACTTTATGGGCTTTAAAGAAGTTCTGGTTAATGCTCTGGACTGCAAGGTCAGTTTGAACCACAGAGTCGGCAGTTCAAGCTCACCTGCCGCTCCTCGGAAACCCTATAGAAGGCCACAAAGAGTTGGAACCAACTCAACGGCACTTAACAACAACTACAACATGGACTTTAAAACAACAACAACCAGCTTTTGAGGTATAATTCAACACAATAAGCTGGGCATATTTAAAGGGAATAATTTGATAAGTTTTGACGTATGTATAGTACACCTGTGAAGTCTTCATCACTATTAAAAGAGTATAACATATTCATCACCATATAATTTCATCGTGGCCCTGTGCAATCCCTCCTTTCCCTAATTCGAAATCCAAGTAACCATCAATCTGCTTTTGTTAACTACAGAGTAATTCTTTAAAGTTTTTAAAGTTCTATGTAAATAAATTCATCTAGGGTGTACACATTAACATCTCAGTTTTTTCACACAGCATATTTTAAGATTCACCCCTGCTGTTACATGTATTAAATAGTTAAGTCTATACTGCTGAATAGTATTCATTGGTTGATGAACTTTTAAGTTGTTTCCAGGTTTAGGTTACTGAAAATAAAGTTGCAATAAACATCTGTGTACAAATTTTTAGTGAATGGCACTAACAACAGGCTATTTCAGAATATGCTTCTACTGCTTCTTCTCTAGTTCATGGCTTATTGTCCTACTTCTTTACACAATTTTTAAGTTTTGATTGTATGCAGAATATTGTGGGCAACAGTTGTAGACAGCTTAAAACATGCTGTAGTCCTTAGGGAATGCCACTTTGTTTTGGCAAGGAATCAAATTACTATAGAACTTTTATGCCCTGTCAAGTCAGATGACTCTACTTTGTTAACTTGCTCTTATGCTAACTTAACTTGTACAAAGGGATCGTTTCTCTTAAGGCCCAATCTCTCTATAGTTAACTTAAATGTTTTAGATGCTTGACAAGATGTATGAATTTTGAATTCCCAGAACTCCAATATCTACCCAATCTTTGGTTTCACTATTTATCTCTAGGCCCCAGAGCAGGCAATTTCTGATAGACCTTTTAATGCCACACACTGTACATGTACAGTCCAGCTGTTCTTCTAAGTACTAAATGACATGAATCCTCATAGCAAACTCTGCTTTGCTTGCACTATGCCTAAGTCTCTGGACAATTTTCTTCTCCAGGACCATGTCCCACATATTCCAGCTATTTAGGTAACCTTACTTTCTGATCTTAGCCTCTATTGCTCAATCAGATCTGTATGGTCTGTAAGGTCTCTCCTTTTCGACAGCAGTAAGGTACTCCAAGGCAAAAAGCCAGTGATCATGAACTAACCTCACGTGTTTCCCTTCTCTCAATAATCATGATCTTATACTGTTTGCACATAAGTTCCAAACAACAGTTGCCCCAAATATTTTATTCAGTTTCACAGGGAGAAGGGCATCAAGGGAAAGGCAAAGCTAATACTAGTTACTCTGTCATGGTTCTGCATTGTCAAACCCTAGTGAAAGAATGAGTTAAGCACTGATGCTAACCACATGGCTGGCTGCTCAAATCAACCAGCCACTCCATGGCAGAACGATGAGACTATCTACTCCTGTAGAGACTGACAGTCTCAGAATTGTAAAGAGAAGTTTCTATTCTGTCCTTTAGGTTGCTATGAGTTGGATTAGTGGGTTTGGTTTTCAAGAATATATTACATAAAAGATTGATAAAAAGAGTTACAAACACTTGAACTAATGTTTACGTTACTTGTTAGAAAAGATACAGCATGTTCAATTATTTGGTATATGGTGCCTGTAATATGGTATATCATTGCTTATTATGTTTTATAATCACAACATTGAAAAAGCTGTAATAATGTGTTGACAAGTTTATCTCCACATAAAGTACATCATTATCATCATATTTGGCAAGTACGTCATCATACCATCAAGTGTGTGGCTACATTTATGTATATACAATAACTACTTGGAGGAAGTCAAAATACCTTCTAAACTTTTAAGATTCTGTTGATGCTCAATATAATTAATGCTTCAAGCAATTAATTCAAGAAAAGATGCATATATTTAAAAAAAAAAAAAGAACTTTTTTGGTGTCAGGGAATAATGTGAAATGTTTTAAGTGTTTTCACGTCAGTTTCAACTCATATCAAACCTGTATTAGTGTTTCCAAGGAATGACTAGTGAATTTGAACCACTGACTTTTGGGTTTAAACAAACCTTATGATCCAGAGCTTTATCCTACAGTGCATTTATAGGTGCAAAATTGGGCCGATTAGCCATGAAACTATGCCTAAACTTGTCTATGTTTGTTTATACAGACATATGCTACAACCAACCAAAACTGTCATTTCAGACATATGTAACTCAAGAAAATTCCTAAACTGGTAAACTCATATTAAATTTCCAAGAAGATAACAATAAAGGAATCAATTCAAAGAATTAAAATATTGCTACAGCAAAGAAAAAAGGCAAAAACACAGAAAACAATTGTCTAGGTTAGATCATTTTGTTTTACTGTTTGTTGTTAAGTGATGTTGAGTTGGTTCTGACTCATAGATACCCTGTATAGGGTTTCTAAGGAGCGGCTGGTGACTTTGAACCACAGACTTTGCAGCTCAAAGATAATTTGATTATTATTTATTGCTTGTGCTTTGGGGTTCACGTGACAAAGAATACTGAAAAGAAAAAAAGAAAGAAAGAAAAGAATTTAAATCCTGTGATACCTTAACACAAAAACTAAAACCAAAAATACAAAAGGAGTGAGTAAGGGGCTCATAACATGACAGAGAAAAGATTTTCTTTTGTGATTTAAAAAAAAAAGGCAGTTAGTTACTTGCATATAACTCACCAACTTCAAGTTTTGTCATTTGGAACATATACACTCCAGTAAAATTTCACTTTACACATCTAAACACAAAGCATTGAATTTCAGAAATAACATGTATCACAAAAAGGCAAATAAAGTCAGGTTTGAGAGAACAGCACTTACCTGTAACAACCATGCTGCTCATGTTAGAGTTTGGACTACTGAGAACACTTCCTGAGAGTAGTTCGTCAGATCCTCTCTATAAAGACAACAACATATTAGTATAAAACATCTTTACATTTAAAATGTTCATCTGAAAGCCTGTCACATATCTAACTTTTCATATTGTCAATGAAAAAGTATGTCAAATATTACACTATTAGGATAGTTAAAAATTTTTATTCTGAAAACAAAATTTTAAGTAACAAAAATGAACTGCAACCCTTCATTTTTCTATGTATCATTCTCTCTCTTTTCCCCAACACCAATAATTTACCCAAGTTCAAAAGGCAATAAATTAAAAAATTGATTATATATATGTATTTTGTTGGTTCTGACTTACAGCAACCCTCTAAACAGTTTCTGAGAAGCTGCTAGTGGGTTTGAACCACTGACCGTGTGATTCACAGTCCAGTGCTTATTCTATATACAGCACCACACCAGGAGTGTGTGTGTGTGTGTTTATACACACACATGTTGTTGCTGCTGTTAGGTGCTGTTGACTCGGTTTTGACTCATAGCAACTCTGAATATGGTTTCCGAGAAGCAGCTAGTAAATCTGAATCACTGAATCTGTGGTTCAAACTGACCTTGCAGTGTATCATGCTGCAGCACCTCACCTGGAATATACATATATACACACACATATATATATAAGCATGTATATCTATACACAAGGAGCTCTGGTAGCGTAGTGGTTACGAATCGGGCTGCGAACCTTAGGGTCAGCGGTTCGAAACTACCAGCCGCTCCGCGGGAGAAAGATGAGGCTTTCTACTCCCGTAAAGATTTACACCCTCGGAAACCCTGTACAGGGTCGCTATGGGTCGGACCCGACTCGATGGCACTTAACAACAACACAACAACATATCTATACACACACACACACTCTAAAAAACTTTGGAAAGCTACCTCAATTTTTATAAACAAGATAGTATCATAGAAGCAGGACTTTTTGAGTACTGTTCTGTGAATCTTCCATCCCCACATAGCCCCTTCATTTACCCAGACAAATCAGGTGTTTAGAAAATTAGAACTTTACAGTGGTAAGTAGAACATCATCATTACTAACAATTGAAAGTAAAAGCAAAATCTACTGAATGAGAAATCTGCCAATATAAAAAAATTTTTTCGATTGTATTAAATTCCAAATAATATGGTTATAAAATCATTATGTTCTGGGAACTACACAACTGTTCAAACCAGTCACTATTGCTTTGCCTACTTTAAAAATCTATAATTTACATACATGTTGTTAAGTGTCATCAAGCTAGTTCCAACTCATAGCGACCCTATAGAGAGTTTTCGAGGAGTGGATCGTGGGTTTGAACAGCTAGCTGTATATGCTCCCTGTTTGTTCCACATTGCCATACCAGGGTTTCATTTACATGCATTAGCTAAACTGTTTAACTTAAACAACCAACCAATCAGTACACAGAAGCTGAATACAACCATCAAAGATTTATCAAAAAGATGATAAGGTATTTCAGACAGTTCCTCCTTAATCCAAATTAACCATAAACTATTGTGAGTTCTGGTGTGGTACTGTAGAATATGCCCTGGACTGCTAATCACAAGGTCGGCAGTTCAGAAACAGGGTAGCTATGAGTCAGAACTGATTCAATGACACTTACCAATAACAACATATACTGTTGCTATGTTGTTGCTAGGTGTCTTTGAGTCTGTACCAACTCATAAGGACCCGTTACACAACAGAACAAAACACTGCCCAGTCTTGCACCAACCTCACAATCGTTTCTATGCTTAAGCCCATTGCTGCTGCCATTGTGTCAATCTGTCTTGGGGGGGCTAATCTGAGGTTAAATTCATAATTAATGAACTGTATTGTAGCAGTCAAGAGATCAGAAGACGTATTGCACTGGACAAATCTGCTGCACAGGAACTTTTTAAAGTATTGAAGAGCAGAGATGTCAGCTTGAGGACTAGGGTACGCCTGACCCAGGCCATTGTGTTTTCAATAGCCTCATATGGATGCAAAAGCTGGACAGTGAATAAGGAGGATCGTAGAAGAATTGATGCCTTTGAGTTGTGGTGTTGGAGGAGAATACTGAAAGTGCCATGGACTGCCAAAAGAACCAATAGATCTGTTTTGGAAGAAGTGCAGCCAGAGTGCTCCTTGGAGGCCAGGATGGCTAAGCTTCGTCTCTCCTACTTTGGACATGTAGTCCGGAGGAAACAATCGTTGGAGAAGGATGTCATGCTGGGTAGGGTGGAGGGTCAGAGAAAAAGAGGAAGACCCCCAACGCGATGGATTGGCCAGGTGGCATCATTGATGGACTCGGGGGTGGCAGCGGTGGTGAGGTTGGCCCAGGATTGAGCATTGTTTCGTTCTGCTGTGCATGGGGTCACTATGAGTCCGTTCCGACTCGATGGCACCTGACAACAACAACAAATTACAATAAAAATTGAAAGTTTGGAACAATTAAATATCCTTAAGTCATTTCTCTGAAATGTTCAAAAGGTTTCCACTCATTTACATTAATACTCAAAAACAAAAGCATGAGAAAAATTAACATCAAACCATATATTACATTTACATCAAGACTGACTTCTTATAAAGGTACTAGAAGTCAACATTATTAATGTTGTATAAGGATATGGTAAGTACAATAGGATACTGTATATAAGAAATTCTAAAGTGCAGTCCTAGACATATGTCACCAGCTCCAGACCTATAAATGTAAGCAATGAATGCTTTCAAGTCTACTCTAGGCCTACTGAGTAAGAAACTTTGGGGTTGGAGTTTAAACAAGCACTGTAAGAGCTACTGATGCATGCTAAAGTTTAAGAACTACCGCTATATATTACTGGTTCACTATCAATGTTTAGAAGTACTGGTGTGGTCCAGAATAAGCACTGGATTGCAAAGTCAGCTTGAACTGTATGGTCATCGTTTCAAATCCACAAGCTACTCCTTGGAAACTCTATCAAGATGGCATTTAACAATATTTTAAAGTATCAAAATGTTGAGTATTTTTTCTTGACATTCTCCGTCCATCCAAGTCAGGGATGGGGCATGTCCAGCCCACGGGTCACTTAAGGCCCGTAAAATCATTTGGTCTGGCTCTGCTCAAGGCAACCATAGTTCCAGCCATCACATTGTTGTTGTTAGGTGTCAATGAGACAGTTCTGACTCACAGCGACCCTGCATAGGGTTTCCAAGCAGCAGCTGTAGGGGTTTAATCTGCTGACCTGTAGTCTGCAGTTCAGATCAGGTATTCTAAAAGGGGAAAAAACTGAACATTCTACTTGCCAAAATTCATAGCTCTTTAAAAGATTTTTAAGTATTCAATAATCCCTGTAACTTCAGCAAACAAAGTGACTCTCTCAGTTTTCAAAATGTTTATTTCATCTCTTTTCAAGTGTATATTACCATATCATTATTTAGATATTTGCTTGGGAATAAAAATCACTTCATCTTAGTGGGTCACAAGTAATTTTGGAAATTTTGGATCTACAAAGGCATAAAAGAAAGCCTGTCAATCTGGTATATTATATGTAAGACATTTCTACCACATGCCCCCTAACCCTATCACACGTTCCAAATCTGTTAAAAGAGTAAGTACAGGAGTCTTCACAACTGACTCAGAAGAACTAAAAGCAAATTACTTGTAATTGTTATATTTATAAAATTTACTGAATAGTAACTTTTTGATCAACTTATTACTTTTATCTTAAAAATAAGACAATTATGTTTGCTTTCCAACTGAGTAAAAATCCTACCACTATTATGCTCAAAAGAAGTAACTGTGAAGTCACTACTGGGAATGTTAACAAGATGAAACAATTTTATTTCAGATACCTTGCCTACTTGTTTAAGTTAGAAAAAAATATAAGACTATAAATGAATCAAGGCCTGTTTCACATTAGTGGCTATTTGAAACATATTAAATTCGTGATATTTAAACTCAAGAGTAAGAATCTCAACTCAGTCATATTTTTTAAATTTAATTCATTTAAAATAGATGTCATTTAAACCTAAATTCAATTTAAAATTGACATTGATGTCCTTTGTTACACTTTTCACCCTATGTAATATCAACCACCATTTCAAGAGAAATATTATCTCACAAAATCAATTAACAAAACAGGGAAACACAATATATATGTCAATCAGCAAGATAAAGATTATGAGGCTAGTATTACCCTGATGGAGTACTGGTAGGTCAGTTTGGACCTCAAGGTCCGTTTGAACAGCAAGGTGGGTGGTTCAAACTCACCAGCCCCTCCTCAGAAACCCTCTATGGAGTCACTATGAGTCGAAACGGACTCCACAGCACTTGACAACACCACCATTACCATGATACCAAAGGGGGAAAAACAAAAACTACAGAACAATATCCCTTAGAGGAAAAAACTCTCACAAAATACTAGCAAACAGTATACTAAAAGAATGATACACGTAAGATTTATTACAGGAATACAAGGCAGATAAACAATAAGAAACCAATCAATGTAATATACCACAATAATATAATTACCACCACCACATCTCAGTTGAAGCAAGGTGGTACAAAGGTATGATTTGAATAAAGTTTATAAGGGTAGTGACTGGGGGTAAATAAAGGCGGTGATGGGTCAGAGTGGTGACTTGAGCCAAATCCTCTATATCAAGCTGAGACTCAAGATAGGAGGAAAAGTCAAAATGTAATTGCTACAAAAATACAGAAACCTTTATTAACCAAAAACAACAAAATGTGAACCAATTATTTCTTGACATTTCTTCCATCTAGGTCTTCATACTTCTGAGGGCAGTATGCCCTTTCTTGTTCTGAATCCTTCAGCCAGTTCATCATCATCTGACCTCTGGTATTTTAGCTATCAGCTTATTGTTGGTTGGTTGTTGGTAAGTGCCGTCGAGTCGGTTCCGACCCATAGCGACCCTGTACAGGGTTTCCGAGGGTGTAAATCTTTACGGGAGTAGAAAGCCTCATCTTTCTCCCGCGGAGCGGCTGGTAGTTTCGAACCGCTGACTTTAAGGTTCGCAGCCCGATTCGTAACCACTACGCTACCAGAGCTTATCCTGGACTAATTCAACCAGATTTCTGAAATTCTGTAAGTCAGCAATGTATCATCTGACCTACTGATTTGGGTTCATCAACCCCTGCACCATGTGTGCCTACAGCCTGACACATGACCTATGAACTTGGGCTTGTCAGCCTCTACACAACACCATGAGCTATTTCCTTGACAATTAGTGAGTTCTGTCAGATGTTGTAGTGTATTATGGGTCCCAAAGATGGGAGGGAGAGCAGTACGAGGAGGAGTAGTAGTTGGTGTTATAAATGATAGATAAGGACAGCAGTCTGGAAAAGCTGAGTATCTGAGACATCTTTAACCTGCGCATCACAGGAACCAGATTTGTGCTGATCCTTATAAAAGAAATGATTCATTCATTTGTCCATTGAAAACTATAAAACACATACGCAAGATTTTTTTAAAAACCTACATCCTATGCCATGGAGCAGAAGACTTCAAATTATTAAGATGATAATACTATACAAAGTAATATGCAGGTTCAATGCAATCCCTATGAAAATTTCAAGTCTTTTTGCAGCAAACAGAAAACCCACTGATCAAATTTATATGGAAATGCAAGACACCCCAAACAGCCAAAGCAATTTTTAATAAATCAATATACCTTTCAATTTCAAAGCACACTATATTGTTGTTGTTAGGTGCCATCCAGTCGGTACCGACTCAGCGATGCTATGCACAACAGAACGAAACACTGACCAGTCCTGGGCCAACCTTACAATAGTTGCCACACTTGAGCCCACTGATGCTGCCAATTTGCCAATCCATCTCTCTGAGGGTCTTCCTCATTTTCTCTGACGTTCCATCTTACCAAACACGGTATCTTTCTCCAGCAACTGGTCCCTCCTGACAATAAGTCCGAAGTATAAGAGACGAAGTTTGGCCAGCTTGGCCTCCAAGGAGCACTATGGCTGCCCTTCTTCCAAAACGGATCTATTGGTTCTTTTGTCAGCCCATGGCACTTTTAGTATTCTCCTCCAACACCATAACTCAAAGGCATCAATTCTTCTACAGTCGTCTTCCTTATTCACTGTCCAGTTTTCGCATACATATGAGGTTACTGAAAATGCCTTGGCTTGAGTCAGGTGCACCTTAGTCCTCAAGCTGACATCTTTGCCTAATGTAATACGTCATTTGATTTCATGACTGTTGCTTCCATGAGTGCTGATGGTTGATCTAAGAAGAATGAAGTCCTTGACAACTTCAGTCTTTTCTCCATTGATAAGAATGTTGTTTATTGGTCCAGTGGTGAGAATTTTTGTTTTCTTTTCATTGAGATGTAATCCATACCGAAGGATGTGGTCTTTAATCTTCATCAGTATTTTAAGTCCTCTTCATTTTCAGCAAGCAAGGCTGTATCACCTGTATATCTTATGTTGTTAATGAGTCTTCTTCCAATCCTGATGCCATGTTTTTCCTCATACAATCCAGCTTCTCAGATTATTTGCTTAGCACACAGGTGGGATAAGTGTGGTGAAAGACTACAACCTTGTCGCAGCGCACACCTTCATAATTTGAAACCATTCAATGTTCCCAATCAAAAGTTTTATACTAATATAAGAATAGAAATATACACCAATAAAAGAACTGGGAGTCCAGAAACAAACTCACACCTCTTTGGTCAACTAATTCCACTACATAGATGGGAGATAAGTCCATCGAATAATGAGAGACTAGTTCAAAAAATGGTGATGGGACAAGATTACCACATTTAGAAGAATGAAGTTGGTCCCAAACTTCACAGCATATATGAAAATTAACGAAAATGGGCTGTCCTAAGTATAAAAGCCAAAACCATAAAACTTTCAGAAGGAAGTTCAATACTTTGAAACCAGTCTTCAACAATGGATACTTAGATATGACACACAGTTCAAGAGCAAAAGACAAAACAGACAATCTGCATTTCACCATAATTACTTTTGTTCACTAAAGGCTTTTATCAAGAAAGTGATGACAGCCCACACAAATGGAAAAAAAATTTGGCAACTATATATCTGATAAAGGTCTAATATCCAGAATATATAAAGATCTTCTACAACTTAACAAAGATAAACAACTCAATTGAAAAATGGGAAATGACTTGAATAGACATTTCTATGAAGAACACATACAACTGACTAATAACATAAAATGTTCAATGTCATTAAACATTACAGAAATGCAAATAAAAAAACAGAACATACTCAGTTGCCTGATACACAAAAACATAATAAATTTTAGTGAGAATGTGGAGATATTGGAACCCTCCATCCACTGCTGGTGGGAATGTAAAATGGTACAACCATTGTGGAAAACAGTATGGCAATTCCCCATAAAAGTAAACACAAAATTAACAAGAATCATAGTTTATACTTCTAGGTATATGAACCAAAGAATTAAATGCAGGAATTCAAACATATATTTGTACACCAAGGTTCACTGCAGAATTATTCACAACAGCTCAAGGTAGAAAAAATCTAAAAGTCCAATAGATAAATGAATAAACAAAATGTGGTGTATTCATTCAATGGAATTACTCAAGCAAAGAATGAAGTTCCGATATATGCTATAGTATGGATGAATCCTGAAAACAAGTTGAATGAAAAAATTCAGATCTGAAACAACAGATCTAACCTGCTTTTCTCATACAAAGTATACTTTAGCGTGACCATATAATTGTCTAAAAAAAATTTAATAGAAGAATTCTAACATATCACATTTCTCCCACAAATAACACAAGCATTATTTGGGCTGGGAAGTGTTTGCATAGCCCTCACTAGTCTTTTATGTGCTCCTCACATGTTAAGTTTCTTATGTGCTCTTGTTGTTGTGAAGTACCTGCAACTCAGTTTGACTCAAAGCAACCCAGTAAAGAGTTTCCAAGGAGCAGCTGGTAGGTTTGAACCACAGACTATGTGGTTAATAGTCCAGTGCTTATCCTACAACACCATAATAGTACTCCTTATGTGTTCTACATGTGTATAATACTTTGAGTGGGTACGTTACATGTGAAAAATAAGGTATGAAGGAAAAAATGTTCAGATTATCACACCATTTTTTTGCAACAAAATATGCAAAGATCTGGAATCAGAAAACCAAAACAGAAGACCAAACTCAGCATTTTTCAAGCTGGGGGAACTTAAGAAAAAATTCAAGCTTCAATTTTCATTATTAAAAGATTCTCTGGGCAAATTATTGATTGATACAGAAAGCATCAAGCGAAGATGGAAGGAATACACAGTACCAAAAGTAATTGGTTATTGTTCAACCATTTCAAGAGGTAGCATATGATCCAGAGCCAATGATACTGAAGGAGGAAGTACAAGGTACATTGAAGGAATTGGCAAAGAACAAGGCACCAGGAAATGATGGAATAAAAATTGAAATCTTTCAAGAGAGTGAGGCGGCACAGGAGGCACTTACTCATCTCTGCCAAGAAATGTGGAAGACAACTATCTGTATGCTGAGCAAATAATCCGAAAAGTTCGGTTATATGAAGAAAAATATGGCATCAGGATTGCAGGAAGACTCATTAACAACATGTGATATGCAGATGATACAACCTTGCTTGCTGAAAGTGAAGAGGATTTAAAACATTTACCGATGAAGATCAAAGACTTCAGTATGGACTACATCTCAATGTAAAGAAAACAAAAATCCTCACCACTGGACCAATAAACAGCATTCTTATCAATGGAGAAGAGATTGAAGTTATCAAGGACTTCATTCTTCTTGGATCAACTATCAACAGTCACGGAAGCAGAAGTCAAGAAATCAAACAACGTCTTGCATGATGCAAATCTGCTGCACAAGACCTTTCGAAAGTGTTGAAGAGCAAAGATGTCAGATTGAGGACTAAGGTGCACCTGTCCCAAGCCACGGTATTTTCAATAACCTCACATGCGTGTGAAAGCTGGACAGCAAATAAGGAAGACCGTAGAAGAATTGATGTTTTTGAGTTATGTTATTGGAGGAGAATATTAAAAGTGCCATGGGCTGCCGAAAGAACCAATAGATCCATTTTGGAAGAAGTGCAGTCAGAGTGCTTATTGGAGGCCAAGATGGCCAAACTTCGTCTCTCATACTTCAGACATATTGTCAGTAGAGACCAGTTGCTGGAGAAGGATATCATGTTTGGTAAGGTGGAGAATCAAGAGAAAAAGAGGAAGACCCCCAACAAGATGGACTGGCAAAGTGGCAGCATCAATGGACTCAAACGTGGTAACAGTAGTGAGGTTGGCCCAGGATCAGACAAAGTTTCGTTCTGCTGTGCATAAGGCTGCTATGGGTCGGTACCAACTCAATGGCACCTAACAACAACAATCATCATTTTTTTAAATACCTAATAAATTATGCAATTAATAACTAATATTGAACCACAGATTCCTGGTGTAGCGCTGTGGGTTAATGTGCTGTACTGCAAGGTCAAGCTCACCAGTCGCTCCTTGGAAACTCTATACCAGGTCGTTATAAGTCAGAACCAACTGGACAACACTTAAAAATAATTGAACAGGTAGGTGGTGGTTCAAACTCACCAGTTATTTCTCAGAAACCCTATACAGAATCACCATGAGTCAAAACCGACTCAATAGCAATTAACAGCAATAACAAAATCTACTAGGTAAAAGGATGATGGAGCATTCTCTAATGGATGCACCAGGCTAACTAACACCTAAACCAACTAATAAATGCTAACATCTCAAAGGGAAAATCTGGTATTATGTTCCTTCCATAGTGATATGATACAAATAATACAGCGTATCTATAAAATATTCTTGCTAAAAATAAACCTGAATCTGAGCAAGCTTCCTCTATAAATTTACAGGAAATACACAGAAATGAGGCATGTATGAAACATGAAGATACAATGTATCAAATCCAAAACTTGAGAAATTGTGCAGAACAGATAACTCAGTTTCTCTAACAAATGATAAGCAGGTGTTATAGACTTCAGAGAAATAAACCAATTATATGGACTTTCCTTGGTTTAGACTCCAAAAAAGAGGGTAAAGATATTTTGAGGCATCAAGGAAATTTTCAACACTGTGGAAGATTAGATATTTTTTTAAATTTGTATTTTATTAGGTATAATAAGAATATCAACGCTATCTCCCACAGAAAGAATATATTTGTTACAGGTATATACTTAAGTATTTGGGATGATATAAAAAAAATGAGATTTGCTAACATATCTCCAATAAGAGACAGAAGATGTATTATAATTTTCTCTGTATTTGTATGTAACTTTTATAATGAAGTTAAAAAGGCATCAGAAACTACTACCAAAGCAACAGTAACTTACCATTCTTAACATTGAATGCATTAATTTTTAAACAACAAAATAAATTAGTTCAGTTTTTAAGTTAAAATGACCAAAAAATAACAGCAATAAAAGCAGAAAATTGTGAATTAGTAAACAGTAAGAAATAAAAATTAAAGCTGGTTCTTTGAAAGGACAATTAAAATAAGAAAAAATTCTGGTAAGATAAAATAAAAACATATGAGAAAATAAAATGCTCAGCGTCAATAACAAAAATGAAGAAAATTCTTAAATGATATATAAAAATTTCAAACTCAGTAAGACATAATTTTAGTGGGAAAGTATGAATTGAATAAACCAGTAATCTTTGGAGAAATGAAGCTATTTATTAAAGTAACACTGTATCTTCACCTCCTCAGAACCTTTCAAAAAGGCATGTTAGATTATTTACATATAAACTGTAAAAACCCTTCTCCATATATAACAAATCATGGGAAGTACAAACAACGATGATTAGCTTTGGTAGTGGTATTACTGATGATTAATTTATTTTCCTCTTTGTCTTTTTGCATGTCTTTTATAACCAGAAAAAATATGGAGAATAAAGGGGAAATTTTTCAAAGAAACGTTACAGTTCTCTGCCTTTGAGCTCAAGTAAACATTGTCATTTTACTAAATATGCATATATCCTGATCCACAATTAACTTATAAATTCATAGCAATTAAAATAAAAAATCCAAAAACTAATCACGGAACTTTGGCAAATGATTGTAAAATACATAGTCTGAAGAATATGTCAAAATAATTTTAGTGGACAAAGTTTTGTGAAACTCACTGTACAAGATTTCAAAACTTATTTTGATGTTACAATGATAAAGACATTGTGGTACTGGTACCAAAACAGACAATGAACTATACAGGTAGTCTAGAAACAGTTCCATGCATGTATGAAGCCTGACAGCTGATACTATAGATCAGTGAGGAAAACATTAACTATTTGAGTATTTGTTATTTGTAAGGGAAAAAAATTTTACTTACTACACACTTAAATAAACTACAGGTGTAATGAGGCCAGAAATGTAAAATCAAAAGCTTTTCAAAAGATAACCCACAATACTACATGGTGGCACTATGGGTGAGGTACTGGTCTGCTAACCACAAGGTCAGGCTGGTTCAGACCTACCAGCCACTCCATGGAGAAAAAAATGAAGCTGTGTGCTCAGATACCCTGTACAGTATTGCTATGAATCAGAATCGACTCAATGCTAGTGGGTTTGGTTTGGATATATATGTAAGACACTGAGTTAGAGTAAGAAAGCTTAAGACAAAAAAAATTCACAAAATTGAAATGTTACAACTTCTTTTCACCAAATAGAAAAAAAAAAAAGCCTAGTCACAAACAGATGGACTCCAGGGGAGTGATTATTTGAAGAACATATACAAGCAAAGCATTAGTATCCAGAATACATAAAAACTCCTGAGTCAATAAGAAAAAGATAAGTTACATAAAAAAAAATGCATAATTACATAAATATATGAACTATAAAAGAAAATCATAATAGTAAGATTATATGAATTGACATTTAACAGAAGAAATATGAATAGTCAATAAAATATATGAATAATAAAAATCAAACAAAACCACCAAACACATTATCACAGAGTTAATTCTGACCCAGAGTGACCAATCGTAGAGAGAACTGCCTTGTAAGGTTTCAGAAACTACAAATCGTCGTGAAAGCAGACAGCCTCATATTTCTTCTATACAGCACCTGATAGTTTTGAACCACTTGCAGTGGTTAGAAGTTAGCAGTTGACCAGTTAACCATTGCAACAGGGAGTTAAAATTAAAAACAAGAAACCATTCAAATGCTCATTAGACTGACAACAATTAAAAATACAACCATTATAGTTATGAGAGGATATGTAGAAACAGGAATTCTCAAACACTGTCGATTTGAATATAAAATTGCTGTTGTTAAGTGTCATCGAGTCGTTCTGACCTACAGTAACCCTATACAGGAGTGACTGGTGGGCTTGAACCGCTGACCTTGCAGTTCAAACGGCTTTGCAGTATGGCGCATTAACCCACAGCGCCACACCAAAACTAGCAATGTGCTAAAATACCCAATGAACCTGAAAATGAATATAGCCTATAATCAAACCCGCCACTTGTCTGTCAGTTTGTCTTACTGTGGCACCATTGTGTTGCTCTGATACTATGTCATCTGTATTTCAAGTACCAGCAGAATCACTCATTGTATACAGTTTCCATGGTGCATCCAGATTAAGACAGACCAGAAAATAAAACTGGAGATCTACTTTTGAAAATAATCTAGCAAAAATCTCCTCAGAGGGTATACCATATTCAACTGGTATAACACATTCTACAAACACACTGATCTACAATCTCATGAGTAAGGCTATCTAAGGTACAACTATTATTAGTCTCTCCCTATGTAGAGGAAGAGTGATAAAAACTAAAGACCTCAGAACCTTCTGAGGTGGGACATGACCATTTGAAAAGATGCAGACCAACTCATAACAGTGAGAATAACAGAAGATACTTTTTGAAAGAAAGACAATGAAGAAAAAAAGCAGACTGTTTGGCTATTAGAATATCAAGCAAGCTGCTTGCCTTGGAGCCATCAAAGCAAGAGTCAGCCCACCAGGGAAAACTCCCTTAAAAGACTGAAACTCAAAGGGGACCCACGAGTAGTCTAATATGCTTGTGAGTGTAAGTGGGGGGAAATGCAGCAATGAATACAGAGGCTATGTTCCACTGACACCACTGACCTTGAGATGAGAGAGAGAAGAGGAAGGGATGGCTGGTCTGAAGTTAGGGAGATGTGCTAACTCTCTGAGCTCATAGCCACTGAGAGCGAAATGGCCAGCTGGCATGAAGTGTGGGGAGGTGTGAGAGAACCCCAAACTTGCAGATAGTACCCATTTGACCTAGCTTGGATAGCTAGCTGATCAGAACTTGACCAGATGCTGATTTAAAAATTTGATACTGGAAGCAAGCATAAATTGCTAAAATTTGATGAACCGGACACCTCTGCTTATGGACACAGTTGCTCAGAATTACAACCGATATGGAAGGATTCTTCATATCAAGGACCAAGCTTGTTTTCTCAGTTCACTGGGTTGACAGGGATGGGCAATTTAGACACTGGCTATCAAAAATGGGAGGCTATAAAGGAGTCCTGGTGTGGTACTGTGGGTTAATGCTCTGGACTGCAATGTCAGTTTGAACTGCAAGGTCGGCAGTTTAAGCTCACCAGCTGCTCCTTGGAAACCCTATACAGGGTCGCTATGAGACAACTGATTCAACAGAACTTCAGAACAACATAAAACCATGAAGTGGCTGGTTTACAAGCTTTCATGAGTGTGCTTAGTTTCAGAATGATATAGTTTTCCTCTTTTCTAGATGAATCTTATGAAAGTGGATGGGGATAACAGTGATAGGATTTTATTATTCAACTGTGAGTAATTGTCAGGATCAATCGGGATTGTTACAACTATAATTCCAGAAAATGTGTAACTAAAAGGAGGGAGTAGTTAATCTTTCCTTTCAGGAACAGAGGACCATCAAGAGGGAAGATCTGAGTGAAGTGTGAGATCCTACCCAGAAAAGTGGCAATTGTGGCAGAGGTGATGGCATAGAGAGAGAAACTGAGGACTCTAGGAGGCTGGCTTGCAAAATGTACCCTTTGGACATTTACATGAATATATATATATTTTTGTTTTGTATGTATACATACAATATTTTTGCTTTGTTCATTTGTGAAAAGTAAGGTGTAAAAAGGAAACCAAGCAGGATAAGTGTTGTTACAGGTAAGGAAGTATAATCACTGAGATGAAACAAAACATATGACTGGATGAAAGAAGGCTGATGAAAGAAGACTGCTGAAGATGCTTGGAATCAATTAGTCCAATGGACTAATGGAACATGAGCACATCAATCTCCATAATCCTGAGACCATAAGAACTAAACTGTGCCTGGCTACCACTATCAACTGTTCTGAAAGAGAGCACATTAGTATAGTAGGTCATAGATAGAGTGGCAGAAAATGTGCTCAAAATTGTAAAAAAGATCAGGCTTACTGATCAGAAAACAAACAAACTGGAGAAACCACTGATTGAACAACTACTGAAATTGGGATCTCACAGGTTCAGCATTTTCAATTTGAAATGAACATCTTGGCTTCAGCAAGTTTTTGGTTCACTCGTTGCCAAGAACACTGTATAAAGACCAATTAGCTCAAAGAGCTGATCTATTCATCAGTCTTTTAAAACAAGACAGAAACGAAGACAATTTTATGGAAACAATTGTAAATGGGTATGAGTCTTGAATTTACCATTATGGCAATCCAGATGGCAAGGTCCAATCAGAACAATACCTACGAAAGAGGTCTGCTGGGCCAATTAATTTCAAAGCAGAGGTCAGCTCAGAAGATTCTGACAACTGTTTTTTTGGAATTTCAAAGGGGACATATCTTGATAGCTATTTTTCAAAAGGGCACAGAACAATAAAATTGCATTGTTGAGGAAAAGGACAGGAAAGTTGAGCCAAGGAATATTTTTCCATCATGACACTGTACCTTCTAATTCTTTAAAGAGGGTTGTCCTACCAAAACTTTGTTTGGAAATCTTATCCTATCTACCCTGCTCCTTCAGTCTCCTTACTCCTTATCCTTAGTCTGTTCCCAAAATTCAAAGAACATTTAAAAGGAACAAGATTTGACTCCCTCAAGCACGCCAACACTAATGATGTGTAACTGAAATTACAGAATTCTTCAGTTAAGGGTTATTGTTGTTAAGTGCCATCAAGTTGGTTCTGACCCATAGCGACCCTGTATAGGGTTTCCGAGGAGCAGCTAGTGAACTTGAACCATCAACCCTGCAAGTCAAACGGCTTTGCAGTCTGGTGCATTAACCCACAGCGCCACACCAGGACTTTAGAGATGGGAAACACCATCACTAGGTAGAGGGTACGTTGAGCAAGAAAAGCTTCACATTTTGATATTTTTTACTTAAAAAGGTTTCTATAATTTTGTAGCAATTCTTGTTTTGCCTACCTTTATAAACACAGTACGCTTTTGTTGGTCACGTTGTTATTTAAGTCATTGAGTTGGTTATAACTCATAGTGAGCCTATATAGTTTCCAACCAGTAGCTGGTGGGTTTGAACCACTGATCTGCTAATTAACAGTCCAGTGCGTACCTATAGCGCCACACCAGGACTCCAAATATATAACATATGCTATAAACAGAAACCAAACTGACTACATCTATGAGAATGTTGTTGTTGTTATGTGCTGTGGAGTTGGTTCCAGCTCATAGCAATCCCTGTACAGGGTTTCCAAGGCTTGTAAATCTTTACGGGAGCAGAAAGCCTCATCTTTCTTCCGCAGAACAGCTGGTAGTTTCGAACTGCTGAACTTGCGGTTCGCAGCCCCATTCGTAACCACTATGCTTAGACAGAAGAAAACCTAGGTATCATCAGCCTAAACAAGGCTAGGAACATCCTGTGCAACAGACCATCAATTGCTCATATGCAAATTCTGGTGGAAGCTAAAGAAATTTAAAACAAGTCCATGGGAACCAAATTTTGAGGAACAAATATGCCACCAGAATTTACAGATCATCTCAATAACAAACTTGATGTATTAGGCATTAATGACTAAAGACCGGAGAATTATGAGACCGGAGAATTCTGGGATGACATCAAGAACATTATACAGGAAGAAAGCAAAAGGTCATTAGGAAGACAAGAAAGGGGGAAAAAAACAAAATGGATGTCAGAAGAGACTCTGAAACTTGCTCTCCAGCATAGAGATGCTAAGGCAAATAGAAGAAATGAGGAAATAAAAGAAATGAACAGAAAATTTCAAAGAGCATCTCAATTACATTAAGTACTTAATGGCCTGGAGTTAGAAAATCAAAAGGAAAGAATATGCTCAGCAATTCTAAAGCAGAAAGACCTGAAGAAAACTATCCAAGCCTCGACTTGCAATACTGAAGGAATCTATGGACAAAATATTGAAGGATGCAGAAACTATCAAAAGATGGAAGGAAACATTCAGAGTTCAAGCATTTCAAGTAGCAGCATGTAATCAAGGGCCAATGGTAATGAAGAAAGAAGTCCAAGGTACACAGAAGGCATTTGCAAAGAACAAGGCTCCAAGAATTGATGGAATACTAATTGAAATATATCAGCAAACTGATACAGCCCTGGAGACACTCACTCATCTATGCCAAGTAACTTTAAAGGCAGCTACCTGACTACTGATTGGAAGAGATCTATATCTGTGCCCATCCAAAAGAGAGGTGATCCAATGAAATGTGGAAATCATCAGAAAAAATCTTTAATATCGCATGTTAAGTAAAATTATGCTAAAGATAATTCAGAAACGGCTGCAAGAGTAAACTGACAAGGAAATACCAGAGGTTCAAGCTAGACTCAGACAACAAAGTGGAACAAGGGATATCTTTGCTGAGATCAGATGGATCATGCTGAAAAACAAAGACTACCAGAAAATAGGTTACCTGTGTTTGACTGACTACTCAAAGGCTTTCAAGGGTGTGGATCATGGCACACTACAGACAACATTGGATAGAATGAGTATACCAGAACACAACTGTGCTCATGAGAAGCCTGTACATAGACCAAGAGGCAGTCATTCAAACAGAACAAAAGATACTGAACAGTTTAAAATCAGGAAGATGTTTGTCCGGGTTGTATTCTTTCAACATACTTACTCAATCTGTACACTGAACAAATAATTTGAAAAGCTGGATTACATGAAGGATGTGGCATCAGGATTGGAGGAAGACTCATTTACAACCTACAATATGCAGATGATATAACCTTGCTTGCTGAAAGCAAAGAGAACTTGAAATACATAACTGATAAAGATCAAAGACCACAGCCCTCAATATGGGTTGCAGATCAACGTAAAGGAAACAAAAATCCTCACCATTAGACCAAAAAATAACATCATGATAAATAGAGAAAAGATTAAAATTGTCAAAAACTTCACTTTGCTTGGATCCACCATTAACACTGATGAAAGCAGCAGTCAAGGAAATAAATCAAATATTGCATTAGGCAAATCTGCTACACAAGACCTCTTTAAAGGGTATAAGATCAAAGATGTTAGTTTGAAGACTAAGGTAGGTGTACCTGACCCAAGCCATGCTATTTCCAATGTGAAAAGAAGAACTGATGAGTTTGAGTTATGGTGTTAAAAAGAAAAATATTAATAGCACCATGGAGTACTAGAATAACACACAAATCTGAATTTGAACAAGTGCAGTCACTTTGATCCTTGGAAGCCACAATGGCAAGACTTCATCTCTCATACTTCGTACATATTACCAGAAGGGATCAGGCCATGGAAAAGGCCATCATGCTTGGTTAAAGTGGAGGGCCAGTGAGAAAGAGGAAGACCCCAACAAGATGGACTGGCACAGTGGCAGCCAACAACGGGCTCATACTTAACAACATCTCTGAGGATGGCACAGGGATAGGCATTGTTTCATTATATTGTGCGTAAGGTTGCTATGAGTCCAAACTGACTCAATGGCATCTAACAACAAACAAGACCACATGAGTGCTTAAGATAAATACACATATAATAAAACTATAAAGAATTTCAAGGACGCAGTCAATACCAAATTCAGAGTATACATACAATACATACTTCTGACTTATTGCCATTCTCATCATACACTTTGTACTTAAGACAATAGAAAAATTATACTATTTTGCACATTAATGACATATGTCTTCCAGTAACAAATGTGGAAATGGTAGGCAAGAGTAATGCTTGCTGTGATGGTTAAGGGTACATGTCAACTTGGCTGTGCCATGATTCTCAGTGGTTAGACAGTTAATATAACAATATAGTTCTGAAGTCATGTAAATGCAATTTGAAAGTATATAATGATGCAGCCATCCTCCATTTTGTGATATGCTAATCGGTACAGGCTGGTTACACATCACGGATGTGTCAGCAGTGACTAGTCTTTTGAGTGGGTCACCTGCACTTTAGGAATGGGCTAGTTAACATTCTCCCCTCTGTTTTTCCCTATTTTCCCCTTGCAAATGCGCACTTCTGTGTATTGTATTTCCTCCTTTTGTTGTTGTGGTTAGGTTCCAATGAGTTGGTTTCAACTCACTGCCACAAAACAAAACACTGCCCAGCCATGCATCTGTCCTCATTTTTGTACAGCATCGATTTTTCTGAAACATAACCATGTTGACAAGTGAAGATTGGGTAAGTATAGTGGATAACTAGGGTTGTTGCCAACTGTTCTCGAGTAGGTTCTGATTCATAGTGACCCTTTTTAAAGTTGCTGAGGAACAGTTAGTGGGTTTGAATCACCAACCTAGCAGTTAGCAGTCCAGTGTTTATCCTACAGTGCCACACAAGGAGTCTACAGATAGAAGTGAGGAAACATACACAAGGGATGCATTTGTACTAATCAGCTCTGGTGGTACTGTGGGTTAGAAAGCACTGGGCTTCTAATCACAGAGAGGGCAATGTAAACGCACCAGCAACTACTGCACAGAAAATTACGCTATCTGATCCCCCCCACAGGGATAGCTCTACTCTGTTCTACAGAAGTGCTTCGAGTCAGAATTGACTAGATGGCAGCGCATTTGATTTCATTTTAAGTTCATCTGTACAGGTATTTTGGTATGCAGTTATTCTTATATTTTTATTATCTGTGGCTCTAAATTTATTAGTCTTTGTATTCTAAAGGTTGTTAAGTGCCTTCAAGTGGTTCCGACTCATAGCAACCCTGAATAGGGTTTTCAAGAAGTGGCTGGTGAATTTGAACTGCTGACCTTGCAGTTGAAACTGGCCTTCAAGTCTTGTGCTTTATTCCACAGTACCACATCAGGACTCCATAGTCTACTGTTCTTGTTAAGTGCCGTCGAGTCGATTCCGACCCATAGCAACCTTGTATAGGTTTCCAAGGAGCAGCTGGTGAGCTTGAACCACCGATCTTGCAGTTCAAACGACTTTGTAGTCTGGCGCATTAGCCCACAGCGATATTCTAACTTGACATCCTTTATATTTGAGTATCCCAAAGAGCTTTTGCTTATATGGGTTTATTCTAACAGCACTCCCCCATATTAAAAATGACATCTGAGAGTTTTATACTTTAATTTAATAAGACCATTAAAAGGTAAGCTGTGCATAAGGTTGCTACGGGTCTGTACCAACTCGATGGCACCTAACAACAAGTGCTTTGCTATGGTAATAAAAAGTTTTAACTTTAAAACTCCCTGAAAGCATGTCAGCACAGTGTGCACAGGCCACACTTTGACAAAAATTGATGTAATACTCAGAACTTGAGTAATTTTTTTCTTTTATAATAGAAACAAAGGACTACTAAACAGTCAATCTGAAATTCTGTTGCTGTTGATAAGTGCCATAGAGTCGAGTTACGACCCACAGCGACCCTGTGTAGGGTTTCCAAGGAGCAGCTGGTGAGCTTAAACTGCCGGCCTTCAAGCAGACTTTGCAGTCCAACGCATTAACCAACAACACCACACCAGGATTCCTAAATCTGAAATAAACACTATTTAATATTTTTATCAAATTATAAAATATTATGTTCTTGAAATATACTAGAAAAGCTACATGTTTAACCAATTTTATCAAAATAATACCAATAATTTCAACTCACTACAAAAGAAACCATATTAGGACATTTGGAACACATAAAGAATAAAAATATTAGTCCCATCAACCTGGAGAAAACAACTCCTTCTCTGCCTATTTCCTCCCAGATTTTGTGGTCACATATAAATTGTATGGGAGTCTGGTGTGGCGCTGTGGGTTAATGGGCCAGACTGCAAAGCAGTTTGAACTGTAAGATCGGCAGTTCAAGTTCACCAGCCGCTCCTCGAAAACCCTATACAGGGTTGCTACGGGTCAGAACCGACTCAACAGCACTTAACAACATATTTGTACATATTTGGAATTTTTTTTAAAAAAGCCTGCTTTTCTTATTCATTATATTTTAAATAGAAAAGATTTCTAATGTTTATTATCTTCCTTCTAGTCACATAATTTAATCATTTATTATTTTACATTTATTTCTACTATTTAAGGTAAACCAATACCTTTGTTTTAAAATACAGACATATCTGATCATTTCCTTCAACAGCTAACAAGATACAAAATATTAAGAATACGAAAAAAGAATTCTTTACTGAAGCGTAACAAGGATCACCGATAAAATCATCTTAAACTGAGTATTTTCAGAGTAAGTATACTATAGAAATACAAAAAAAATTTTAAGTAAATCAGAATATTTATAAACTGAAAAATCTCAATGAACTACAAGAAGCATCTGTATGTATTTTATTATGCTATTAAGTTATATAAAAAGGCTTTATAGATTACTGCATGTGTTACTTAAAAACATCTACACTGTTGTTGGTGTTAAATGCCAGCTAGTCGATTCTAATTGATAGCGACCCTGTAAAGGGTTTCCAAGGAATGGCTGGTGGGTTTAAACTGCCAACCTTGCAGTTCAAACTGACCTTACATTCCAGTGCTTATCCTACAGTGCCACACCAGGACTCTACTTCTACATTGTTGTTGTTAAGTACCACAGAGTCAGTTCCGACTCACAACATCCCTGTATAGGGTTTCTGTGGAGAGGTTGGTTTGAGTTTGAACCGCCAACTTTGAGTGCTCATCCTATAGCACGAAACCAAGACCAAGTTTTATTATTTTGTTAATAACATATACCAATTCAAAAGTTTCCACATGTATACTTGTTATATTTTTCTACATGTACAAGTGTTCTATTGATTATTCTGAGTTGTGTAACCATTAGCACTCATTTTTACAAGATGAACTACAAAAGAAATTGAAAACAGGCACAGCAACTTTGCTTTGTTTTTACTGAATGAAGGAATATTTCTAATAACAGTCAATATTTTGACTAACATAAGTATCTGTATGATATTATAAACAATCTTTCTGGGAAATTAAAGAATGTAACTGTGTTTACTAGATGCATTCAACATTATAAAACCTCAGACTTTTCAAAAAAGTATTATAAATGGGGACTGTTGTTAAGTGTCATCAATTCGATTCCAACTGTGACACTCTATAGGGCTTCTGAGGCTTTTTAAATCTGCCCAGAGCGGCAGGTGGGCTCAAACTGCTGACCTTCTGGTTCATAGTCCAGAGTGTATCATATGGACCCAACTGAACTGTAAATGGGGACTAGAATCCTTAAACTAAAATACTTCATAAATATTTAGTCATATGTGTGATTTAATAGACAATCAGCTAAAAGAGAAAAACAAAACAGTAGTTTTCAAACACATAACAAAATTCACAAATACTCAAGCTTATTTGCTTAGGAAAAAGTAGATTAAATAGCCAAAAGTTTTTCACTGCAAATCCTTTACATTCAAACCTCTCCATTGTTATTGTTGTGAAGAACCATCGAGTCATTCTGACTCACAGTGACCCTGAATATGATATCCAAGGAGGAGCTGGTAGGTTTGAACTGCCTAGGGTCCAGTGCATTATCCTACAGCACAGCACTAAGACTCCAAAGATCTTCACGGTGTGGTCCAAGTTTTCTGGTTTTGTCTCATACTGTTGTTAAGTGCCTTACTGGCAGTTCTGACTCACAGTAACCCTGTATAGGGTTTCCAAGGAGTGGCTGATGGAATCACTGACCTTGTTGTTAGCTTATCCTATGATGCCACACCAGGACTCCTCTACCATAATCTACATTCCAAAAAACTACTACAGCATGTCCCAGTTTTCCTTATTGTAGTTTTCTCTGCTTGAAATGAAGAACAATTCCAATTTTCCTCTCACTCCAACCCAAATGCTGCTTAAAGGCTATAAGAAATCTTCCACGTGAGTTTCTCACACTTATAAAATAGCTCATTTAGTGACATTTTTTTAAAATTTTCTCATATCTCTTGCCCTCTTGTGTATTTAAAATAAAAAATTATTTTAATAATGTTTTTAATTTGTATCCCTTAAAGCCAAATCATTCTGCTCACTGCTTATTGTTAAGTGCCACTGAGTTGGTTCTGACACACAGGCCCATTTAGGGTGTCCAAGGAGCAGCTGGTGGGTTTGAATCACCAACTTGGTAGACCTGCAGTTAGCAGGCCAGTACTTACCCTACAAGGAGCTCTGGTAGCGTAGTGGTTACGAATCGGACTGGGAATTGCAGGGTCAGCAGTTTGAAACTAGCAGCTGTTATGCGGGAGAAAGATGAGGCTTTCTGCTCCCGTAAAGATTTACAGCCTGGGAAACCCTGTACAGGGTCGCTATGAGTCGGAACCGACTCCACGGCAGCACATAACAACAACAACAACTTACCCAACAGGACCATACCAAGACTCCAGCTTACTGCTTAAGGGTCATGAATAGTGCCATACATCTCCACAACTTTTTATTCTTCTCACTCTTCTGACACAATGCACAAAAGTTCCTTTCATGACACCTACTTGAATTTTACCACCAAAACTAATCTTTCCCTCTACAGCAATATTGCATGTATTCAAAATTAAAGCCCTATGGGCTTATCTCGACTATGTAAGGTCCTGAAAACTTTTCTTTTACATAATCAATAAACTGAGACTGTTACATGATAAAATTGGTATTTATCTTTTTATTGATAAATGTTATTAAGTGCTGGTTCCAACTCACAGTGAACCTCTATGATTTTGAGGAGCAGCTCTTGTGGGTTTAAACTGATGACCTTAGGATTTAAACTGATCTTGCAGTCCAGTGCTTATCCTAGATGAGGTGAAACCACGGATTCTTCCATTAACCAATCCTGCAATTATGAAGTTGATTCTGACACACAGCAACCCAGCAAGACAGAGAACTGTCCCAAAGGGTTTCCAAGACTGTAATCTTAATAGAAACAAACTGTCACATTTCTTTCACAAAGCAGCTTGTGGGTTCAAACCTCTGATTTATGGGTTAGTAGCTGAATGCTTAACCATTGCCACCACCTCTAAAGACTCCATTTAACATACAACAAAAAGTTACATAACTTTAATATGTTATATATTGTACGCATCAACTTAAATTAAGTAAAGACGTAGTTTACACAGAAAATATATTTTATACATAATCACATTTAATTCTCTGAATTATTATAATCCCAATTTTAGAGATGAAAAACAGGCTAAAAAACTTTAAGCATCACAAAGAACCCCCCCAAAAAATAATATTTATTTACATTTATGCACTACTAATTAAACTTCAATACACAAAAAACTAGAATGATATATCTGTAAGGAGAAATAGACAAATCCACATGTATTGAAGATTTCAGTATCATCCTCCCAATAACTGATTGAACAAAGGACAGGAAAATCAATAAGGATATATGACTTGAATAGAACTATCAATAAATGTGACCTCCTGGTGTGGCACTGTAGGATAAGCAAAGGACTGCTAACCACAAGGTCAGCAGTTCAAACCCAGGTACATCTTGGAAACCCCTATGCAGGGCCATTATGAGTCAGTACGAACCTACTCAATGACTCTTAACAATTGACGTTTATAAAACACACCACCACCAACAGCAGAATATTCATATTAAGTATGCATAAAACATTTAATAAGACATAATATATTTGGGACATAAAATAAGCCTAAACAAATTTTACAAGGATTCAAACATCTCTTAAGGTATGTTATCTGATCACAATGAAAATAAATTATAAAAAGTAAATAAAAGACAGATATATGGAAACTCCAAAATATTTGGAAATTAAATAACAGACTGAAAGCAATAATTAAAAAAAAAAAAAATCATACAGCACTAAACATCTAAATTAGAAAAGGTAACAAGTCAGCAATACCAGCTTCAATGGTAACAGACTTCAAAAGGAGCAAACTAAACACAAAGTACACAAAAGAAAATAGACACAGTGTCGTCAAGGAGAAAAACCAGAAAAGTCAATAAAATCAAGTGATTTGCTAAAGATCAATAAAATCAATACACCTTCCATCAGACTGACAGATCAATAAAAAAAAAAAAAAAAAGAGAAGCCATAAATTGTCAACATATGGAATAAGAGAGATGTGACATTATTACAGATACTAAAGGGCTGTTGCTGATGCTAAGTGTTATCAAGTCAGTTCCGACTCATAGTGAACCTGGATAGAATTTCTGAGAGCAGTGGGTGGGTCTGAACCGCCAACCTTGAGGTGAGCAGTCCAGTGCTTATGCTACAGGGCAACACCAGGACTAAAAGGATACAAAGGAAAAATCATGAACAACTATGTAAAACATTCATCAACTCAGCTGATATAACCCAATTCTATGGAAGGCTACTGTTGTTGTTAAAGTGCTACTGAGTCAATTCCAACCCATAGCGATGCCGTACAGGGTTTCCAAGGAGTGATGGTGAGTTTGGACCGCTGACCTCGTGGTTCATACCAGCTTTGCATCCAGCGCATTAACATACTAGGACTCACTGAAGAAGAAATGTTATTGTTGTTAAGTGCCATCAAGTCGGTTGTGACTCACAGCAACCCTGTATAGGCTTTCCAAGGAGCAGCTGGTAGGTTTGAACTGTCAACCTGTGGTTTACAGTACAGTGCTAATCCTACAACGCTACACCAAAAGAAAATGCTGTTGTTAAGTGCCATCAAGTCTGTTCTGACTCATAGCGACCTAGGCATAGGGTTTCTGAGTAGTGACTGGGCAGCCTGAACCGCCATTTAAAGTGACAAGGCAGCCCAGCGCATTAACCCACAGTGCACACCAGGTCTCCTAGAAGAAACAGGTTCCCAGAATAACCCTGTATCCGAAACATGAAAACACCAGGCTCTCATGGTTTCACTGGTGAATTTTACCAAATAATTTGAAGGAAAAAATAATACAATGATTTATGTCCTCTGCCCTAATATGAGGAACAAAGTAAAGATGTCTACTCTTAACATGTCTAGTCAATATTGTACTAGAAGCCACAGGAATAAAAATATAAGGAATCCATATTGTGCAGAATACAGGAGCAATATACAAAAACATATTATACTAGTATTTGTAAATAATAACAACAATTGCAAATGAACAACTGCGAATATTTTTTAAACTTGTGGTCGTTAAATGACATAAATTAATTGTGCTCATTTTCACACTTCAGTGCTTTTATTATTCCTTTCTTAGTGTACTCTAACATACAAAAATTTCAAATTACGAGGTTATTCTTTATATTACACAGCCTTTAAAACTACATTACAACAATACAGTAATTATATCATAAACGTGTTTGGAATGGTTCTGGCAATGTATAAACCACACAAAATATAAGACTATCACTATGTTTAATAACTTAATATTTTGATGCCAGAATGTGTATCACAATCATACTAATTAAATTCACCCATGAAATAACAGACTGACCAGCTCCAAGAAAATTCAAACGAATGTAACAGTTATGAACACAATTTTAAGACGATATTTTGAACAGTCAGCATCACTGGAGTTAAGTACACAGCCTCTCAAGACTACTAAGGTTTAAGGTAAAAATCTCATCGCAATCATCAAGTATTTTGAGTACTAGGTTTGGAAGATGTGCCAGACTTGGAACATTAAAGACAAAAGACAAGGACCCTAACAGAGTAAATAGGGTTTTTTATATAGAATTGATGACTTTGAGTTGTGGTGTTGGAAGAGAATACTGAAAAGTGCCATGGACAGCCAAAAGAACCAACAGATCTGTTTTGGAAGAAGTGCAGCCAGAGTGCTCCTTGGAGGCCAGGATGGCTAAGCTCCATCTCTCATACTTTGGACATATTGTCAGGAGGGAACAGTCGCTACAGAAGGATGTCATGCTGGGTAAGATGGAGGGTCAGAGAAAAAGAGGAATATCCCTAACAAGATGAATTAGCCAGGTGGCATCATTGATGAACTCAAGTGTGGCAGCAGTAGTGAGGTTGGCCCAGGATCAGACACTGTTTCATTCTGCTGTGCATGGGGTTGCTATGAGTCAGTTCTGACTCAATGGCACCTGACAACAAATATATATATATATATATTAAAATGTGGTGGTGATGTGCCATAGAGTCGGTTCTGACTCATAGCGACCCTGTACAGGGTTTCCAAGACTGTAAAATCTTTACAGGAGCAGAAAGTGAATCTCTCTCTCTCTCTCTCTCTCTCTCTATATATATATATATATATATATATACATATATATATATATATATATATAAAATAATAATCATATCATAGGCCATTATGTTAAAACCTGCAAAGACCTTAAGCACTAGCAATAGAACTAAAGTTTATAAGGATAAATAAGAGTTTGTCTGGGCAAACAGTAAGAATTCAAAACCATCTCTACCATAAGGCCTATACTTCTTTAACAGAAAGACAAACTAGCTCTTATCTTCTGACTCAATTTGAAGCTAATTACCTAAACAAGTTTCTTTCAAGGGCTAGAATAAGTGATTTCTAATGTGCCTTTGTTGTTGTTAGAGGTGTCCTCAAGTCAATCCTGACTCATAGTGGCCCTGTAAAGGATTTCTTCCAAGGGGCGGCTGTGAGTTTGAATGTCTGATCTTGCTGTTCAAACTGACCTTTCAGTCCAATGTTTACCCTACAAAGCCACACCAGGACACCTTATATTTGTGACAAACTATTTTAACTTCCTAAGGTACAAAGAATTTTAAAAATGTTAAATTAATAAAATTATATAATCTAGGTCATACATCACATTCAGAACCATAATTTCCCCTCAGAAAATTCAGGTAACATTTTCTATTGAAAGAAAACCATTCCTGAAAAACATTTTTAATTTCCTGAGTACATACTTTAAAATGTTACTCACAGACTGGAAGTTCTGGAAGTTGTCTATTCAGTGAACTATTGGTATAATACAATTTTATCAATCAAACAAAAACATTTTACAGTTTGGTTTTGTTGGCTATAGTGTAATTTTCGACGCTAACTTAACGATGAAAGCAGTACACTGAACAAAGTTTTCGTATTAGTTTCAAACAATCTTACCCTACCTTCACTCCAACTGCAACCTCAGTGACAATTCTGTAAAAAAAAAAAAAAAAGTTTCATTCGCGTTATTTTTTCAAATTATCATTTGTCGCTAATGAAACTTTTTCGAGTAGTTCATAATGCAATACAAATACAAAAACAAAATATACAGATGGTCAGTGACCCCTGCTCTCTACTATTATCCACTTGTTCTTCTAGAAATAATTTTTAAAGAGAGGTAAAATTCTGTAAGTTAATGGTATTTCTGACCAATACTTTCGATAGCAAAAGAGTAAAACGCTATAAAATGCCATTCCTGCAACATGAAATCAACTTATTTTAAGTAAACCATGATAGAGCCGGAAACACAAGTTTTGACATCTATTTCCAAGTTAAAATGGGGGAATGAATACTGAGCTTCTCTGGATCTATGCTTCATCATGGAAAACGTGCAAGAATTTCTAGGTAACTTCTCTTGTTGTTGTTGTGGTTAAGGGCTGTCAAGTCAGTTCCGACACACAGTGACCCTGCAAAAGGTTTCAAGGAGCGGCTGGGTGGGTTTGAAGCTCTAGGATAATTTAAACCGGGTCTCTGAACTTGTAAAAACCCTTCATTCGTTATCTTTTTAAAAATACCAAACGCTAGACCTGTGACCGAAATACGTTGATATTTCACTACTTATTGTTCAAATACTGTCATTGGTTCTCAGAAATGTACTTTGCATGTGATTCTGTTTTTATACCCCCAAACTGGCTGACTACAGGAGTTCTGTTGGCTCCCAGGAAGTGTGCCCTTTTCCAATAGTGGGTTAAGCTACTAAGAGTCTTTTCAGCTGTGGAGGACTAGCTCCGGGCCGACGGGACCGAGTCATCACCCCGCCGGCCCCTCACCTCACTCAGCATTGGAGCTCCACGCTAAAGGGGCTCACAAAGATGCACTATGCTTCTTCGGTTCCTAGCTTTTTTTTTTTTTTTTTTTTTTTTGGTTTTCCCGAAACTAGACAAAGTAGCTAAAAACGATGGCCCTGTGTTGACTATCTACCCTGGCTTCGGCCATGGCTGCTGGCCTTGGCCCATGTGACTGATGTCGACCACAAACACTTGGTTTGTTAAGATGATTTAATTCCTGGCCCTCTTGCCAAGCCTTGATTGTCCGTAGCCCCACAAAAAGGCATTTTTTCTGCTTCCCGCCCCCACTCTAGACTCCAGTGAAAACAAAGGAGTATGACATCTGCCCTCCCCTTTCCTCCAGCCGCCGCCGCCGCCGCCGCACGCCCTCCCCGCCCCCCTTCCCCGGCGGCTCCCACTTTGCTTCCCCAGGAGCTCCCGCCACCGGCATCTCCCCTAGTCAGGGAGGGCTGGGCGAGGCCGGGGAGGCTTAGGATGACCGGAGTTCACAGTGGGTACCTCTCGCCTCCCCTCACAAGAGTCCCCACACAGGGGCCTCTCTCTGGCCACCACCCTCTCTCACACCCCACACGCGGCAAGTCCAGGGTTCGGGTCCCAGGTTACGGATCGAAATGGCTCCCAGAGGGGGCAGGGACCAACGATACGTTCCTGGGGTTCCCATCCCATCCCCCGCCGCCAAGCCGGCGCCCTCTCCCTCTCCATAGTGGTGCCCATCACCATCGCCCCCAAACCTCCCCTGCCTACATAACCCGCTTTCTTCTCATTTTCTCGACCAGAGCCCGCCGGGGGAAGCAAAGGGAGGGGTGTGTGCGATGGGGCGGGGGTTGGGTAACGGCAGCCCAGCCCAGGAGGGGCCGCCGAAGGGTTTATGCACGACCCCCAAACGGGCCGGAGGAAGCTCCGATTCCTCTCTCACACACACCTCCTCGAAGGCCCGATTACATACCCGTCCATTGCCGAACCGGACAAAGCTTCGCTCACAAGAACCGAGCCACGCAGCCAGCGAGACACACAAGCGGCGAGAAAATGGCGGCCAGAGCCCGACGGAAATTGCCGAAGGTGCCAGAGTGCACGGGGCAGCGCGCGGCAACGGCGGCGGCGGAAAGAGCCGAGCGCGCGGGCGCCGGTCTGCTGGCGGCGAGTGGCGGGGCGCAGGGACGAGGGGGAGTGGGCGCCGCCGCCCGCCACCGCCTCCGTGCCGCAGCGCGCCTGGGTCCCTCCGCCCTCCGTCCTGTGGGACGTGGCTTGCCACTGCGAAGCATGGCGTCCTGGGCTCCTTTTGTATGTTCTGCTATTCCGACCTGAGTGGTGTAGGTGTGACACCTCCTCCACCCTCCCACACCTTCTGCCCGGGACCACTAGACTGCTAGGCTGCCCTTTTCCCCAAAATCTAAATTCCAACATGGCTATCCTCGCCCAAATGGGTGAAGGAAAAATACAGCTTTCCTCCTATGCTATCTTTTATTTCCAAGTCCTTTCCATCCCATTAAACAAAAAAACTTTACCATATTAAGCAAGTCCATTGTTTATTAAAAACCATGCTTTCTAAAGCAAGTAGCTATAATAAGGAAAATAGAATTTTGCGCCCGGTCACTTGAAGTGCCATGTCAGATGGAGGAATTCTTGTGTTTCATGTTAGTTGATTAGGTGCACCTGTAGGTAATTTGCTCCCTAACCTGTGCTGAAAGGATGAAGTTGTGGTTAGGATCCATAGCGGCCCTAGATAGGGTTTCTGAGGAGTGGCTGGTGAGTTTGAACCGCCGACCTTGCGGTTCAAACCGACTTTGCAGTTCAGCGCATTAACCTACGGCGCCACACCAGGACTCATGTTAAAGAGTTTATACTGAGAATGTACCCCAAAGCCAGAATCTAACATTTGGAAACCTGAAAGGGAAGGTGGGGATGGGAATGCGGGCAGCTGAGTCTGTACTCCGCAATCCATGGTCTCAGTTTGAATTTTAACTATAGATAATACTAAAGTTTTCGTTTTAATATAAATTATCCTAAAATATGCTAAAGGAGACTGTCCAATTTTAGCATATTGGACGGTCTCTTTGAGTGTATTTTTATGAGAGGCTCAACAAAGTTGCAAAACGCACCTGCTTTGGGAGGGTTTATTTGGTAGGTATAACTACTTTGCTAGCATCTTCCTCTCCCTCAGCCTTCACCTCACACCCAATAAAACATTCCCTACATCTCTCCAGGAAGGAGCTCTGGTAACTTAGTGGTTACTGTGAACCTCAAGGTCAGCAGTTCGAAGATGAGACATTCTGCTCCCAAGCAAAGATTTACAGCCTTGGAAACCCTGTGCAAGGTCACTATGAGTCGGAACTGACTCCACGGTACTTAACAACAACAACATCTCTCCAGTAACTCTCAATGCCCACTCTGGGCTTTCGTTCTGGCCCGAGCATCTTAGCCTTTTATTAATTGTTACTTCACTGTGCGAAATTGACCTGATTCATAACGTTTCCGAGGCTATCAATCTTTATGGGATCTGAAAGTCTCACCTTTCACCTCTTGAGCGCTGGTAGATTCGAACTACTGACCCTGCAGTTAGCAGCCCAGCTAGTAATCCACTGCACTACCAGGGCTCCTTGTGCTGAATGGTAGTTTTTGTATAATTCTTAAAATTGTTAAGTTTTTAAGTTTAATGGAATTTTAAAGATCATCATGTCCAAATATTTTGTTAAAATGCTTCAAAAGCAACCATATGTTTGAAAATTATTTACCTAAGGGATTGATCATGCTTAAACATAAAATAAAACCCAATTTCTGCAGTGCCTTTCATGCCCTTCACCTTAAAGATTGACTTGTGATTCAAAAGGACCCAATATCAGTCGTAGTATGGCACTGCAGGATAGTGTGCTAGCTTGCTTGAACCTCAAGGTCGGTGGTTCAAACCCACCAGCGCTTCATGGAAATTCTGTACCCAATGGAGCTTAGCAACAACAATCAGTATCCTTGATTATCACTGTTCCTATATTTGTATTTCTATGTATACAATGTCACACAACAATTAAATAGGCAAATTCCCAAAGGGCAGAAACTATAATGTAATTCTCTTTAGTTCCTCCATTGATTCAGTCAATATTAATTGATTGTTTCTTGCTTTATCCTGGTAAAGACAAGCTGTTCATCAGAAGAAACCTGTCCTTAAGCGCCAGAAGAAATTCTAATATTCACACACAAAAAAATTTTCTTTATTTTTTTTCTAATGATATACAAGAGCACAAACATACAATAATCAATATGCTTGTTTATTTAAATCCACCACTTTCTAGAAATCATTTAAGGTTGTTTGTAAGTCAGGACACATAAAGTACTAGATGAAATAACTGCAGTGAAATAAGGAATAACAAAAGGACAAAACCTAACATGAAGTCAGGAATGAACAGAAGCTTGTTGATTAAAGCGTAGGCTCAAATTTGAACTTTCATTTTGTAGTTGTATGTTCATTAGCCTCTCTAGGAAAGAAGCTTCCTTTACTGTAAAATAGGATTACAATTGGGCCTGCATCCTAGATTGAAGTCTAAATATCTTAATGCATGTGAAGTCCCTAACCCAGTGACAGACTAAACTAAATACTTAATAGAGTGCTATCGTAATCATTATTTTTATTATTACTATTATTATTCACTTAAGAAGGAGTAGGCCACAATTTTGGCTCTTAGATTTTTAAAAGTCAACAATATTCATTTAAATCCATATAGAGATTTGCACAAAGGTTAAGCATGGCACTAAAGTGATTAGAATAGTCACTATCTAGTGATATAAATCTGGGAAAATGTGATAGGTTGGTTTCTAAAGCTCTTCAAAATCTAAATTTGCATGATTTTTTGAGTTAACTGTGGGGTAGATTAATAATCTCAACATTAGCAGATTGCCAACCTTTGTAATATATGACAAGATTATATTGGCGTTTATGGATTTCTAACAAAGTAAGGCAATAAAATGAAGTACTTGTACAGTATTATTTTCATACCCATATCTTTTTTCAGTTCTTTCCCTTCTGTATGATAAATTTTTTACCTTTTACAGAGATTGACGTTCATATGGATAAGAATTAAATCTAAATTTCAATATATGCTAATATAAAGTAAGTTCTAATATTAATGCAATAAAAATAGGGATTAAGGGCTTGTTCAAATTTTTCTGATTTTATCCCTAGTCTCATTCCTTCTTTTCTTTTATTACTAAAGACATTTAAAGTTTATGTTGCAGTTTTCTAATAGGACCAATTATATAGCTTTTCGGTTTTGTATGTAAATGCAAATAAATAAAATGATAGTGGCCATGTGCTGTAGAATTGGTTCCAATTCATAGCCACCCTATATAGGGTTTCTGAGGCTGTAAATCTTTACAGAAGCAGAAGCCTCATCTTTCTTCTACTGAACAGATGGTAGTTTCAAACTGCTGACCTTGAGTTTAGCAGCCCAACTTGTAACTACTCTGCTACCAGAGCTTCTAGGTAACAAGTGATATCAACTCAAAATGTTGGTGTTAAGAGCCTCAAGTCAGTTCCAACACATAACGACCCTATGTAGGATTTCTAAAGGAGCTCTGGTAGCGTAGTGGTTATGAATTGGGCTGCTAACCACAAGGTCAGCAGTTCAGAACTCCAGCCGTTCCATGGGAAAAAGATGAGGCTTTCTGCTCCCATAAAGATTTACAGCCTCAGAAACCCTGTACAGGGTCGCTATAAGTCAGTTCCGACTCCATGGCACATAACCACCAACCACCATAGGGTTTCTAAGAAGT
This sequence comes from Chrysochloris asiatica, assembly GCF_000296735.1. Taxonomy (NCBI): domain Eukaryota; kingdom Metazoa; phylum Chordata; class Mammalia; order Afrosoricida; family Chrysochloridae; genus Chrysochloris; species Chrysochloris asiatica. The sequence continues at coordinate 13,330,177 of NW_006408520.1, forward strand.
GGCCAGTGGATTTGTGGTCCAGTGCTTTACTTACCATGCCACACCAGAACTCCAAACTCAAAATATTGTTGTTATTGTTGTTGTTGAGTGCCGTTGAATGAGTGCAACTAATAGTGACCTTGCATAGAGTTTACAAGGAGCGGCTAGTGAGCTTGTATCGCTGACCTTGTAGTTCAAACCAACCTTGCAGTGCATTAACCCACAGCGCAACACCAAAACTCAAAACAGATAAGACAAATTCAAAAGGTATGAAAGAATATATGAATTGTGCAGAAGACAAATATGTACAGAAAGTAGTTTAGTGGTTGCCTAGAGCTAGGAATGAGAACAGGCAGTGACTATTGATATTGTTGTTAAGTGCCCTCAAGTCAGTTCCAACTTGTAGTAACCTTATACACAACAGAATGAAACACTGCCTGATCCTGTGCCACCCTCACAATAGTTGCCAAGCTTGAGTCCCTTGTTGCTATCACTGTACCAAACCATCTTGTTGGGGGTCTTCCTCTTTTTTGCTGACACTCCAGCTTACCAAACATGATGTTCTCCAGAGATTTATCCCTCCTGATAACATGTCTAAAGTATGAGACACAAAGTCTCTCCATCCTGGATTCTAAGGAGCATTCTGGCTATACTTCTTCCAACACAGATTTGTTTCTTATTCCAGTATCCATAGTACTTTTAATATTCTTCTCCAACACCATAACTCAAATGCATCAATTCTTCTACTGTCTTCCTTATTCATTGTCCAACATTCACATGCATATGAGGCTGTTGAAAATACTATGGCTTGGGTCAGGTACACCTTAGTCCTCAAACTGACATCTTTGCTCTTCAATATTTTAAGCAGGCTTTGTGCAGCAGATTTGCCTAATGTAATATGTCATTTGTTTTCTTGACTGCTGACTATATGAGTGTTGATAGTGGAACCATGCAAAATGAAGTCTTTGACAACTTCAATCTTTTCTCTGTTTATCATGATGTTATTCACTGGTCCAGTGGTGAGGATTTTTGTTTTCTTTATTTTGAGGTACAACCCATACTTTGATCGTCATCAGTAAGTATTTTAAGTCCTTTGCTTTCAGCAAGCAAAGTTGAATTATCTACATATCACACTTTGTTAATGAGTCTTCCTCCAATCCTGATGCCATGTTGTTGTTCATATAATCCATCTTTTCAAATTATTTGCTCAGCATTTTTGTTGTTGTTCTGTGCCATGGAGTCAGTTCTAACTCATAGCTACCCTGTACAGGGTTTCCGAGGCTGTAAATCTTTACGGAAGCAGAAAGCCTCATCTTTCTCCCACGTAGCAGCTGATAGTTTCAAACTGCTGACCCTGAGGTTTGCAGCCCGATTCGTAACCACTATGCTACCAGAGCTCCTTACAGAGTGAATAAGTGTGGTGAAAGAATACAATGCTGGCACACACCTTTCTTGATTTTAAACCATTCAGTGTCCCCTTGTTCTGTTCAAATGACTGCCTCATGATCTATGTACAGGTTCCTCAAGAGCACAATTAAGTGTTGCCCATAGCTTATCATGATCCACACAATTAAAAGCTTTTGCATAGTCAATAAAGCACAGGTAAATATCTTTCTGGTATTTTGTGCTTTCAGAAAAGATTGAGCTGATGCTAGCAATGATATCCCTCATTCCATGTCCTCTTCTGAATACAACTTGAACCTCTGGAAGTTCTCTGTCAACGTATGCTTGCAGCCATTTTTGCATTGTCTTTGGCAAAATTTTACTTTCACGTAGTATTAATGATATTATCTGATGATTTCCACATTCTATTGAGTCACCTGTCTTTGGAATGGGCACAAATATGGTCATTGGGCCAGGTAGCTGTCGTCCAAATTTCTTGGCATAGATTCTTGAGCACCTCCAGTGCTGCTTCTGTATGTTGAAAAATTTCAACTTGTATTCCATCAATTCCTGGAACCTTGTCCTTTATCAATGCCTTCAGTGCATCTAGGACCAGTGTTCCACTGCTATTCCTAAGATTTTTAGTGGCTAAACGTTCAGAGGAATCCTGGTATGGCACTGTAGGATAAGCACTCAACCACAAGGTCTATTTAAACAGCCATGTTGGCAGTTCAAACTCAACAGCCACTACTCGGAAACCCTAAACAGGGTTGCTGTGGATTGGAACGCCTCAATGGCACTTAGCAACAACAACAAAAAACATTCAGAAGTAGTCCCTCTTTCTTCCTTGCCTGTCTTAGTCTGGAAGCTCAGCTAAAATCTGTCACCCATGGGTGGACCCTGCTGGTATTTGAAATACTAGTAGCATAGCTTCCAGGTTCCCAGCAACACATAAGTCACCACAAAACAAACTGACAGACAAGTAGCAGAGTAGTAACTCTAACAGGACACTAAGTTTCTTTTCAGAATGATAGAAATGGTTTTAAACTAGATTGTGTTGGTGGTTATACACCTCTGTTGCTGTTGTTAAGTGCTGTCAAGTCAGTGCCAACTCACAGTGATCTTGTATAGGGTTTCTGAAGAACAGCTGGTAGGTTTAAATTGCTGACCTTGTGGTTCGCAATCCAGTGCTGATTCAACAACACCACACCAAGAGTCCATACAACTCTGTAAATATATTTAAATTCATTTAATTATACACTTAATGCATGTGAATTTTATAGTATATATATTGTATCTCAAGAAAGAGAGCTCTTAAAAAGACAAAGCATATACCTTCTACTTCTGCTTTCAGCTACTGAGTTTCATGCTATTAAGTTTATCCATCTTACCTGTTTAATGCAGTTTATATTCAGTTATTTATACATTTATGCGCTTCCAGAAAAATTCTACCGCATATAATGATCACACACATAGTTTTCCCAAAAGAGGCAAGTACTAGACAAAATGTGTTGCAATTTTTTTAACTTAAAAATATATCATAGAGATCTTTCCCTAACAATACATTTAGAACTGCCTCATTCTTTATATATGATTACATATATAAAGAAATAAATTGTGATTTATTCAACTAGATCATATTGATGAACATTTATATTGTCTCCAATCTTATTATTTACAAACAATTCTGCAATGAATATGCTTGTTCTTAAGTAATTTTCCACACATGTGAATATATCTGAGAATCACCAAGACACATTATAATCAAGCTCTCCAAAATCAAAGACAAGGAGAGAATCCTGAAAGCAGCTAGGGAAAAGAGAAGTGTTACTTTACAAAGGAAAGCAAATAAGATTCTCTGATCTCTCAGCAGAAACCATACAGACAAGAAGGCAATGGAAAGGCATATATAAAACCCTGAAAGAAAAAAAACTGCCAACCAAGAATCGTCTATCCAGCAAAGCTGTCAATCAAACACAACTGTGTAATAAAAACATTGCAGGATAAACAGAAGCTAAGGGACTTTGTTAAAACCAACACAGCTTTTCAAACATCTTAAAGGGAGTTCTGTGAACTGAGAACAGACAACAACCAGAGATTAGCATACGTGGAAACACCACCAGGAACTCAATAGACAGATAGAAGAGTCCAGAACAGAACAAAGTACAAGAACAAATTCAGAGGGCCCAGGAGGTCAGTCTATGATCAAAACAATTACAATGTGACAGAAAAGAAAAATATAGGAACAGAGATCCAGGTGACAAGGAGGTCAGGTAGATTGCGGGATAAAATAGACTGTTTTAAATGGAGGAAAAAGTTAATCAAGTATAGGGTGACCTCAAAGAAAATTCATACTTCATAACATATCAAGAAAATGAAAATCCAACGAAAACATGGAAACATTAAAACTACGAAGAAACTGACAAGAAAGAACACAAAAAACATGAACTCAGCACAGGAAGGCATGCAAAACAAAGAAACCAATAGCAACACAAAAAACAAATATGATAACAGGAATTAATTCATACCGATCAATAGTTACACTGAATGTCAACAGATTACATGAACCAGTCAAGAGACTGAGAATAGCTGAGTGGATAAGAAAACAAGGTCTTTCAGTATGCTGTCTGCAAGAGACAGACTTGACACACACACACAAATAAACAAGATTAAAAAGGATCGGAAAAAAAAAAAAAAAAAAAAAACCCCAAGGTTTTGTTGTTGTTGTTAGGTGCCATTGAGTCGGTACCAACTCATAGTGACCATATGCACAACAGAACAAAACACTACCCAGTCCTAGGCCAACCTCACAATTGTTGCCACACTTGAGCCCATTGATGCTGCCACTTTACCAATCCATCTCTCTAGTGGTCTTCCTCTTTTTCTCTGATCCTCCACCTTACCAAACATGATATCCTTCTCCAGTGACTGGTCCCTCCTGACAATATGTCCGAAGAATGAGAGACGAAGTTTGGACATTCTGACCTCCAAGGAGCACTCTGGTTGCACTTTGTCCAACACAGATCTGTTTGTTCTTTTGGCAGCCCATGGTACTTTCAATATTTTCTTCCAACACCATAATGCAAATGCATCAATTCTTCTACGGTCTTCCTTATACATTGTCCAGCTTACGCATACATATAAGATTATTGAAAATACAATGGCTTGGGTTAGGTGCACCTTAGTCCTCAAGATGATGTCTTTGCTTGTCAATATTTTTAAAAGGTCTTGTGCAGCAGATTTGCCTAATGCAATATGTCATTTGATTTCTTGACTGCTGCTTCCATAAATACCAAGGTAGTTGCAACAAAAAATGAGGAAGAGTGGCAATACTAATCTGTGATAAAATAAACTTTAATGCAAAAACCAGCATAAGAGATAAAGAAGGATATTATCTCATGATCAAAGGGTCAATTGAACAAGATGACATAACTATAATAAATATCTATGCCCCCGATGAAAAAGCCCCAATATATATATATATATATATCAAATCCTAGTAAAATTAAAGAGTTAGACAAATCTGTAATAATAGTGGAAGATTTTAATACACAATTTTTTAAAAAGGATAGAACAACCAGAGAGAAATTCGACAAAGACATAGAGAACTAAACAACTCAATCAAGCAACTTGACCTCATAGATGTGTACAGAGCATTCAACCCAAAAAGGCATAATACACATTCTTTTCCAGTGCACATGGAACATTCTCCATCACAGACCATGTGTTAGGCCATAAAACAAGCCTCCATAAATTTATAAACATCAAGACACTAAAAAGCATTTTATCAGATCACAATGCTATAAAATTAGAAAACAGACATAGGAAGACCAAAGAAATAAAGTCAAATATGTGGAAAATGGAAAACACCATGCTTAAAACCTACTGGGTAGCAGAACAACTAAAAGGTGAATATACAAAATTCCTACAAACAAATAAGAATGAAAACATAGCATAGCAAAATATTTGGAACACAGCAAAAGAAGCTCAGAGAACAATTTATTACAATAAATGTACACATCCAAAAAGAAGAAAGAACCCAAATCAACACATTAACACAATATCTCCAACAATTGGAAACAAACCAGCAGAGTAAACCTACAGAAGAAAATAAATCATAAATATTAGCGCATAAATAAACGAGATCGAAAACAGAAAATGTAGAAAGAATCAATAAGACAAGAAGCTAGTTCTTCGAAAGAATTAATATAATTGCCAAACCATTTGCAAACCTAACAAGAGAAAAGAGGGAGAAGACACAAATAACATGCATTAGAAACCACATTAGTGATGTCACAACAGAAACTAGAAAAAGTAAGTATAGTAGCAGAAAACTACGAAGAGTTGTACTCAAACAAATTTGAAAATCTAGAGGAGATGGATATATTTTTAGAAAAACACAACCTATATAATCTTACACAGAGTGAAGAAGAAAACTTGAACAGACCTGTAACAAAAGAAGAAATAGATCAGGTCATCAAAGAACTCCCAACCAAAAAGTTCAGATCCAGATGGCTTCACTGGTGAGTTTTACCAAACATTCAGGGAAGAGCTGTCACCAATTCTACTCAAATTATTCCAGAAAATAGAAAATGTTGGAAAACTTCCTAATACTTTTAACGAAGCAAGCATAACCATCCTACCAAAACCAGGGAAAGACATCACTAAGAGTGAAAATTATAGACCAATATCCCTCATGAACATCGATGCAAAAATTCTCAACAAAATCTTAGCCAATAGAATTCAACACACATCAAAAAATAATACACCATTACCAAGTGAGATTCATATCAGGGATGCAAGGATGGTGCAATATTAGATGAACAATCAAAGTAATTCATCATATAAATTAAAAATTGGAAAAGAACCACATGATCACTTCTCTGATAACTTCTCAATTGATACAGAAAAGGCATTTTACAAAATCCAACATCCATTCCTGATAAAAACCCTCAACAAAGTAGAAATTGAAGGGAAATTCTTCAAAATAATTAAGAGTATATATACAAAATTATCAGCCAACATCACTCTCAATGGAGAAAAGCTGAAATTTTTCCCTTTATGACAAGAAACCAGTTAAGGATACTCTTTATCACCACTCCTATACAATATTGTGTTGGAAGTCTTAGCCAGAGCTATAAGGCAAGATAGGGAAATTAGAGGATACAAATTGGCAAAGAGAAGTAAGAATCTATTTGCAGATGATATGATCCTGGACATAGAATACCCAAAAGACTCAGCAAAAAACCCCAAAAAAACCACTAGAACCCATTGGAAGATTCAGCAAAGTGGCAGCGTACAATATCAACATACAAAACCCATTGGATACCTCTATACTAATAATAACAACACTGAAAAGAAAATTAGGAAAGCAAAACCATTTACAATAGATGAAATATTTGGGAATAAATCTAACCAGAGAAACAAAAGACATATACAAAGAAAACTACAAAACACTACAACAAGAAACAAAATTGGAAGAATGTACCATGTTCCTGGAAAGGAAGACTTAAAATTCTGAAAATGTCAATACTACCCAAAGCAAACTACAGATATAACACAGTCCTAATTCAGATTCCAATGAGATTCTTTAAAGAGACAGAAAAAAAATGATTACAAACATTATATGGAAAGGAAAGAGTCCCCAGATAAGAAAAGCACTGCATAAGAAGAAGAACAAAGTTAGAGGCTTCTCACTCCCTGATTTCAAAATTTACTACATGGCTACAGAGGTCAAAATAGCCTGGTACTGGTACAATGAAAGATACATAGATCAATGGAACAAAATCGAGAATCCAAAAATTAACCCATCTACATACAACCATCTGATACTTGGACAAAGAGCCAAAGTACATTGAATAGGGAGGAGATAGTCTCTTCAACAGAAGATGATGGCAAAGCTGGAAATTGATATGCAAAAGAATGAAACAAGACCCTTATCTCACACAGATGATTTAAAGCCCTAAATGTAAATCCCAGAATTATAAAGGTCATCAATGAAAAAATAGGGACAAACTTAAGAGCTCTAATACAGGGCACACATAGACTGTCAAACATTCCTAGAATTGCACAAATAAAGAAAGACAAAATAGATAATTGGGACATACTAAAAATTAGAAATTTATGTGCATCAAAACATTTCACCAGAAGAGTAAAAAGTGAGCCCAGAGAATGGAAAAATTCTTTTGCAAGGACATATCAGACAATGGACTAATTTCTAAAATCTATAGGAAACTACAACACCTTTGCAAGAAAAAGACAAATACCCCAATTAATAAATGGACACATGACATTAACAGACACTTCACCAAGTAACACATTCAGGCAGTCAACAAACATATGAAGAAATATCCACAATCATTAGCCATTGTTGTTGTTGTTATTAGGTGTCATCGAGTCGGTACAGACTCATAGTGACCCTATGCACAACAGAATGAAACAATGCTCCGTCCTGGGCCAACCTTACAATTGTTGCCATGCTTGAGCTCATTGATGCTGCCACTTCAATCCATCTCATTGGGGGTCTTCATCTTTCTCCCGCGGAACAGCTGGTAGTTTCAAACTGCTGATCTTAAGGTTCACAGCCCAATTCTAAACTGCTATGCTACCAGAGCTCCTTATATATGCCTGAGTGTTAAAAAAAAAAAAAAAAAAAGAGCTAAAATTAATAGAGAGAAATACTGTTAACTGATGGCACATGGAAGGGATTATAATCATTGTAATGAAACAAAGTATATGATTTGTTCAATGCAAAACTGATGATCTGCCCTGTAAACTTTCACTCAAATCACAATAAAAACTTTAAAAAAGAAATATGAGTCAGAACAATAGTAGGTATAGACACACCAATTTTTATTGAAGCAAAATTCACAATAGCAAATAATGTAGACAGTCTCTGTGCTCATCAATGGAAGAATGGATAAACAAATTTTGGTACATACACACAATGGAGTACTATCCTACCTGGAAGAATAACAATGAAGCTGTAAACCATAGCATAACACGGATGAACCTTGAGGACATTATGCTGAGTGATATTGTTGTCATTGTAAAGTGCCATCCAGTAGGTTCCAACCCATAGTGACCCTGTATAGGGTTTCCAAGGAGCAGCTGGTGAGCTTGAACCACCAACTTTGCGGTTCAAATGGCTTTACAGTCTGATGCATTAACCCACAGCAACACACCAGGATTCCTTTAGTGATATTCGTCAGTCACAAAACGGCAAATACTGCATAAGACCATTATAAAAGTTTCAGAAAAGATATTAATACTACAAGAAGAAAATGAAAAATTATTTGTTGGTTAACAGGGGTGGGAGGGTGGGGTAGGAAAAAAAAACAGGTGAGAGGATAATAATATCATAGCTCAAGTGTTGGGGAAGGTAATACACAAGAAGGTGGAGGAGGCTGGAAGAACACGGTAGATAGGAGAACACTTAAGTAGGTTTGTGTGGGCTAAATGGGACAGAGATAAGTAGTGATGTATGCTCAGCCTTGGAACAACAGGACTCGGATACAGGGATCAAGGCATAGCCTGGATGGGTAAAAGAGGGGAAATAATGTTAAGATGCTTGACTGTCTTATGGATATTGGCTTCCCTTACCTACTATTGTAAAATAGACACTATTGTAAAATACAGTGGGATAGAAAGGAGTATCATGAAACATGATTACTGAAAGTTTGTAAGCCTGTCTTCAGTCTATAACTGATTGGAATACCTAAAAGGGATTCTAGAACTTGCCCAGTGAAATAGACTTGTTGCAGTCTTGTTAATGTATAGGACCTGAGGTGGAATCCTGAGCCGCATCCTGAGGCTTCTGAGGGGACATTCCCACTTGAATGGATGTGCATATCAGCCCAGAGTGGCTAGAGGAACAGAAGATACTTCTTGAAAGAAAGACCAGCAGGAAAAAAACAAATACAAAAATGGCAATCTAATTGGCAATTATAAGAGCAAGCAAGCTGTTGGCCAGGGACCCATCAAGGCAAGCAATCAAGTCACTTCAGGACAAAATTCCCTCTAAGACTAAGACTAAAACTTGCTAACGAACACATTGGTCTACATGTGAGTGGAAATAGGGGAAAGGCAGCAATGAAGTTATAGGCTGAGTTTGATCATGTTCTATAGACTCCTGTTGACCTTGAGATGAGAGAGAGAAGAGGAAGAGTTGGTTGATCTGATATTTGGGGAGACTTGGGAGCTCCTGATCTCATGGACAACAGCCTAGCCACGGTGGGCTAGAGCTGAGAGTGAAGTGCCCAGCTGATTGAAGTTGGGGACACACAGAAGAAATCCCAAACTTGCAGATAGTACCCATTTGAACTAGCTTTAATGGCTTGATGGACAGAGCTCGACTAGGAAGATAAAGAAACTTGATGAAGGAAACAAGAGTAAATTCCTACAATTTTATGAACTTGACCTCTATTTATTGATGTAGCAGCTCAAAATAGCAACCGAAAGGAAGGAGTCTTCCCATCAAGGATCATACCTATCCCCTTTGTACACAGGATTGATAGGGACTGGCAACTTAGACATTGGGCTACCTAAAATGGTGGGGGGCTATGAAGGCACAAAGTCACTAGCTTACAAGTTTCCAAGAGGGAGTTTAGTTTCAGAGTGTGTGTGGGAAGGTAGAATCCCCACTGAATAGTTTTCATCTAGTCTAGATGGGTCTGGTGAATGGAAATGGGGATAATATTCATTTAATTCAATAGTGAGTAATTATTATCATGACCAATTGTGATTTTCACAACTGTAAAGGTAAAAGTTGTGTAACAAAAATCGGGGAGTAGTTAATCTTATATTCCAGGAACAGAGGACCAGAGGAACATCAAGATAGAAGAGTATGAGCAGAATGTGGGACCTTAAGCAGCAACACCAGAGATGGCGGCAGAGGTGAAGTCATGGAGAGATACAGCAGCTGAGGACTCTAGACACATGGAAAGAGAAAGGCTATGTGCTGGCAGCCAGGAAACTGGCTTGCAGAATGTGCCCTTTGGTGGTCTAAATGATCATATATTCCTTCGTGTTTTTGTATACATAAAACAACAACAACAAAACAGGGAATAGAAGCAAATACTGTTTTTAGTGCAAAATTGATTTTCTTCCATGTAAACAATCACTCAATTCACAATAAAAGCTTTAGAAAAAAAAAGTTTAAATATGTTGATCAAAGATTTTAGTTATGTTGGAAAGTTTAGGGGGAAAACGAATGAAAAAACACATGGAAAAATTTTTAATTAACTCTAGAATAAATAGAGTGTTTATGACTATATAATCATAGTACAGTGGCTCAGCTGTAAAAATAGTTACAGCTTTATAATAATATGGTCATTGAATATTAAATAAATCAAAATTGTGAAACAACTTTGTAGAGGATGGGAGAAAAGTATAGACATGGACATGTCTGTGTGTATGTGGTGAGGATAGAAATTCTTTTTTTCCAAACTAAGAAGTCAATAGATAATATAGAGAGTTTATAGGGTAAGAAATGGTAGTATAGGTAGTGTAAGTATTATTTAGAAACATGGTGGGATATAACAGAGAAACAGGGAGAAGAGTTGACAGTGTTAGCTTCCAGTGAGTGGAATTTAGGGATGAGAAAGAATGAGACAGTATACTGTGATTTGGGGTTTCGTTTGTGTCATGATATATCTTCCAGAACTATTTATTTTTTAAGCTATGTGCATGTGCTTCTTTAGTAAAAATGTGAATTTTACATTACAAAATAAAAAAGGCATTAGATAGCAGTAGGCAAAGACTGTCTTAGCAGAAACATTGGCTCTTTTATATTCAGCAATAGTGACTGCTTATCTATATGCTCACTGAAAAAAGTTCAGCATAGCTGGCTCTCCTTCCTATCCTTTGTACATAATAAAAATGATTCTTGGAAGAGAGCACAATAGTTTGAGTAGGTCAGCAATTTTTAGAATGATCATGCATAAAGAACTAAGCTAGAGGAGAGAATGGGAAAAGCAAAGAAAAAGTACACAGAAAGTAAAAGATGAGAAAAAATGCTGAGTACAAAGGAAACAAAATCATTTAAAAATAATATTATTAACTGAGATGTTATAAAATACTATGAAATCAACACCATAATTATATGAATTTATTCAAATAGATACACAAATGGAAACCAAGAACAAGTGATTTGCAAATAGAAATACTATACCTTAAATCAACATACAGATTTTAAGCTCATATCTGGAATGAATAACTGTTCTAAACTAAATTCTTCAATGATAATGTCCCAAAGAAAGAAGTCAAATTATCAAATGAAATTAAGCTGATTTATCAAAAAAAAATTAAATTTATAAAGCTTTCTAAATAATTTGAATGCATTTTCTCCTTAATGCTGTTAAAGGAAACATTTTCAAAAAGAGATGACAATAGTTTGAATTTGTTTAAGTCTCTTCATTGGTTTGCAATTCATGTCTCTTGGAAAAGTGTCACTTTTGTCTTTGTTCTCCTCATTCCCTGCACCCATTTTATATTAGAGAAACAAAGCATCCATTTAAGAAGGAGAGAGGAGGCATGGTTTTATTCAAAGATCAATTACTATTTGCAGTGAAGTACATTTACCAGTACAGGGTTGCTATGGGTCGGAACTGACTTGACAGCACTTAACAACAACAACAACACATTTACCAAATGTGTTTATCAATATGATAGATCCTTTATATTATGGAAAATAAAGTCAACATTCAAAAGAATATTGAAAGGTCTATAACAGGAATATAAATGTAAAGTCTCTCTTGAATTAAAAAATTCGGTTACATAAATACATGTAAGAGGAAACATGGCTTGAAAACATTCCAAGTAAAGAAATCATGAGGCATTGACCCAAAGCAATTACAATTTTAGGCTTTGTTAATGAAATGAAAGAATTCAATTAAGGATATAACAGTTCCATTGTATTTACTCAAATTTTCTCACAGATTATGTTGAGTTAAAAGGAAAAAACAACCTCACAATCATAGTTATATTAGGATAATTGTAGGGGCGTTATGGTTAGTGCCCTCACACTCATTCTATTGTTCCTCGTGGAGCAACCATGCAGTTTGGGTAGGTATGAATTCTATTCCCAATTCCAGACTTAAATCAACCAAGTTAAGTATCTCCCTTCTATAGTGAAATTAAGTAATCCAAACTTAAAGCCAATCAAAGCATGACATTCTCTTAACCCAAATAGTTGGTTCAATCAGGGGTGAATAATTGTTATGAAATTTATGTTTGATGATGACGTGACTGTTCATTTCCTTCTTGATGGGCACAAATGCTGGCAGTTGCCCTAAAATCTCAGAAGGATAAAGCTTACATAAAAACTACCAGGATAAAGCTTACATAAAAAACATTCTTACTATAATTTAGGGGAATCCTTTAAAAATGTAAGTACATTATGTGACTTCTCTGCTTTCGTCCACCATCGTGTCAATTCCAAGTCACAGAACCCAATGGCACAAAATAGAACCATGGCATGAGGGTCAGCCTCATCTTTCTTCTGCAGAGTGGCTGGTAGGTTCGAATGCTGACCTTTGGGTTAGCAGTCCAATGCTTAATCCACCATGCAACCAGTGATCCTTCTCTAATCAGAACCTTAAAATGGAATCTGATTTAATTTTGAGTAAAAGCCAACCCCTACAGGATCTGGTCCCCTGTCCTCTCTGACTTTATCTTTTATGACTCTTCTTTTACCACTATACTGATCTACTTTGCCATTCCTAGAATATGCCTTTGCTTAAGCCATTTCTCTATACTTTCTGCAAATATTCCATGTCACACGTCTGTAATTCTATGTTCAAATCTTTAGGTAACATGATCACACTATTCAATATTGCCACCTGCTCCCCCAACCCTGGCAAATCAAACACCCCTTTTTTTGCTCTACTTTCTTTTATTTCCAAATCATTTATCCCATTCTAACATACTTTACTATTTGCTTATTTTTTGCATTTATCATTAACAATCCTGGTGTAGAGCTGAGGGAACAGCATTGGACCACAATGTCAGTTTGAACCATAAGGTCAGAAGTTCAAACTCACCAGACGCTCCTTGGAAATCCTCTACAGGGTCACTATGAGTCTAAATTGACTTGATGGCATTTAACAAAAACAATAATCTATCTTCCCCGTATCCCTGATGACACAGTGGTTAAGGCACTTGGTTGCCAACTGGAACATTCATGATTTGAATCCATCAAGTACTCCATGGCATCTGAAAATGCAGATTCACAGCATTGGAAACCCTCTGGGACAGATCTCCTCAGTCCTACAGGATCACTATGAGTTGAAATTGACTCCATGGCAAGGTGTGTATTTATTCCTCTCTGAGAGCATGTGATCTCTACAAGGTCACTTGGTTTTATTTCTCATTTATCCGCAGCACCTAGGAAAACAATTGGCATGTATATGTGTGGTAGAAATCACTAAGTATATTTTGAAGCATGAATGAATAATTGAGCTGCTAGGTCACCCACCTTCTGAAGCCTGATTTTGGACTAGGAATTTAATTTTTAGGCAATTGAAAGCCAAATAACTAACAAAATAGTGACAGATGAGGAATCCATATCAATGAAAAAAATGTTGGAAGAAATTGGAGATCTTTAACCAATAAGAACCAATGAGGAGCATGTTGTTATCTCTAAATAAGCTGTAAAATAAAAAACAGATTATGAGACATGCAAACCAAACTGGAATGGCTGGGAGAACAGAAGATTCTTATTGAAAGAAAAATAAAATAGAATGGATTATAGAGAGGCAAATTTCAGCTCAACAGAAAAACAAACCTTATCACAATAAAAGCTGTCTCACAGTGAAATTAGTTTCCTCGTGCTTTGGCAAGCCTCCCATTACTATGAGTATTTAAGCAGAAGTTGAATGAATCTGTTAAACGATAGAAGATATCACTAAACTGGGTGAGAGAAAAATAGAGCTTGGTGATTGTTTTAGTACCTTTCTAGTCTACAATCTGATATGAAATTTTTTATATGAGCACTTATAGGATATCTGTTTACCCCATAAGCAAATCCTCTTTGTCTGTGAACTCTGCTAATTTCTTACTGTCTTAATCTGGATGCACTTTCAGTAGCCACATGTGTGCTACATAAGCCCACTCTTTGGCTGTAGTTGATCAAACCAGGAGTGACCAAGAATGTCAGTCAGATTTTTCATGTAGAAATACAGAGATAGGAGAAAAAATTAGAAAGGCAGCATCTTAACTCAGAAGCAAGGAATAACCATATTCTACAATGAATAAGGAAGACCGTAGAAGAACTGATGCTTTTGAGTTATGGTGTTGGAAGAGAATATTGAAAGTGCCATGGGCTGCCAAAAGAACCAATAGATCCGTTTTGAAAGAAGTGCAGCCACAGTGCTCCTTGGAAGCCAAGATGGCTTCATCTCTCATACTTCGGACATATTGTCAGGAGGGACCAGTCACTGGAGAAGGATATCATGTTTGGTAAGGTGGAGGGTCAGAAAAAAAGAGGAAGACCCCCAATGAGATGGATTGGCCAAGTGGCAGCTTCGATGGACTCAAGCATGGCAACAGTAGTAAGGTTGGCCCCGGATCAGGCAGTGTTTCATTCTGCTGTGCATAAGGTTGCTATGAGTTGGTGCCAACTTGATGGCACCTAACAACAACAATAACAACAATAAATAACAGGGACTGGAGATAACTGGTTTGCAGAAGAATGAAGCTGATACAAAGAGAGAGCAAAGCTAAGTTAGTTCCAATCTTTCCTTGGGCCCAAGGAGTCTTGATATGACATTGTAGGATAAGCACTAGAACTCTAACTACAAGATCATAGGTTCAACCCACCAGCCACTCCTTGGGAACCCTGAACAAGGCCGCTATGGGTTGGAACTGACTCAATATCACTTAACAACAACAACAACAGCAATGGTATTCTTGATCTTTAGTTTAATGAGACATTCCTTTATACTTGTAATGAATCCTTTTTTTCCCTTTCATATTTCTTGAAGCCAGTCAAGTTGCTTGTTATTTGCCATCAAAGAGTAAACCATACACATTTTATTTTGCTTTTAATTTCTGTTGACCCACATTTATAAAAGGTGGGTCAAAAACTTAAATATTTGACCATTTTAATGAAAAATATAAAAATAAAGATTTTCTTTGCACATTAATTGTAACAGCATACATTGTAAGTTAATTGTGAAATATAAGTTCTGTGACATTACTTCATACAGATAGTAATCTGTAATATTAATATCTGGCACAAAGTTCTGAGGGAAATTGTAGTAACAATTCTAAATGTTGTGTATTTTGAGACTTCACAAATATACTGCATATTTATTTTTGTTTGAGTATCTCAAAGACTTTGTAATGTCTTAAGCACTTTAGAGGATATTAATACTTTTGGTTCTTGGCCTTTCCTTAGCTCTTTTGTTTGTTCAGGTTAGATGTTAGTGGCATTATGAATGTAATGAGACATGTATTAAAGATCAAGGGGTGAAACTAGACATTGTAAAAAGGCAGGAATGGGAGCATAAGTGCAAGTGTAGGGTAGAAGGGATTTCACTGATACCGTTTGCTAATTGCAAGGAACAGTAATTACTAAGGTTACCTACATATCATATTGGAGATTGGTTTATAAGGATACATGAGGAAACAACAACAACAACAAACATTTGAACAGACCTACACCAATATATGTCCTCCACTTGTCTGTCAGTTTGTCATATTGTGATGCCATGTGTATTATCATGATGTGGCAAGCTATGTCACCGATATTTCAAATATACTGGTGAATAGTATTTAGTGGTTTACAGACTAAGAAAGACAACTAGAAAAAAGGACATGGTTATCTACTTCAAAGAAAAAAATTGCCCAGTGACAATCTTATGGATAGCACCGAAACATTGTCTGATGTAACTAGAAGATGAGTTCCTCAGATTGCAAGCCAATCAGAATACAACTGGGGAAAACCGCATCTTCAAATTAGAGTCAACCTTAATGAAGCAGATGGAGTAAATCTTTGAGGACTTTCACTTGCTGATATGACTCAACTCAAAATGAGACAAAATAGCTGCAAATATCCATTAACTATGTGAAAATAGAATGTACAAATTATGAATCATTATTAATTGTCCAACTTTCACATGCATATGAGGCTATTGAAAATGCTTCTGCTCTTAGCCCTTCCTTAGCTCTTTCACTTTTTCAGGTTAGATGTTAGTGGCATTATGAATGCTTGGGTCAGGCATACTGAACCAACCCATGGCTTGGGTTAGGCACACTGACATCTTTGCTTTTGAACACTTTAGGGAGGTCTTGTGCAGCAGATTGCCTAATGCAATACACTGTTTGATTTCTTGATTGCTTCTTTTTTGACTTTTGATTTTGAATCCAAGCAAAATGAAATATTTGACAACTTCGATCTTTGCTCCATTTATATAGATGTTATTTACTAATCCAGTAGTAAGGCTTTTAGTTTTCTTTACATTGAGTTGTAACCCATACTGAAAGCTATGGTCTTTTGTCTTCTTTAGTAAGTATTTTAAGTCCTCTTTATTCTCAGCAAGCAAGGCTGTGTCATCTGCATATTACAGGTTGTTAATGAGTCTTCCTTCAATCCTGATGCCATGTACTTCTTTATATATTCCAGTTTCTCAGATTATTTGTTCAGCAAACAGATTGAATAAGTATGGTAAAAGAACAAATCTCAAAAAAGATTGATATCCTAGGTATTAGTGAGCTAAAATGGTATTGGTATTTTGAATCAATGATTATATGGTCTAATATGCTAAGAATTACATATTGAAGTGGAATGGTGTCACATTCATCGTCAAAAGGAACATTTCAAGATCTATCCTGAAGTACAACACTATCAATGATAGAATAATAGCTGTTTCCTATTAGGAATACCAGCTAATATGATTAGTAATCAAATTTACACACCAACTGCTAATGCCAAATATTAAGAAATCAAAGATTTTTACCCACTTCTGTAATCTGAAACTGATCCAACATACAACAATCAAGATGCACTGATAATTATTAGTGATTGAAATGCAAAAGTTGGAAACAGAGAAGGATCAGTAGCTAGAAAATATGGTCTTGTCAGAGATAGCAAATACCCTTTTCCAATAACATAAATGGCTATTATGCACATGGACCTTATGGATGGAGTACGCAGAAATTACGTCTACATTTATGGAAAGAGGTGATGAATAAGCTTAACAATCAAAACAACGACTGCAGTTATTCAGATGCAAGTTCAAGTTGAAGCTGAAGAAAATTAAAATAGCCCATGAGACCCAAAGTATAACTTTGAGTACACCCCACATGAATTTAGAGATCATCTCGAGAAAATATTGGACACACTGAACACTAATTACTAAAGCCCAGACAAGTTGTGGGAGTATATCAAGGTCAACACACATAAAGAAACCAGAAACTCATTAAAAGACAGGAAGGAAATAAAACAGAAAATGTCTGTCAGAAGACGCTTTGAAACTTGCTCTTTAATGAAGAATAACGAAATAAAATGAAAGAATGACAATTAAATAGCTGAATAGAAGATTTCAAAGGGTAGCTCAAAAAGGCAAAGTAAAATGCTATAATGAAATGCATAAACACCTGGAGTTAGAAAACCAGAAGGAAAGAACATGCTTGACATTTCTCAAGCTGAAATAAATGAAGACAAAATTCAATCCTTGAGTTGCAATATTGTACGATTCTATGGGCAAAATATTGAATGTTGCATAAGTTACAAAAAGAAGATAAAAGGCAACTCAAAATAATAAAACAAACCACACATATTGGTCTGATAGGAATTGGTGGAACCCCTGAGACCATGGTTGTTAGATACCCATAAAGTTTGGAACCAAACTCACCCCCATGAATCAACTTTCATCCAAGCACTAGTCATGTCTAGGAGTCCTTGTGTGGCATTGTGGAATAATGCACTAGACTTCAAGTTCAGTTTGAACTGCAAGGTCAGTACAAATTCACCAGCTGCTCCTCAGAAACCCTATACAGGATTGCTATGAGTCAGAACTGACTTGGCAGCATTTACCAACATAAGAAGCCCTGGTGGCAATGTAGATAAGCACTAGACTGCTAACACCAAGGCCTACAGTTCAAACTCACCAGTCACTCCTTGGGAGAAAGATGAGCATTTCTGCTCTCATAAAAGTTTATAGCCTCAGAAACGATATACAGTGTTACTCAGCGTTAGAATCAACTTTAATGGCAGTGAGTAGAGTTTATATTGTTGTCGTTAGGTGCCGTCTAGTCTGTACAGACTCATAGCGACCTTATGCACAACAGAACGAAACACTGCCCGATCCTGGGCCAACTTCACTACTATTGCCATGCTTGAGTCCATCAATGCTGCCACTTGGCCAATCCATCTCATTGAGGGTCTTCCTCTTTTTCTCTGAGCCTCCACCTTATCAAACATGAAATCCGTCTCCAGTGACTGGTCCCTCCTGACAATTATGTCCGAAGTATGAGAGACGAAGTTTGGCCATCTTGGTCTCCAAGGAGCACTGTGGCTGCACTTCTTCCAAAATGGATCTATTGGTTCTTTTGGCAGCCCATGGCACTTTAAATATTCTCCTCCAACACCATAACTCAAAAGCATCAATTCTTCTACAGTCTTCCTTATTCACTGTCCAGCTTTCACATACATATGAGGTTATTGAAAACATAACTTGGGTCAGATGCACCTTAGTTCTCAAGCTGACATCTTTGCTCTTCAACACTTTCAAAAGGTCTTGTGCAGCAGATCTTGTGCCTATTGCAATATGTCATTTGATTTCTTGACTGCTGCTTCCATGAGTGTTGATAGTTGATCCCAGAAGAATGAAGTCCTTGACAACTTCAATCTTTTCTCCATTGATAAGAATGTTGTTTATTGTTCCAGTGGGGAGGATTTTTGTTTTCTTTACATTGAGAGGTAATCCATAATGAAGGCTATGGTTTTTGATCTTCATCAATAAATGTTTTAAGTCCTCTTCACTTTCAGCAAGCAAGGTTATATCATTGCAGGTTGTTAATAGTCTTCCTCCAATCCTAATGCCACATTTTTCTTTATATAACCCAGCTTCTCAGATGATTTGCTCAGCAAACCGGTTGAATAAGTATGGTGAAAGAATGCAATGTTGTTGTACACCTTTCTTAATTTTAAACCATTCAGTATTCCCATGTTTAGTTTGAACAACTGCTTCTTGGTACAGGTATAGATTCCTCATGAGCACAATTAAGTGTTCCAGAATACTCATACGTCACAATGGTGTCCATAGCTTGTCATGATCTACACAATAGAAAGCATTTGTGTAGTCAATAAAGCACAGGTATACATCTTTCTGATATTCTCTGCTTTCAGCCAAGATCCATTGGACATCAGCAATGATATCCCTTGTTCCATGGCCTCTTCTGAATCTGACTTGAACCTCTGGAAGTTCTCTGTCAATGTATGCTTCCAGCTGTTTCTGGATTACCTTTAGTAAAACTTCACTTGCATGGGATATCAAAGAGATTATCTGATGATTTACGTATTCCATTGGGTCACCTCTCTTTAGAATGGGCACAAATATGGATCTCTTTTAATCAGTCAGCCAGATAGTTGTCTTCCAAATCTCTTGGCAGAGATGAATGAGTGCCTCCTGTGTTGCCTCACTTTCTTGAAAGATTTCAATTTGTATTCCATCAATTCCTGGTGCCTTGTTCTTTGCCAATTCCTTCAAAGCACCTTGGACTTCCTCCCTCAATATCATTGGCTCTTGATCACATGCTACCTCTTGAAATGGTTGAACATTAACCATTTCCTTTTGGTACAGTGACTCGGAGTATTCCTTCCATCTTCTCTTGATGCTTTCTGCATCATTCAATAATTTGCCCAGAGAAGCTTTCAATAACGAAAGTTGAGGCTTGAATTTTTTCTTCAGTTCCCCCAGCTTGAGAAATGCTGAGCGTGTTCTTCCTTTTTGGTTTTCTGATGCCAGATCTTTGCACATTTTGTTGTAATAATTGGCTTTGTCTTCTCGAGCTGATCTTTGAATTTTTCTGTTCAGCTCTTGGACCTCCTCATTTCTTCCATTTGCTTTAACATCTCTATGCTGGAGAAAAAGTTTCAGTGTCTATTCTGCCCTTTGGCCTTTTCCTTCTTTCTTATCTTCTCAATTACTTTTTGGTTTCTTCATGTATGATGTTTTTGATGTCATCCCAAAACTCTTCTGGTCTTCAGTCTTTAGTGTTTAATGTATCAAATCTGTTATTCAGATGATCGCTAAACTCAGGTGGAATATATTCAAGGTCATATTTTGACTCTCGTGGGCTTGTTTTCATTTCTTCAGCTTCAGTTTGAATTTGCATATTAGTATTCGATGGTCTGTTCCACAGTCTGCCCCTGGCCTTGTTTTCACTCATGATATAGATATACATGTCTTTCCTCAGATGTAGTCAATTTGATTTCCATGTATTCCATCTGGTGAGGTCCATGTGTATAGTCATCTCTTATGCTGTCTATAGAAGGTATTTGAAATGAACAAATGATTGATTTTGCAGGGTTCTTATTGAATAACAATAACAATCAACTGTATTAGATGATAAGGGAACCATTTGTCCATGGACAAAGCTCATAATCTAGAAGGACAATTGAAAATGGGGAGCACAGGGGAGAAATAGAAAGAGTGCTGTTATATTGCAGTCAGTGTTATGAAACGTAATAAAATTTGTATGAATTGTTGAATGGGAAGCTAATTTCCTCTGTACATTTTCACCTAAATCATGACTAAAAGTTAAAAAAGAATAAAAGAGTACACAGACTCATTAATGTACCTGAAAGAATTGGTCAGGGTTCAACCATATCAAGAGATCGCACATGATCAAGAACCAGTGTTGGGAAGGAAGAAATTCAAGTTACACTGAAGGCATTTGTTTAAAAGTAAAAGAAAATAAAAGGCGCCAGTTGTTGGCAGAATGTCAATTGAGATGCTTCAATAAATGAATTTAATGCTGAAAGTACTCATTAATTTATGCCAGGATATTTAGCATACATTCCCATCCCAGAGAAAGATGATCCAACAGAATGCAGAAATGATAGAACAATATCAATAATATCAAACACACGTAAATTTTGCTGAAGGTTAGAAAAAAATGGTTGCATCTGTACATGGACAGAATAACTGAAATTCAATCTGGGTTCAGAAGAGAATGTGGAGTAAGTGATATTGCTAAGTCAGATAGATCTTGGTTGAAAGCAGAAAATACCAGAAAGATGCTTACCTGTGTTTTATTAACTATAAAAAGGCATTTGATTGTGCAGATATGTTGCTGTGAATTACTCTGTATACCCCTTCTAGCTATAGTCTTTGTAACTCCCACCAAGTGACTGAGTTGTTGTTGTTGTTGTTAAGTACCGTTGAGTCAGTTCCGACCCATAGTGACCCTGTATACGGTTGAGCTTGAACTGCCAAACTTGCAGTTCAAATGACTTTGCAGTCTGGCTCATTAACCCTCAGCACCACACCAGGACTCCAAGTAGGACTATGCACACGTAAAATGCTGTTATCCACCAAGGGAATTGGTGAGCTTGCTAATAATGTAAATATGATATACAAGGCATCCTTGTGGTATGGTATCATGTAATAAGACATATGGAACCCTATTTTGGGGAGTGATCAGTTTGGCCACCCCACTAGACTTGAAACAAGTCATCCCAGAGGCAGAAAGGGGATCTCACTGGCATCCGGACAAAAGATCAAAGTACTTTGATCCTGAAATCCCTGCATAGAATCTCCTGAACACAGGAGACAGGTAGTTGTAATACTGGAGATAGATGCAAGAGGTGAGATGCAGCAACAGAGAAACAGCAGCAGTAGGGTCAGCAGAACCAAGAGCAAAAGGTATAGCAGTGGACATCTCAGCTTGTGGGGTGAGGTGACTGAGTACATTTGGGCAGAGGATTGCCTCTGGGCACATAATCAGGTTGTAGAGGGAGTTAGATCTACCAATCCATGAAGCTAGAGTTGAATACCTTTGGACTGATGCTAACTGGCAGATTGGCGTGTTTTGGGGCATTTATCTGCAGAGCTGAAAAGAGCTTTGCAACACTTGCCCAAGCAGATCAGAGGACAAGGGGATGAGAGAGACCAAGAATCTGGGCATGCTTATAGGCACTGCTGAGACAGGTTGCCCTGATCAAAAAACTGTATCCTGAGCACACCTAACCTTGAGGTGTAACATGTTCATTTCCTAAAATACCCCATAACTGTAAGTTCAGTAAGGCCATTGGAATGAATTGTGAATTCCAGTAGAGAAATCAAATGTCGAGAAAGGTACGATTGGTATCAGAATTGATAAAAAAAATTGGAGAATAGAGACGTGTCTGACTCTACCTCATAAGAATCAGTCTAGTTTATACAGATGGTGATTTATCTCCTTTGTCTTGTGAAGTTAGAGCAGATCAGACACTGCCCCCACACCATTATTACAGTGGATTATAAAAAATTATGATAACATTATGAAGAATAAAAATTTCAAAACACATAATTGTGCTCATGCAGAAACTGTTTATAGACCAAGAGTCAGCTTTTTTTTTTTTTTTTTTTAACAGAATAAGGAGATATTGCTGGTTTAAAATCAGAAAAGATATGTGCCTAAGTGATATCCATTCACCATCATTATTTAATTTATATACTAAGAAAATAATCTGAGAAGATGGACTGTATGAAGAACTCAGCATCTGGATTGGAGGAAAACTCATTAACAAACTGCACTATGCAGATAACACAACCTTGCTTGCTGAAAGCAAAGAGAATCTGAAGTACTTACTAATGGAGATCAAAGTATGGCTTACACCTCAACATGAGAAAAACAAAAAATCCTTAACAAAAACTGGACTAATAAGCAATATCATGATAAATGGAGAAAAGATTCAAGTTGTTAAGGATATCATTTTGCTTGGACCCACAATTAACACCCATAGAAGTAGCTGTCAAGAAATCAAATGATTGCACTTGGCAAATTTTTGATAATGACCTCTTGAAAAGTATTAAAAAGGAAAGATATGAATTTGAAAAACTAAGGAGCACCAGACCTAAACATTGGTATTTTCATTTGCCATATGCATATGCAAGAGTTGGACACTGAAAAAGAGAGACCAAGAAAAACTGATGCCTTTGAATTATGGGGTTGGTGAAGAATGTTGAATACACAATAAAATGCCAGAAGAACAAGTACACTTGTTTTGAAATAAGTATGCCCAGAATGCTCCTTAGAAGGGAGGATGGTGAGACTTTGCTCATATTTTTGGCATGTTATCAAGAGTGACTAGTCTCTTGAGAAGGACATCATACCTGGTAAAGTAGAGGGTCAGCAAAAAAGAAGAAGACCCTCAATGAGGTGGACTGAGACAATGTAACAGTGGGCTCAAACCTAGCAAAAATTTTGAGGAGAATCCAGGATTGGACATGGTTTCATTCCATTGTACATAGGGCCATTATGGGTCAATCAGCTGGAAGGCACCTAACAAGAAAGACAACCACCGCCATGTGCACAGGCTTTTACAGGGCTACACTTCCCTTCTATATATTCCTCTTCCACACTGCACTGGCACACAGGCAGTGGTATACTGGTAAATGTTTTATAGTTAGCTCTCTAGGAGACAAGTTGTGACTTATAGTGTTTGCCAATTTGCATGGTGTAAATACTTTTTATCATGGTTAATTTCAAGCTACTCAAATGGCTAATGTAGGATTTGGAAGACATGCACAATTGGCTTTTCTAAGCTTTTACAAGCCAGCTTCAGCACACTATTGATGCAAGCCACCCTGCACTATTTAGAATATGCCAAGCTGGCTAGCCTCAGGCTGTGTTTACTGCCTTGAAAGCTCTTTTACCTAGTTTGTATGTGTGTTTTAAATCTTTTCTTCATTCAGGTCTTGCTTAGAGGGGCTTGCCTCAGAGAGGTCTTTCCTGATAGTTCTACTGAAAGTAACTTTCTATCTTACCAACATTTACCCCTTCTTTACTTTATTTTTCTTCAGCATTATCTACCTAATTGAGTTTCTGCTAAAAGTGATGAAAACATTTGGAAACAATTAGTGGTGATGGAGCACTGAATTGTACAACCACAATATAAGAAGAATTATT
>NW_006408520.1:13354759-13359568 GCF_000296735.1 Chrysochloris asiatica
CTTGTTTCCTACTAGGCTGTTTTTCTCCTTTTCCTCTTTGTCCTTATTTGCCTTCTCTTTCCACTTCCTTTCCCCACTCTTCCTCTCATTCTCCACCCCCCTATTCAATGTTGCTATGAGTCAGGACAGACTAAAATTTTCATTTTAGAAATTATATTTATATATGGTTATTATTGTTGTTAAATGTCGTCAAGTGGTTCTGACTCATAGCAACCCTTTATAGGATTTCTGAAGCTGCAAATCCTCATTGCGGGAATAGAAAGTCTCATATTTCTTCCATGGAGCAGTCTGTGGATTAGAACCATGGACTTTGTGATCCACATTCTAGTGCTTATTCTCTAGAGCTACCGCGCTCTCTAATATAGTTAGTTGTATACTATTTGTCTCACCTCTAAAATGCAAGCTACATGTGAGCAGTGATTTTTCCATCTTTGTTCTTTGCATTTCTCCCAGTACTTCAAAAT
Organism: Chrysochloris asiatica; assembly: GCF_000296735.1. Lineage (NCBI taxonomy): Eukaryota > Metazoa > Chordata > Mammalia > Afrosoricida > Chrysochloridae > Chrysochloris > Chrysochloris asiatica. Next base: position 13,355,224 of record NW_006408520.1, read on the forward strand.
TGCCTGGTACAAAGTAAATATTCAAAAAAATAAGTGTGGGACAAATTAATATATATTGTTTAAATCAAGTGGTAATCATCTCTGGTATCTTTATTATTTACCATAATGCCTGGTCCAGAATTGATATTCAGTAAAAATGCTTGAATATATGAAATAACTAACTATGTTATATGAGACAAATGAGCAAAAGTGATATGTTTACTTAGGAACATTATTATATCTATTGAATGTCATTTTATAGCTTGGAAGATTGAAATATAGAAAAAATAGAATTTATCTAACATTTAATATATGTTATAATTATATAAGGATATAGCAAGTCAACTCAGAAATGAAATTTTGGATTGAAACTAGCCTGATATAATGGAAAGAATAGAGGATTGGTAGTTTAGGAAACGGGTCTTTTCTTCCACTGCCTAAACTACTAGATATGTCACTTTATGTTTTTTCACTGAAGGAAATGGCATGAAATGACATAACTAGGTGTACAAATTTAGTTCCATCTCAATCAGTCTATGATTAAATAACCTTATTGTTTTAGGCCGAGTTCTCTAGAAAAGCAAAACCAGCGAAGTGTACACATTTGTTGTTGTTAGGTGTCATGAGTCAGTTTCAATTCATAATAACTCTACGCACAACAGAATGAACACTGCTTGGTCCTGCGCCATTCTTATGATTCTTAAGTTTACACCCACTGTGTCAATTCATCTCCTTGGGTGTCTTCCTTTTTTACTCTGACCCTTCACTTTTCCAAACATTGTGTCCTTCTCCAGGGACTGGTCCCTCCTGACAACGTAGCCAAATTACAAGAGACTAACGCTTAACATCCTCACTTCTAAGTAGCATTCTGGCTGTATTTCTCCCAAAACAGCTTTGCTTGTTCTTCTGGTAACAGTTCATGGTACTTTCAATATTCTTTGCCAACACCAATATTTTAAATGCATCAATTCTTCTCTGATTTTCCTAATTCATTTCCAGTTTGCACATACATATTAGGAGATTTAAAATACCATGGTTTGGGCCAGGTGCACCTTAATCCTCAAAGTGACATCAATGCTCTTTAATACTTTAAAGAGGTCTTTTACAGTACAATACACTACATCTTTTCATTTCTTCACTGCTGCTTCCATGAGAGTTGATAGTGAATGCAAGCAAAAGAAAGTCTTCGACTACTTCATTCTTTTTTTTCTGTTTACCAAGATGTTATTTATTTGTCTAGTTGTGAGGATTTCAGTTTTCTTTATATTGAGGTGCATTCAGTACTGAAAGCTGTATGTAGTCTTTCATATTCATCATTAAGTAGTTCAAGTCCTCTTTGCTTCCAGCAAGAAAGATTGTGTTGTCAGCATACCACAGGTTGTTAATGAGTCTTCCTCCAATGCTGATAGATTATTAAGAAGAACTTCTTTATAAAATCCAGTGTCTCAGATTATTTGCTCAGTATACAGATTGACAAAGTATGGTGACAGGATACAATAATGGCATATACTCTTCCTGATTTTAAACCACTCAGAAACCCATTGTTTTGTTTTAAACAAAGCTTCTTGGCTTAAGTTCAAGATCCACATGAGCACAATTAAGTATTCTGGAATCCCTTTGCTATATTATGATCCTCACAACCAAATACTTTTGCATAGCCAGTAAAGTACAAGTAAACTTCTCTCTGGCACTCTCTGCTTTCAGCCAAGATCTATCTGATGTCAACAATGATATCCATAGTTCCACATCCTTTTCTGAATCCAGCTTGAACTTCTGGTAGCTCCCTGTTAAATACTGCTGAAACCAGTTTTAAATTATCTTCAGTAAAAATTTTACTTGCATATGATATCAGTGATATTGTTTAAAGTTTTTTGTTTTTTTTCCATTTCACTGGGTCACCTTTCTTTGGAATGAGCACAAATATGCATCTCTTCCAATTGGTTGACCAAGTTTCTATATTCTAAATTTCATGACATAGATGAGTGAGGGCCTCCAACAGTGCAACAGTTTGTTGACACATTTCAATTTGCGTTCCATCAATTCCTGGACCCCTGTTTTTCTCTAATGCCTTCATTACAGTTATACTTCCTTTGATACCATCAGTTCTTGAAATGATGGAACATCAGTCAATTCCTTTTGACATAGTGACTTGGGATTCTTTCTATCTTCTTTGGATGCTTCCTGCATGATTCGATATTTTTCCCATAGAATTCTTCAATATTGCAACCCGAGGTTTGAAATTATTCTCCAGCTCTTTTAATTTTGTAAATATTGACTATGTTCTTCCCATTTAGTTAACATTTATGGTTATTTAAAATTTTCTAATTTCACTATCATATTTGATGGACAGTTTTGCTGGGTATACGATTCTCAGTTGGCAATTTCTTTATTTTTTTCAAAGTTTTATTTATGTTGTTCTATTGTCTTCTTGCTCTAATGGTTTCTGCTGAGAAATTGGAGCTTAATTTTTATCAGCTCTTCATTGTAGACAACTTTTTCTTTTTCCTGGGGATTTTTTCCTTGTATTTCATTTTGAATAATTTGATTATAATATATCTTGGTGATTTTCTTTTTGGGTCTGTCCTTTTTGGAAAATATTAAAAGTACCATTGACTGCCAAAAGAACAAACAAATCTGAGTTGGAGGAAGCACAGCCAGAATGTTCCTTGGAAGCCAGGATGGCCAGACTTTGTCTCTCATACTTTAGACATATTATCAAGAGGGACCATTTCTTGGAGTAGGATATTGTGTTTGGTAAAATGGAGAAAAAGGAAGACCCCCCAATAAGACGGATTGGCACAGTGGCAGCAGCAATAAGCTCATCCGTAGCAACAGTTGTGTGGTTGGCACAGGACCGGGCAGTGTTTCATTCTGTTGTGCATAGGGTTGCTATGAATCAATACTAACTCAACGTCACATAACAACAATCTGTTTGGAGTTTGCTTAAATTCTTAAATGACTATTTTCTCATCTATCATGTTAGGAAGCTTTCTTCCAGCAACTCTTTGATAATTTTCTCTGTTTTTTTTTTTTTGTTTGTTTGTTTATTTTGGGGGGGGGGTCCTATCTGTTTTGCAATTCCTGTTATTACTCTTGATAGTGTTTTTCATAAATCTTAGGCATCCTTTCAATTTTTAATTGTTTTTCTGATTGCTTCTTAAAGAAGAACATTGATAAATTTGTCTTCAAGCTCACTGATTAAGCCTTCCATTGATTCATTCTACTTGTTTGCCCTTTCAATATATGATCTATTTCTGTAGTTTTAGTGTTAATCTCCTGACTTTCTAATTGCTGATTATATATTGCCTCTAATTTTTCATTATTCAGTTTGTTCTTATAGTGTTTTCCTGACTTATTCCTTGCTTTTGCTGATCTTTTTTCTGGGTTTGTTGAAGGTACCTATACATATTATTGTTGTTGTTAAATGTTTTCAAGTCGGTTCTGAACCATAGCAACCCTACATAGGGTTTCTAAGGAGTGACTGATGAGTTTGAACTGCCAACATTGTGGTTCCAGTGACTTTGCAGTCCAGTGCAAATGCAACAATGCCACAATGTCTTGTAGAAAACAGACAAGTCCCACTTACACAAAAAAGCAAAACAGTGCCTCAAACACAGAGTCTGAAAATAACAGAAATATTATCAGAAATACTTGATAAGGAATTGGAAAGAGTGCTATATTTATAGGGAGTGTCCTGGTGTGGCACTGTGGGCTAATGTCTATTCTGACATCTTTTATGACCTTTTCCTTCTTTCTTGTCTATTTAATGACTTTTTGCTTTCTTCATGTATGATGTTCTTGATGTCATCCCACAATTCTTCTTTCTGGTGTTCTGTCTGTAGTGTTTAGTGTGTCAAGTCTGTTCTTCAGATGATCCCTAAATTCAGGTGGGATATATTCAAGGTCATATTTTGGCCCTCATGGACTTGTTTTCATTTACTTCAGCTTCAGTTTGAATTTGCATATGAATAATTGATGGTCTGTTCCACAGTCTGCTCCTGGTCTTGTTTTCACTGATGATATGGAGGTTTTCCATCTTCTCTTTCCGCAGATGTAGTCAATTTGATTTTTATGTATTCCATTTGGTGAAGTCCATGTGTATAGTCATCTCTTATGCTGAATAAAGAAGGTATTTGAAATGAACAAATCATTGATTTTGCAGAATTATATCATGTGTTCTCCAGCATCATTTCTATCACCAAGGCCATATTTTCCAATTACTGATCTTCTTCTTTGCTCCTAACCTCCCAATCACCAGTAATGATCAATACCTCTTGATTGCATGTTTGATCAATTTCAGATTGAAGAAGTTGGTAGAATTCTTCTATTTCATCCTCACTGGCTTTGGTGGTTGGTGTGTAAATTT
>NW_006408520.1:13360098-13387391 GCF_000296735.1 Chrysochloris asiatica
TCTTCCTAGTCTGTCTTCGTCTGGAAGCTCATCTGAAACCTGTCCACCATGGGTGACCCTGCTGGTATTTAAAATACCGGTGGCATAGCTTTCAGAATCATAGCAACTCACAAGCCACCACAGTATGACAAACTGACAGACGAGTGGTGGTTCCACAGTTGCAGTCCATTTAATTTCTGTGCATTCAATATGGTAAGGTGCATGTGTATAGTTGTCTTTTAAGTTGCTTAAAAAAGGTATTTGCAATGAAGACGTTATTAGTCTTGCAAAATTCTATCATGTGATCTCAAGCACCATTTCTGTCACCAAGGCCATACAAATAAAGCATATACTGGCATTTTGATAGACAGAGAACATGGAACATATTATATTGGCCCTATATTGTGCCATTAGTTCATATTATGAAACATTGCAGGTTTTACATGGAGGGACCATATATCCTCCTTTGTCTGCATCTGTTCTGGTTTCTTGGTGTTTCACTGTAATTAGTGCCCTTTCTGTTGTTGTAAAGGTTTGAAGCAGTGATTTTCTGTTTACGGTAATGGAAAATTTGCCATTGATTACGGGTTATACTTGTACAACATAATTAACACAAGGGATATCACTAAGGTTTATAAAAAAGATTGAATAGTAAATATTTTGTTATATGTATTTTTTACAACAACAAAACAGCAGGTACTATTACTGTTTGTGTAGAGCCAAAGAGCTCCTGACATTTTTCATGGTTCAGAGGTTTAAGGCCCTGGTTTCTTTGGACACTCTATCAGTTGGCCTAATATTTTTTATAGTGTTGTCCCCTCTCCCCCTCCATCCCTTGGTTCATTATGTAGTGTTTTGGGTTTTAAAATTTGTTAGTGGTGTGGCACTGTAGGATTAGCACTGGACTGTGAACCACAAGGTAGGCAGTTCAAACCCATCATTTGCTCCTTGGAAACACTATACAGGGTTGTTATGAGTTGGAATCCACACAACAGGCACTTAACCCAAGGTACAGTAATTGGTCTTTATTTACCTGGAACAGCAGAGGAAGAAGAGTTGGAAATCGGAGGAGGAATTGTACTGTGTGCCTAATTGTTTCCATGACCACCTGTCTCTTTTGCTATGAAGCAGGAGGAACTGGATGGTGAACAGTTACTATCACTGAATATTTTGTTGAAAGATTCTTTAGAATAATACTGATCAAACAGGGGAGAAATATGGAACAGAACTTCAAATTGTCATGGAATCCAGATATTTTGAAGTCATTGAGACTGAATAGTTCTCTTACCCACTGTAACTATTGTCCTGAGGTATTCGTTAAACCTTAAACCTTAAATGGAAGCTATCCCCTGAAGTCATTTTCAAATCAAACAACTGTTAAACTTAATTAGTGTTAAAGAATGTTTTCCATTAGCACTGCGTTATTTTAAAGAATTATCTGTATTTGACCAAACTGACCACTGCAATGGGAAATGTTAGAAGAGAAACTTATCAGATAGTGTGTTTATGTGAAGGTGGTGAGATAATTTGGAAAATAACAGAGAGAATGGTGGTAAAACTTGAAGAATTCGTTTTGTACCAGTGTTATTGGATTATACATGTAGAAATTATTAAATTGGTTTATGTCTTCCTTTTATGTTTGTTTTCACCATAAAATAAAATAAAATAAAAATTTTAAATGTCCTAGTTTGCAGTATAAATTATGCAGTCATCTAGTTATTAATGACTTTTATTTCATTCAATTCTGTATTGTCAGTTTTCTCTAGTGCTCACATATTATTTTTAATGCAGGAAAAAGAGCTATAAATGCTACTTTAAAAAAGAAAAATAATACCTTTCACTCCATTCATATGGCCTTATAAAATATCAAACTTCCTGCAGAAATTTTCATCCTTCCAGCAAATATTACTGAATTGCTTAGAGTCATAGACGATTAAAGCTACAAAAGTTCTTTAAGAAATATCTTGTCAAATAACTTCAGTTGAAAGATAAAGAAACTGTGACATAAAAGGCTCACAAGACTTGCTCCTAGTTTTTCAACTAGCTAGGGGCAGAGGCAATATTTTCAATGTGGAATTGTGCTGTCCAACAGGGTGGATGGTGGTGGTGGTGGTTATGTGCCACTGAGTTTGTTCTGACACAAAGCAACCCTGTGTAGGGTTTCTGATGCTATAAGTCTTTACAGGAGAAAATGCCTAATCTTTTCCATCAGAGAGACTGGTAGATTCAAACTACTGAACTTGCAATTAGCTGCCCACATCTTAATCCACTATGTTACCAAGACTCCTTAGCCACATGTGGATACTTTTTTAAAATCAATTAAAGTTAAATACTATTTAAAACTCAGTTTCTTAGATGAATTAGCTATATTTTATTGCTTAATAGTAACATGTGACTTGACTGTTCTTGTTAAGTGCTGTGGAGTTGGTTTTGACTCATAGTAACCCTGCATAGTGTTTCCAAGGAGAAGTTGGTGGGTTGCAATTGCTGGCATTGTGGTTCACACTCCAGCACTTATCTTATAGCACCACACCAGGAATATAACAAACATGTGACTAGTGAAATACAGTTGGACAATGTTGGCTTAGTGCTATCTCAACAACAGTTAAACTAAAATATTACAATTTCTAAGCATCCATGATGAGTAATTTTAAGGGATGTAAATGTGTATGATCCTCAACTGTAAGAATCAAAAATCTGGCTTCAGTGGTTAGCAAATCATTGCATCAATGATTTGGTAAACTCAAATAAAAGGTAAATTTACTGGTTCATCTAACTGAAACATCAAAGAGTTGTCTAAGAGTATCCTCTTTAGGCCCAGGTGATAGATAAAAGGCTAAAATATTTCCAGTTATTTAAACTTCCCTTTATCCACATTATTTTCAATGTGACTTGACAGCGCCTACCATCAAGAAATGGAGTCTATTTACCCACCATGTGAATCGGGGTTGCCCTTGTGACTTGCTTTGGCCAATGGAGTGTAGGAGGATTGATGATCTTTGTACAAGTGTCAGTAGTTCTTTATACTTAACTACTCAACTGTCCCATAGACTCATGAACAATTAACGCTTATAATTATTATTTCCCCCCTTTTAGTGTGAGTACTTTTTCTTACTTCTGCTAAAGGTAATACAGAAATTTTGCTAAAGGTAATACAAAAATGGATGCAATCATATATTGACAGAGAACTTCCAGAGGTTCAAGCTGGATTCAGAAGAGGCCGTGGAATTTGGGACACCACTACTAATGTCTGCTGGATCTTGGCTGAAAGCAGAGAATATCAGAAAAAAGTTTACCTGTGCTTTATTGACTATGCAAAGGCTTTTGATTGTGTGGATCATGACAAGCTATGCACAACATTGTGAAGTATGAGTATTCCGGAACACTTAATTGTGCTCATGAGGAATCTGTACCTGGACCAAGAGGCAGTTGTTTGAACAGAACATGGGGACACTGAATGGTTTCAAATTTAAAAAGTTGTGCAACAAGGTTTTTTTTTTTTTTTTTTTTTTTTTTTAACCATACTTACTCAACTTGTATGCTGAGCAAATAATCCAAGATACTGGGTTATATGAAGAAAAACGTGGCATCAGGATTGGAGGAAGACTCATTAGCAACCTGCTATATGCAGATGATACAACCTTGCTTGCTGAAAGTGAAGAGGACTTAAAACATTTACTGATGAAGCTCAAAGAGCACAACTTTCGGTATGGATTACATCTCAATGTAAAGAAAAAAAACCCTCACCACTGGACCAATAAACAACATTCTCATCAACAGAGAAAAGATTGAAGTTGTCAAGGACTTCATTCTTCTTGGATCAACTATCAACATTCATGGAAGCGGCCATCAAGAAATCAAACGACGTATTGCATTAGGCAAATCTGCTGCACAAGGGCTTTTTAAAGTGTTGAAGAGCAAAGATGTCAGCTTGAGGACTAAGCTGCACCTGACCCAAGCCATGGTATTTTCAATAACCTCATATGCATGTAAAAGTTGGACAGTGGATAAGGAAGACTGTAGAAGAATTGATGCTCTTGAGGTATGGTGTTGGAGGAGAATATTGAAGGTGCCATGGGCTGCCAAAACAACCAATAGATCCATATTGGAAGAAGTGCAGCCAGAGTGCTCCTTAGAGGCCAAGATGGCCAAACTTCGCCTCTCATACTTCAGACATATTGTCAGGAGGAACCAATCACTGGAGAAGGATATCATGTTTGGTAAGGTAGAGGGTCAGAGAAAAAGAGGAAGACGTCCAATGAAATGGATTGGCCAGGTGGCAGCATCGATGGACTCAAGCATGGAAACAATAGTGAGGTTGGGCCAGGATTGGGCAGTGTTTCGCTGTGCTATGCATAAGGTCACTTTGGGTCAGTACCGACTTGATGACACCTAACAACAACAACAACTTTTTCTTAAGCTTTTACAATAATGGTCCTATGCAGTATTTTTCCTTTTGTGACTGACTAATTTCACTTAGCATAATGTCCTCAAGGTTCATCCATGTTATATGGTGGCTTGCAGCTTCCTTGTTATTCTTCAAGGTAGCATATTATTCTATTGTGTGTATGTACCAAAGTTTGTTTTTCCATTCTTCCATTGATGGGCACTTAGGCTGTCTACATCTTTTTGCTATTATAAATAGTTCTGCTATGAACAATGATGTGCATGTATCTACTTGTGTTATGGCTCGTATTTCTTGTGGATAAATACCAAATAGAGGAATTTCTGGATTATAAGGTATCTCTATTTCCAACCTTCTGAGGAAGTGCCATATTGTTCCACAGTCTGCTCCTGGCCTTATTTTGGCTGATGATGGCTTTTTCACCATCTCTTTCCACAGATGTAGTCAATGTACACCGAAGCACATAGAAATATATAACCATTCAAACAACAAAAAGGTATACATTGTAAGCCTGCCCCCTGGCCATCACACACAGCTCCTCTCCCTCCTTGAGTCTAGAGTCCCCAGCCACTCAGTCTCTCCATGTCATTATCTCTGCCTCCATCTCTAGCATTGCTGCTTCTCTGGTTAGGGTCCCATACTCCACTGTTCTCCCTTGATGGTCTCAGTGTCCTCTGCTCCTGGATGACAAGATCAACCACTCCCTTCCTTTTGTTACAAAACATCTACCTTTACATTTGCAACATTCACAATCAGTCCTGATAGCAATTATTCATTGTTGAACTACAAGAGTGGTTCAATCCCCATCTCCTTTCACCAGTCCCATCTAGACAGGTTGGAAACCACTCTGTTGAGAGTCTACCTTCCCCTGCACCCTCTGAAAGTAAGCTCCTTCATGAAAACTTGTAAGCTAGTCACTTAGTGCCTTTGTTGACCTCCCCCCATTTTTGGGAGCCCATGTCTAAGTTTCCCATGCCTGCCAACTCTGTGTACAGAGGGGGTGGGAATAATTCTTGCTGTAAAGATTTGTTCCCTCTTTTAAGTTACTACATCCATAAGTATAGGTCAAGTTCATCAAATTGTAGCAGATTATACTTTTTTTTCCTCTTCCTTCTTCCTCAGTTGAATTCTAATCATCCAGCCATTGAAGCTAGATCAAATGAATACTATCTGCAAGTATGGGTGTTCTTGTGTATCTCCCCTCACTTCACATCAGCTGGATGCTTCACTCTCTGCATTAATCCTCTGTGACTATGTCCCTGTTCATGGGCTCAGGAATCTCCAGGTCTCGCTACACTGCTGGCCAACCAGGTCACGATCCAGGTTGACTAGAGTCTATTGAATGTGGTTGGACTTAGCTTACAGATTCATTGCTGATTTTTCCCCTCTTCCAAATATCGGTAGACCAACATAGTCACCAGCAAGCCCACATACCTGCTTGTGTATTCCCTTTGAGTTTCAGTCTTGGAAGAGGATTTACCCTCAGGGGACTTGGGTTTGATTCTTGACCGGTACACCACACATGCAGCCCCACCTATCATCTGTCAGTGGAGGTTGGCAAATTGTCATAATGGATTGAATTGTGTTCCCTCCTCAAAAATATATGTTGCAAATCTTAAGCCTTCTACATTCGATTATAGTTTCAGTTCAGAATAGGTTTGCTAATACTTAAAGAGAAAGTATTAGAGTAGGATGTTTCTTAAATTCCCTTTGATATATAAAATAGCAGATTAAGGAAACAAGTAAGCACAAGTTGAGGCGAAGATACACACCATATGATAACCAAGGAAACTAATGAAAAGAGGCTGACACGAGGCAACGTTCTACCTCAGAGCAGACAGGGAGACAGAGCTTTCTTGTCCCCCAAAGTGTGAGAAAATAAATGTCTGTTTGTTAAAGTCAACCAATTGTGGTTTTATAGCAGTACTCAAAAAACTAAGACAGTACTGAACAGGTTTCACAGACCTTCCAGACTTAGACTAGCAAAACAAGGCCTGTTGATCTAATTCCAAAAATCAGCTAATAAAAATCCTACCGATTAAAACTATGGTGTGGTGCTGTAGGATCAGCACTGGACTACAAACCACAAGGTCAGCAGTTCAAACCCACCAGCTGGTCCTTGGAAACCCTATCTAGTGTAGTCAGAACTGACTCGACGGCACTTAACAACGACAAATCCATAACCAGTCATGGGAATGGCACAGTATTGTGTTTCCTTCTGTTGTCCACGGGGTTGCCATGAATAGAGGGTTGACTCACTGGAGTTAAAACAATATTAATTAGGATGGAAGATAAAACATTCGACGCTAAGTGAAATTAGAATTTTAGGTATTAATAAATACTTTTGTATAAATATGTCCCATGCAAGATTTTGGACATAATTATGTTCAATAATGATTTATTTTTTATCTGAAATTCAAATTTGACTTGGAATTCTGTATTTTATTTGCCAAATATGTAAGTTCTACTACTATTCATCAATCACTGTGCTAGGGACTGGAATTAATGTATGATTACACATAAAACATAATTCCAGTCTTTGAAGGTTTTTCTTGAACTATGGTCATTGTTATTTCATTAGCAATATAAATTCTGCTCTATGTATGTACAGGGTCGCTATGAGTCGGAACCGACTTGATGGCACTTAACAACAACAACATATGTATGTAGGACTCCTGGTGTGGTGCTGCAGTATCAGCACTGGACTGAGAACCACAAGGTCAGTAGTTCATTAGAAGTTAATCAAGTGAAATAAATCTTGTATTAGTCAAGATATACTTAATCTACTGAAGATGCTACTGCTATGTGCTGTTGAGCCAGTTCTAACACATAGCGACCCTGCATAGGATTTTTTAAAAAATGTTTTATTGTGAATTATGTGATAGTTTTCATGGGAGAACATTAGTTTTACATTCATTCTATCATATATCGTTCCATTGCCATGGTTACAATCCCCTCCATGCATCATCAACCAACCAAATGGTATATACTACAAGCCTGCACCCCAGTCGTCAGCACACAGCCCCTCTCCCTCTCTGGATCTAAAATCCCCAGCTGCTCCATGTCTCCACGTCATCATCTCTGCCTCCATCTCTGGCATCACTGCTTCTCTGGGTAGGGTCCCGCTCTCCGCTCTTCTCCATTGATGGTCCCAGGGACCTCTGCTCCTAGACTGGAAAGTTAATCACTCCCCTCCTTGCTATAAAACATCTGCCTTTACATTTCCAACCCTCACAATCAGTCCTGATAATAATTATTCACTATTGTATCACAAGAGACCTATCTGCATTTCATTTCATCAGCCCCGCCTAGACACTGGATACTACTCACTGGAGATTCTACCTTGCTCCATGCCCTCTGAATCAAGGTTCCCTCTTGAAATTTTGTAAGCCAGTCACTTCTTGCCTTTGTACCGCCCCCCACTTTTGGGTAGCCAGTGTCCAAGTTGCCCATCCCTGTCTACTCTGTGCATGGAGGGGTTGGGAATGATCCCTGCTGCAAAGATTTGTTCCCTCTTTTGAGCTACTGCATCCATAGGTGTAGGTCAAGTTCATCAAATTGTATCAGATTACTCTTTTTTTTCCCTCTTCTTTCTTCTTCTAGTTGCGCTCTGATCATCCAGTCATAGAAGCCCGGTCAAGTGGGTATTATCTGCATGTATGGGTGTTCTTGCGCATATGCCATCTCTTTTTATCAGCTGGATGCTTCACTCTCCACTCTAGTCATCTGTGGCTATGTTACTGACTCTGGTCCCAAAAGTCCCTAGGTCTTGCCACACTGCTGGCCAACCAGGTCTCCACCTGGCTATACAGGAGTCTATTGAATGTTGTAGTGTATAGGGTTTTAGAGGCTGTAATTCTTCTTCACAGAAAGCCTTTCTGTGGTGATCAGCTGGTGGATTCATACTCTGTCCTTATGGTTAGCAGTCCCATGCATAACCCACTACACTCCAAAGGCTCTTATAGCTCACCTAATCCATTATAGAAGACTTCTTTTTCTCTAGCTGTGTCTGCTTTAAGGATATGAAGATGAAAGTATTCGTGGAGGCATTCTCTATTATCTATAACCAGTTTATGATGCGTTTGAGTAATTCATCCAGACATTGCCAATTCTTATGAAACCTCCTATTTGGATCACAATTTTATGTTGGTTTCTTCTTGAGCTAGGAATTTTTATAGTATTTTTCATTCTGATCTGATGTAGGGAGTGGCTGGGAAATCCAATTCTAGTTTCATAGTATGTAGGAGAGATACTAATATGGTGGCATTTCCCATCAAATAATACAATAAAACAATTAAAATAATTATTAGAACAAAATAATTAGAGAATAATGGAAGAAACTGAAAGAAAATCAAACCATTCAGATAAAGCGGAGCAGTTTTCAGAATAGCAGCTTTCAATTATAAGAAAACATTCAAAGGTGTGTGTGTGGGGGGAGAAACATCTTTAAAATATTGTTTTGAAAAAATCTTCAAAGAGGATACCCAAATCATGCAACTGTTTTTTAACATGAAAATCTTCAAAGAATACATTTCCCATGCAGTGCTTAAAATTCTCAAAGGGGCTCCCTCTGGAGTAAAACTCTTTGAAGGTGAAATCTCTTCCATCATATCAGTTTTTTTCAAAGGAAAACCTTTCCCAAATTTTCTTTAAGCCAGAGACTTTCTTTAAGGAGGAATGGTTTCTAAAATAGAAAAAAAAAAACCTTCCTGTTCAATGATTTTGTGCATTTTCAGATCCCTCCAAGTAAAGTCCTTAGAAATAACGATAATAAAATATTTCATATAGTACTCGTATACACTATAGTTAGTTAAAGGAGCTCGGTAGCATAGTGGTTACGAATCGGGCTGCAAACCTTAAGGTCAGCAGTTCAAAACTACCAGCTGTTCTGTGGGAGAAAGATGAGGCTTTCTGCTCCCATAAAGATTTACAGCCTTGGAAACCCTATACAGGGTCACTATGAGTTAGAACTGACTCCATGGCACACAACAACATTATAGTTAAGTTTGGCAAAAGAAAGAAAATTCTTGTCATCACTGCTCACAATGTTCTTAATTTCAATGTGATTAAAAGTGTCTTGTTTTCAAATTGTTAGTTACATATACCAATTTAAATCATTGAAACAAATATTCTTTTTCTAGGATACTCCTTTTAGTTCAAACTGAAAGTAGGAATAAGTTTATATGTGTTGCTCCGCTTAATTTTTACCTCTTATAACTTTTGATAGCTTTTGTAGGCAGTTTACTTTCAACCATGTGTTACAAAATTAATTTTGACAGGTTACTATGACATCTGAAGGACAAAACTGCCAGACATGCTGGGTCAGACCCATTGTTCACAGAACTCAATATTCTGTCATTGGTACCAAGAGCTGGGCTTTACTGGTCTCATCATTCAGTCATTAATTTTGTTACTCAGTATTTATTTAATGCAGTCACTATGTGTCAAGCACTATACTAGGTGTTGCTTCCTATGATATCAATATCAGAAACTTGGATATATGCTTACAAATAGTTATTTTTATTTTCCCCTGTTCTCTGGCAAGTGATGGGTTACAGTAACTAAAACCAAAACCCACTGTCATATTTGACATAACGATTGTGAGGATGGTGCGGGACTGGGCAGTGTTTTGGTCTGTTATGCATGCATAGGGTTGCTATGAGTTGGAAACGAGTTGAAGTCACACAACAACAATGACAACCCCACACATACACACACATGAGGGTGAGTCAAAAAGTATCCGCACCCTGGCTGTAGAATTTATTTTAATCATTTAGAAAAGAAAAATACATCATTTTTTGATGTAACTTCCTTGCTTTTCAATACACTTTGTCCATCTGTCAACGAGTTTTCATATTCCCTTATTAAAAAATGTTTTCAGCTGAGCTGAGAGCCACGAATACACCACTATTTTCACTTCTTCATCAGAAGTGAATCTTCATTCTCAAAGAACTGCTTTCAGGGGACCAAACAGGTGAAAGTCCTATGGAGCAAGATCAGGACTATAGGGAGGATGCTTTAACACCTCCAAATGAAGTTTTAGCAGACTGTTAACAGAGTAGGCTGAGGCAAATGGACATGCATTGCCATGCAAGATCACAACCCCCTTGGATAGCAGTCCTCTGCATTTAATCCAAAGTTTAGGCTTCAACTCATCAGTAAGCATCTCACTGTTAATGAGCATTGTTGGTTGTTGGAACTTTTCCCTGAGAATCCCAAGGGCCAGTATTGGAACACTACTGGAAAACTGTAAGCATCAATTTTCCAGCTGATGATTGACTTTTGAACTTTTTCTTGGTCAGTTTCCTGAGAGTTAACAGCAGAGTATGGAATGAAAACATCCTTAATCGCTGACCAAGAAATAGTTCAAAGTCAACCATCACCTGGAAAATTGATGACAATGTATGTCCGCATGCCTCTGCCCACACAGTTGACACTCTGCTAAAACTGCTACAACATCAGTTTGTTGAAAGATTTCAATTTGTATACAGTCAATTCCCAGAGCCTTGTTCTTTGCCTTCAGTGTACCTTGGACTTCTTTTTTCAGTATCATTGGTTCTTGATCATATGCTACCTCTTGAAATGATTGAATATAGACCACTTCTTTTTGGTACAGTGACTCTGTGTACTCCTTCCATTTCCTTTAGATGCTTTCTGCATCATTCAATATGTTGCCCATAAAACCCTTGAATATTGCTAAATCTAGGCTTGAATTTTTTCTCAGTTCCCTCAACTTGAGAAATGCTGAGCATACGCTTCCCTTTTGGTTTTCTAAGTCCAGGTCATTATAATACTTGGCTTTGTCTACGCAAGCTGAGCTTTGAAACTTTCTGTTCAACCCTTTTACTTCCTCGCTTCTTCCATTTGCTTTAGCATCTCTGTGCTATAGAGCAAGTTCCAGAGTCTCTTTTGACATTCACTTTGGTCTTTTCCTTCTTTTTTTTCTTCCTGTATGATGTTCTTGATGTCTCACAACTCTTCTGGTCTTCAGTGTCTAATGCATCAACTCTGTTTTTAAGAAGATCTCTAAATTCAGGTGGAATATGTTTAAGGTCAAGTTTTGGCTCTCCTGGACTTGTCTTAGTTTTCTTCAGCTTGTTCCTGAACTTACATATGAGCAATTGATGGTTTGTTCCACAGTCGGCACTTGGCCTGTTTTGGCTGATGATATGGAATTTTTCCACCATCACTTCCCACAGATGCTGCCAGTTGATTTCTGTGTATTCCATTTGGTGAGATCCATGTGTATAGTCACCTTTTACGTTGTTTTAAAAAGATATTTGTAGGCATAAGATACCTGTTTTGCAAAATTATATCATGCACTCTCCAGCATTGTTTCTATCACCAAGGTCTTATTTTCCAACTACTAATCTTTCCTCTTTTTTCTCCAACCTTTGTATTCCAATCACCAGTAGTTATCAACACATCTTGATTGCATGTTCAATCCACTTCATTCTGAAGATTTACAACTAGGAGCCCTATACCGACAGGGACACTATGAATTGGAACAGACTTTCATCACTTAAGAACCTTCTTCCAAATAAAAACAAATTCATAGGTTTTGAGAATCAGGATATGAATATAATTGCTTTGCATCATGCACCATTTAATTCATTACACTAATGCTTTTGCTTGAGATACTCATCAACGTACATGTAGATTCCATAGAAAAAAAGTAGTTACATTATCAGTTTTGTCCTTTAGCCTCACAGCTGACAGAAAAGTTTGTAAGATACCTGATACTCAAAGACGACACATACATGGCTCAAAAATAGCTTCCAATATTTTATCTTTGAATTGGAAGTGAAATTTTTTTTACTGTTAGCTCTACTTTCAAATGATTGATTAAATAAGCCAATAAGCATTCAATGAGCAGGTTTCAGCAAGCAAACTAGACTCTATATTTATAAAGACTGATTATACATAATTCTTGCTCCCATGGGTAGCACAATCTCCTGGCAATGGAAGACATAATCATGCAACACACAGTTATTTTAATAACCAGAGAAGGACATTATGCTTGGTAAAGTATAATGTTAAAGGCCTTCAATGAGATAAACTGACATTGTAGCTGCAACAATGGGCTCAGATATGAATATACAATAATTGTAAAGATGTTGTTGTGTGCCGTGGAGTAGGTTCCGACTCATAGCGACCCTGTACAGGGTTTCCGAGGCTGTAAATCTTTACGGGAGCAGAAAACCTCATCTTTCTCCCGCGGAGCAGCTGGTAGTTTCGAACTGTTGACCTTGTGGTTCGCAGCCCGATTCATAACCACTACGCTACTTTTTGTTATCCTTAAAATTGCTACAAGTTGTATCTGACTCAATGGCAACTAAGCGCACTATGATTGTGGTACTAGTGAACAAAACTCATAAACATCATTGCCCTGAAGAATTTGCTTGTCTCAGAAGTGGTTGGGGGAGATGTCTTGGTGTGATGCTGTAAGATTAGCACTCAATGATGAACTAAAGGTTGGCAGTTCAAACCCACCGATTTTTCCTTGGAAACCCTAAAAAGGGTCACTGTGAGTTGAAACTGCCATGACAACACTTAACAATAGACAGCTACATAATTGACAACAGGGAAATTAGCTATCTATGGATCTTCTTATCCGAACCCAGAGTTTGTCTTTGCCAGTAGCCCTTGTGTGTCACTCCCATATGGTCAAACAGAAGTATGGAGTTGACAATAACTCCTGTTATTGTCAAGTGCTGTGGAGTAAGTTTCGACTCATAGCACCCTGCATAGGGTTTCTGAGGCTGTAATTTTTGTGGGAGGAGAGTAGCTGGTGGATTCAAACTGCTGACCTTGTGGTTCACAGTCCAGTGCTTATTCTATAGAACCACTCTGCTCCCAGGTGGGATATCCAGGTGGTGGGGCAAACCTCAGACCATTCCCATTCCTATCCCTCTGAAGCAAGAAGGACACTTCTGTTAAGACAAAGGAAACCGTCCTCTACTTGGGAAGAGGTTCTGTGGTGTGGCTGGGAGCTGGGGAATGTGTCACCTTGAATGTTCTTCATAGAGTCTCTCTACAGGTCAGCAAGCCAAACATTCACATCTAAGGAACACTAGTCGGCCTTTTTATTTACCCACAGCTCTTTCCAAATTTTTGCATTTTATTATTTTTTTAATAAGTCCTACAAGTGTCTCAATAATGTCCCTTGATACTTTATGCAAAGAGATTTTTTTTCCCTCTGTGATAGTCCTGCTTTGGTTGGAGGTATTCAATTGTAATGATTTCAAGCAATGTTTCCTCTGTTTTGTCAACCAGTTCACAGTTATTTATTTATTGTAGTTATATATTATATTTTGATTTTTTAACAGGGTGCACAGTTCTCTTCCTGACATTCTTTAAAAACTATTCGCTTAAAAATGTTTTATGTTTATAACAGGAAGATAACAATAATATAATTTAATGAAATATGCTTGATGTAAAATTTTAAAACAAAGAAGCAAAAGGATAAATTGTCACATTGGGAAGACACAGAACACTTGAAAAGTTGTTGCCAGGCCAAAAAAGGTTAACTTGGTATTGTTGTTGTTAGGTGCCATTGAGTCAGTACCAACTCATAACGACCCTATACACAACACAATGAAACACTGCCTGGTCCTAGGCCAACCTCACAATCATTGTTACTCCTGAGCTCATCGCTTCTGCCACTGTGCCAGTCCATTTTGTGGGGTGTCTTTCTCTTTTTCTGCAATCATCCACTTTACCAAACATGATATCTTTCTACAGAGATTGGTCTCTCCTGATAATATGTTGAGAGTATGAGAGATGAAGTCTGGCCATTCTGATTTCCAAGGAACATTCTGGCTGTACTTCTTCCAACACACATTTGTTTGTTCTTTTGGCAGTCCATGGTACTTTCAATATTCTCCAACACCATAATTTAAATGCATCAATTCTTCTATGGTCTTCCTTATTCACTGTTGAACTTTCGTATGCATATGAGGTTATTGAAAATACCACGATATAGACTGAAGTTTTTAAAAATAGCAAGTGAAATCAAAGAACTTTCTTGGATAAAACTTAATATGATAACTCTGGCTATAAGAATTAACAAAATTGTTGTTGTTGTTGTTAAGTGCCATTGAGTCAGTTCCAACTCATAGAGATTCTGTCAGTTCCAACTCATAGAGATTCTGTATAGGATTTCTGAGGAGCTGCTGTTGAACTTGAAGTGCTGACCTTGGAGTTCAAACTGACTCTGCAGTCCAGCACATTATGAAGGTCAAATATATGCTCATCCTCCAACTTCACCATTTCTGAAACCAGCTATTCCTTACAGTCCTCCTTCTCTATTGGGGTCAATAACTCTTTGCAATGACCACAGACAACTCAAGGAAATACTATATCTGCGATAACAAATTTAATACTTGAACTAATGTCCACTATTGTCAACCATGAAAAATTTTAAATAGAAACTGTTCAGTGACTTCACTTGGTGGCTTTACTACCAGGTATTCCTCTTAATTGGTTCCTGGTACTCTCAAGACTGAAATCTTTGCATTCTGCTGCCACTCTCTGGGTCTGCTCATTACCTCTTTTGGTATCATTGCAGCCTCCATATCCAAAAAACATGTACCTCTTAATCAGGATGCATCATCTGAACTTTTGCGTTCCTAAAGTTATTATAATCACGAGGCAGGTCCCCTAGCCAATCTGAGCAAAGGTCAACTACCAAGTGGAGTCCTCATAGCCAATCTATATAAGGGCGCCATAATTAAATCCTGTAAAGGTAAGACTGGGTGGGTGGTTCCCCAGCCATTCCCAGTAAAGGTCAGTGAGCGGGCAAGGCTCTGCAGTTAGTCAGATTAAAGGTCAGTTACTCAGTAGGGTTCCCCAATCTATTCAGGTAAAGGTGGAGTTTCCCAGACAATGCTGGTATATTAGTTTCCCAGAAACAAAAGGCCAAACTGATATTATTATTATTATTTTTGGTAGGGTGATTCCATGTGCAACTGGCATATAAGCATATATTTGAGAACCCTCTAGTCGTAAGAAATCCTACTTCTTTACAAAAAAATTGCCATACTTTGGCTAGTCTAATTTTCTTTCTTTCTTTTTTAAATAACTTTTTATTGTGAATGAAGTGAAGGTTTACAGATAAGAGCCTCAGTTTTACATTCACAAATCCTACACTGTGTTTCATCTCAATGATTACAATCCCTCCATGCAATGACCTTTATCCCGCTTCTTCTCTGCGGTTCCTATCTCCATTTCTCCCACCTTCCTATTTCTTCTCAACTTTGTCCTTAGGTAAACGTTGCCATTTTGATTTTGAATGATTGACCACTCCATGTTGAACATACCATACTAGTGCTGTTGTCCCCCAAAAATACTTACCTACTGCTGTTGACAATTGGGCCATGAGGGTGAGTTCTTTCCAGAACTAAAGGGTGGTTGAGGGTCATGGTCTTAGGTTCCTCCAGTCTCTTTTTGACCAGTAAGCTCAATAATTTTATTATTTGTTTTAATAATTTTGAGTTTTGTTCCACATTTTCTGCTATTCTTTTGGAAACTTTTAATGGGATCTCTTTCAGAACATTTTGTAATGGTAGCTGGACACCATCTAGCTCTTCTGGCCTCAAAGTCATAAAGACTGATGTTCACATGTTCATTAGTCTGTTGTGCTAATTGATTCAAATCCTCTTTAGTTCTCATCAATCTTCTGTACACGGAGAGACATTGCAATAGCTGCATCTTAGACAGCTGTTTATGAGCTTTTAGGATCCCAGACACTTCTCACCAAAGTAGTTTCAGATCATTGTCTTTGTGTGCTATTGTATTCCAATTGACTACCGTGTCCCCTGAGACTATGATCTGGAGCCCCCAAGCCCAGCAACTAATTACCTTAAGATGTTTAATACTACCTAAGAAGTTTTCATTATTTTGCCCTCTGTATTCTCTACCACATTCATACTTGTGTTTGGTAAATACCCATGTACCAATATCATCTTTCAAACTCTTATATATTTGTGGGTATACTCCCACTCTTTCTCCCATACCCATTCAGCCTGTGTCTCTGTCCATGTATTTACCTGCAGAACACTGTTGCTCCAAGGTTGTGTATATAACACTATTTATCTCTATCCTCTTTAAGCCCTTGGATACCTCCGTGTCTTCACTTGTTTTCATCATTCTTTTACCAACCTCCCTCTACTTGTATATTGTTCCCTCCCTTCTTGCATATTGCCCTCACCATCACTAATTTAGCATGTGTCTACCCTCTAGCTAGTGAATTACTCTCCCGTTCCTCTCACCCCTGGTAACCATCAAAGAATGTTTCCTTTAGCATGAAAACTTTTTCTTGAGTTGTTACAATAGTGATGTTATATAATATGTGTAATTTTGTGGTTGACTAATTTCACTTTGTACAATAACATCCAGATTCATCTATGCTATGAGGTGTTTTGCAGATTCATTGTTATTTTTCAGTGTTGCATAGTATTCCATTGCATGTATGTACCAAAGTTTGTTTATCCATTTTTCCATTGATGGGCATTTAGGCTGTCTTCATCATTCTGCTATTGTGAATAGTGCTGCAGTGAACATTGGGTGTGCGTAAATCTATTCATATCTTGTCTCCTATTTCTGGTGGGTATATACCAAGTAGACGGATTGCTGGGTCAAACAGTATTTCTATTTTCAACCTTCTGAGGCAGTGTCATGTAGTTTTTCACAGTGGTTGAATTATTTTACAGCCCCACGGACAACATAAAAGCATTCCAGTGTCTCTACACCCTAGCCAGCATTTGCTGTTTTCTGGTTTGTTTGTTGTTTTTTAACTTCTCTATGAATGCTGGTATAAGATGATATCTCATTGCAGTTTTGATTTGCATCTTTCTAATGGGCTAATGATTGGGAACATTTCTTCATATGCTTGTTGGTTGCCTGAATGTCTTTCTTGGTGAAGTGTCTATTCCTGTCCTGTGCCCATGTTTCAACTGAGTTGTCTTTTTCTTGTAGAGGTATTGTAGTTTTCTATAAATTTTAGATACTAGTCCCTTGTGTGATATGTCGTTGCAAGATATTTTTTCCCATTCTGTGGGCTCTGTTTTGATTCTTTTGGTGAAATCTTCTGATGTACATAAGTGCCTGATTTTTAGGAGGTCCTATCATCTATTTTGTCTTCTACTGTTTATAGGAATGTTTGATAGTGTTAGTTTAATTTTCTTGGTTCTCTTGTAATATGAGGTAGTTTTATGAATTCTTTTAAGAAAAACTCAGATTTGAATTTTACAAATCAGCTGTTAACTATTAAGGCTGCCGTTCCCAATTGCTTAGACATGGCTAAAATGAGAACTAAAATCTTGGCGGTAGTGCTATATGATAAGCACTGGAGTACTAACTAAAAGGTCAGTGGTTCAAACCCACCAGCCACTCTTTGGAAACACTATACAGGGTTGCTTTGTGTCATAATGGACTTGATGACACTTAACAACAATAACAACAACAAAAAAAGCACAGGGGCAGACTGGAATAGATCATCAATTGCTTGTATGAAAGTTCAGGCTAAGGCTAAAGAAAATTATAAGAAGTCCCTGAGAGCCAAAATATGATCTTGAACATATCTCATCTGAATTTAGAGACCATTTCATGAACAGATTTTATGCATTAGATACTAATAACTGAAGACCAGAAGAGTTGTGGGATAACTTCAAGAATGTCATACAGGAAGAAAACAAATGGTCATTAAAAAGACAGAAGAGAAAGAAAAGATCAAATGGATATCAGAAAAGACTCTAAAACTTGCTCTTCAGCTTAGAGATGTTAAACCAAATGGAAAATGATAAAGAAGAGCTGAACAGAAAATTTCAAAGGGGAGCTGGAGAAGACAAAGCAAGTATTACAATGGTCTGTGCAAAAATCTGGAGTTAGAAAACCAAAAGTGAAGAAAATGCTCATCGTTTCTGAAGCTGAAAGAAGTGAAGACAAAATTCAAACCTTGACTTAAAATATTGAAGGATTTGATGGACAAAATATTGAATGATGAATAAAGCATCACAGGAAGATGAAAGGGTTACACAGAGTCACTGTACCAAAAATAAATGGTGTTTAACAATTTCAAGAGGTAGCATATGATCAAGACCAATGATACTGAAGGAAGAAGCCCAAGTGATCCTGAAGGTTTGGTGAAAAACAAGGCTCCAGGAATTGACGGAATATAAACTGTAATCTTTCAACAACTGTTACAGTACTGGTGGCATTCACTGGTGACGAACACTATACCAATTTGGCCACCAAATTGGAAGAGATCTTTATTTGTGTCTAAAATACGATGACCCAATGGAATGAGGATTTCTTCAATGAATATCATTAATATCGCACACAATTAAAATTTTGTTTAGGATAATTTTTAAATGACTGCAACAGTATGCTGACAAGGAACTGCCAGAAACTAAAGTGGCATTGAGAAGAGGACATGGAATTAGGGTATCATTGCTGACATCAAATTGGCTGAAAGCGGAGAATAAGAGAAAGATGTTTACTTGTGCTTTATTGGCTATGCAAAGAATTTTGACTGTGTGGATCATAAACTATGGATAAAACTGTGAAGAATGGGTATTACAGAACACTTGATTGTGCTCTTGAGGAACCTGTACATAAACCAAGAGGCCATTGTTCAAACATAGACCAAGCTGCAGTCATTCTAACTGAACAAGAGGATAGTGAATGATTTCAAAGTAGGGAAGGTATGCTCTAGGACTGTATTCTTTCACCATATTTATTCATTCTGTATGCTGAGTATATAATATGAGAAGTTGGGTTGAATGAAGCAGAACGTGGCATCAGGATTGAAGGAAGACTTATTATAACCTTTGATATGCAAATGATACAACTTTGCTTGCTGAAAAATGAAGAAAACTTAAAAACTTACTGATGAAGAGCAAAGACCACTGCCTTGAATGTGGATTGCACCTTAATATAAAGAAGACAAAAATCTTCATAAATGGACCAATAAATAGCATCAAGATACATGGATAAAAGACTGAAGTTGTTAAAGATTTCGTTTTGCTGGGATCCAAAATACAGTCATGGAAGCAGCAGTCAATAAATCAAAAGATGTATTGCATTAGACAGATCTGCTGCACAAGACTTCTTTAAAGTGTTCAAAAGCAAAGATGTTTGAGGACTAAGGTGCACCAGACCCAAGTCATAGTATTTTCAATAACCTCATGTGCATATAAATGTTGGACAATGAATAAGGAAGACCATAGAAGAATTGATGCATTTGAGTTATGGTGTTGGATACAAATATTGAAAGTACCATGGGTTTCCAGAAGAACAAACAGATCTGTATTGGAAGAAGTACAGCCAGAATCTTACTTAGAAGCCAGGATGATGAGACTTCATCTCTCATATTCAGACTTACAGTAACCTGGGACCAGTCGCTGGAGAAGGACATTGTAGTTGATAAAGTGGAGGTTCAGCCAGTACGAGCAGGACCCCCAGCAAGATGGATTGACATAGTGGTAGCAGCAATGGACTCAAGCTTAACAATAATTGTAAAGATGACACAGGACCGGGTTGTGCTTTGTTCTGTTGTGCATAGGGTTGCTATGTGTACAAGCTGACTCAACAGCATGTAACACCACCAACAACAACAAAAGGAAAATTTGGAAACATAAAGAAAATAAAAATTCTCACCACTGGACCAATAAGAAGCATCATGATAGATGTTGAAAATATTGATATTGTCAAGTATTTCATTTTACTTGGATCCACAATCAATACCAATAGAAGCTTGTAGTTGTAAGCTCCAGTCGAGCAAACAATCCAAGAAGCTAGACTGTATGAAGAAGAATGTGGAATTCGGATTGAAGGAAGACTCACTAATAACCTGCAACATACAGATGACACAATCTTGATTGCTGGAAGTGAAGAGGACTTCAAATACTTAGTGATGCTGATCAAAGACTGAAGTCTTTAGTATGAATTGTATCTCATTGTAAAGAAAACAAAAATCCTTACAAATGAGTCAATAAATAACTTTATGATAAATGGAGAAAAACATTGAAGTCGTCAAATACTTCATTTTGCGTGCATCCACAATCAGCAATCATGGAAGCAAAAGTCAAGACATCAAACAATGAATTGCATTAGGTAAATTTGCTGGAAAAGCCTCTTTAATGTGCTGAGAGCATGGATGTCGCTTTGAGGACTATGGTGAGCCTGCATTAAGCTATAGTATTTTCAATTTACGGGGCATGTGCAAGTTGGACAATGAATACTGAAGACCAGTAAAAAATGGATACATTTGAGTTATGTCATTGGCTGAGAGTATTGGAAGTACCATGAGATTCAAGGAGAACAAACAAATCTGTCATGAAAGAAGTACAACCAGAATGCTTTTTAGAAGCAAAAATGGTGAGAGTTGGTCTTGATATGTTTTGATACGTTTTCGGGAGATATCATTCTCTGGAGAAGGATACCAGGCTTGAAAAAGTGTAGGGTCAAAGTAAAAGATGGAGACCACCCCCCAAAAATGGATTGACACAACGGCAGCAATAATGGGTTCAAACATAACAACAATGGTGCAGATGGTGTAGGACTGAGTAGTGTTTTATTCTGTTGTGTATAGGATCGTTACAAACTGGACGAGACAACCTAACAACCTAAAAACAACAGCTTCCTATTCAATAAAGATACATATTTTAGTACTTGTTGTTGTTATTAAGTGCTATTGAGTCTGTTCCAACTCATAGTGACTCTGTATAGAGTTTCCAAGGAGAAACTGGTGGGTTTCAATTGCCAACCTTGCAGTTAGCAGTCCTGTGCTTATTCTACAGAGACACACCAGTACTCCTATATTAGTAATAAATGTAGTAAAATGCATGATTCTAAACTGAACAGTTGGAAACTTTTGGGGAGTTTCAACAATTTCAAAGTTTGGGGAATAGGTTTGAAAAGCAAGGAGAGCAAGCCCAAAACAATTACTCAACTAGGCTTAGTTATTCCAATAGCTATTTCCTGAGTAGAAAATGGGGGAAAGGAGATAAAAAAGAGAAACAGAAAAGCATCAAGAGAACACACAGCTTATTTCTCATTTAGACTGCTGTTTTCTCTTATCAAAGTTTTTCTTGCTAATTTGTTTGAAATGTTTCCAAAGTGAATTCAGGTTGTTGAATGCCATAGGCATTCAAGCAAATCAAAGAGATATTTCCATTGTGTCTCTGGTCCCAAGAAATAATGCTCATTTAGCCATGTCTACATACGCAAAAAGTCTTAATGATTAGTCATACTTGGTTCATAAAATTTAAAACAAATGTTTATCTAAAAGGATTTTATTTTTCCTAGTTTAATAGAGGGCAAAGAAAACAAGACAAAATATTGTAATTTTATTGTTGTTGTTGTTCAAAAGTACTATTTCCTATATTTAAAGAACTTATATATATGTTCATAAATTAGCTTTGAAAATGGGTGTGGGTGTGTGTGTGGCAGTTCAGTGGTAGAATTCTTGTCTTCCATGGGGGAAACCTAGGTTTTATTCTCAGCAAATACACCTTGTAAGAAGCCACTACCACTCTGTTGAAGGCTTTCATGTTGTTATTATCCTGAATAGATTTCACTGGTGCTTCCAGACCAAGGTAGACTATGGAGAAAAGGTTGGCAATTTGCTGTCCAAAAAAATAAGGCAGTGAAATCATTGTGGATCACACTGGTTTGATCCCATTGTGCATGGGGTCACTGTAAGTTGGGGTCAACTTGGTACTAGCCAATGAGAACAGTGGTTTTGATAACTGCTGTTTATTGTAAGTCAAGCTTCAATAGATTTTGCTGTGTCCTATATACCAACTCATATTTTAAAAAACCTTTTATTTTTAGTTGACTAATGAAGGAGTTCTGGTAGCGTAGTGGTTACGAATCGGGCTGCGAACCTTAAGGTCAGCGGTTCGAAACTACCAGCGCGCTCCGCGGGAGAAAGATGAGGCTTTCTACTCCCGTAAAGATTTACACCCTCGGAAACCCTGTACAGGGTCGCTATGGGTCGGAACCGACTCAACGGCACTTAACAACAACAACAACAATAAAGGTTTATAAAGCAGAACATCAGTATTATATGACAACTCATTTTTTGAGGGGGGCTGTGTGGGTGTGTAGGAGTAAGGAGTGAGGTTTAAAGTTGTGACTATGGCTAGTTCTAATCTAGGTCAAAGACTTCATTTATTGTTAGGGTTATGATTAGGGTTAGTGCTAACAGTAAGGGCTGAGCTAGGGCTAGGGCTAGGAGTAAGACCTGGCTTAATCTTTAGGATTACAGTTAGGTTTATTTATATGTATTTTATTTTTTTGAAATCTATTTGATTTATTCTTCATTTGTAAGTTCTGTATCTATATTATTCCTTCTTTTTATTTTATAGGGGTTTTGTTTAATTTTAGCAATTGCATCTCTGCTTCTCTCTTTTCAATGTTATAGGTCTGTTTTGCTTTGCATAGTTCTATAATAACTCTATATTTGAGTTGAGTCTAGGTGATATTTTCATGTATGTTACTCTCAAGTTGTCTGGTGCTATAGGTTCACTATTCAAAAAACTCCTGTTACTGTTATTTGTAAACTTGGTCAGGTTTTTGCAAATTCTTTAAATTTCTGCTTGTTTGAAAATGGCCTAATTTTGGCATCATATTTGATGGATAGTTTTGCTAGGTATATAAATTCTTATTTGAAAATTTGTTTCTTTCAGTGTTTTATATATGTCATTCCATTATCTTCTTGCCTGCATCACTTCTGCTGAGAAATCAGAGCTTACTCTTATCAGTTTTCTTTGTAGGTAACTTCTTGTTTTTCATGAGATGCTTTCAGTATTCTTTTCATTCCTTAGTTTTGAAAATTTTTAAATATGTTTTGGTGTTTTTCTTTAGGAATCTAACCTGTTTGAAATTTTTTCAACTTCTTGAATGGTTACATTCTAGTTTTTCAAGATGTTTTAGAAGTTTTCTTCCAAGAACTGTTGGACAATATTCTCTATGTGTGTTTTGTCTCTTCCTGTCCTGGAATTACTATTTATTTCTTTTGAAAGTGTTTCACATAAATATTCCACTCTGTTTCAGTTTTTTGATATTTTTTTCCCTAATTTTCCCTCTAACAGGTAAATATATAGAGATTTTTCTTCAAACTCATGGAGTCTTCATTCCATTGATTTGATTCTATTTCTTTGCTTTCCAGTGTATTACCTATTTTTGAAGTCTTAGTGTTTATCTTTTGACTTTCTAATTAATGTTTTTACATAGTTCTCATTTTTTCAATTATTTTATCAGTTTGTTTCCTGGGTTTTCCATAGGTTTGTATATGTTTTCCTTGATTTTGTATACAGTTTTCTTGATGCTTCTCATAATCTGTTGAAGCTGTTTAAAATAATCCATTAAATCAAGGGTGGGGAACGTCTGGCCTGCAGAAAGTATAAAGTCTTCAAAATCATTTGGTCTGGTCCTACCTAGGCAAACAAAGTTCCAGTCATCACATTGTTGTTGTTGTTGTTAAGTGCTGACCCATAGTGACCCTGTAGAGGGTTTTTGAGGAGCAGCTGTTGAGCTTGAACCACTGACCTTGCAGTTCAAACTGCTTTGCAGTCTGGCCATTACCCCACAGAGCCACACCAGGACGCCAGTCATCACATTAGGGGTAAGTTAATTAAATGTTTGGACAAATATAGTAGGCTAATTTTTCAGTTGATAATTTTGTAGAGTCCGTGAATGATGTTACAAATATCCAAATGGCTCTTGGCAGAAAAAAACATTCCCCACCCCTGAGCTAAATAATATTCTTTTAAATCCCTTATCAGATAGTTCTAATACATTTCTGGTGTTACCTTTTCTGACTCTGTATTTTGGAGACTTGTTTGAGGTATTCTGTTTTGCTTCTTTGTGTAAACTGAAAGTATATCTTTTCTCAGAGACACTGTGGTTCTTGCATTTGTTTTTAGTTGATGATTGTATATTGGTGTTTTATTAGGCCTTTACCACCTGTCTCCTGGTGGATGTGGTAGACACCAGCAGTGTGAACCCAGTGAGTTCTCTGTTCCTTGTTTGCATAGCATTGTTCAGGGCAGGTTCATGCATCTCAAGAAGCAGAAGTGCTATGTCAGGTGCATGACCCAAGGCAAACAAAGGCTGTGCAAAAGTGGTGTCATTAGCCACTGGGTTGGCAACAGCTGGGTTTGGCCCGTCCCCATCTATCAGGAAAGCATGGTAAAAAAGGAAAATTGCACCCTGTTGCCACCAATCTCCAGCCATGTCATACGTCCGCAGGCCATTTTACCAACAGCTGTTACCAAAAGCTCAAGATGACTGCACCATGCTATATCACAGTCTGCTTGTTTTTCTTTTTTCTGACTGCTCATATTCAGCTTCCTCTTCTAATCAGCAATCAGTGCACATCTCTATCCTGTTCTCTGGTGCTCAGGGTTTACAAGCTCACTATCTGTAACTATTTTACTCCCATGTCTTTGTGGCATAGGGTCAGCTCAGTGCATCTGCCCTTATTCATGCCCTGAACTCCCCTGCCAACTATTTTTTAATATTCTAAATGATATTGTTATTCTTCAGAACAAAGTGAGCATTTCTTATCAAATGCTGTACATATTCCCATTTACACAGAGGGTGGATATTATATTCCTAGAATTTATATAATATACACCTAAATGTGTACGTTCAGACAGTGAACAAATGATACTTTGCCGTTTTGAGATTAGTTTGTAAGGCTGTTTGCTTTAATTTCCATTTATAGTGAGAGAATAAATAATGGATTGATTATACATTTATTGCTTTATTAATTTACTATTACTGACAACTTGACATTGGAGACCATTCACTGTTTGTTTGTTTGTTTTTTCTTTTTGCATATGAACAAATACAGTAAAGTCTGTGGTTGGAATAATAATATTCTAAAATGTATTTCTGATTGAAATTAGCCCTGTCAATAGAAAAAATAATTTACTCTATGTATTTTAGGTAGATTAGATTATTATTTCACAAAATTCTTTTATGGGAAGAATATATTTTCCATCCTACTGATGGTAAGATTGGTATGTGTGGTGATTTGTCCAGTGGAATGAGTAAATAAGTGAGAATGTCAATTTTGAACCTAGGTTTTAAGAGGCATCATGTGTTTTAGTTCATCCTCCCAGGAATTTCTAACCATTATTTTAAGAAAAAGAGCCTCAGTGTGGTGCAAATGGATAATGTGCTTGTCTGCTGACCAAAAAAATTGGAGGTTCTAATCCACTTAGAAAAAGACTTATTAGAAGCCCTTGGCAATTTGCTTCTGAAAAAGCAGCCACTATAAATTCTATGTAGCACAATTCTCTTCTAACACACATGGGGTCATTATGAGTTGGAAGATACTCCACAGCAACTGGTAACTAGTAGATAGTTGCTGCCCCAACCAACCTGGGTTCCCAAATGGGACTACAGAGCCGAATCACGGTAGCTGATCTATGAACTGAAGAAGTCATTCTAGATCACTGGCAGACCTGTAACAGAAACAAATGCTCATTGTTCAATGATGTGGTGCTCTGGGTTAATGTGCCAGACTGCATAGCCATTTGAACTTCAAGGCTGGCAGTTCAAGCTCACCAGCTGCTCCTCGGAAACCCTGTACAGGGTTGCTGTGGGTAAGAATCGACTCGACAGCACTTAACCACAGCAAGATAGTTTGGTTGTTTGTTAATACAGAAAAACTCATGTATTTGATCATTAAAATACATTGTGTTTAATCATTAAAATACATTTTATATTTCATTTATCCATAACTCATCAGTTGCCAGTGAGTAAATTCCAACTCGTAGTGACGCAGTATGTGTTAGAATTTCATAGGGCTTTTAATGGTTGCTTTTTCAGAAGTAGATCTTCAGCTCTTTCTTCCTTATCAATCTTAACTTAACCTAAACTTCTTGCTATGTTGAACAAAGCAATGGTCATAATTGATGCTAAAAATTAATTTTTGCAAATTACACACTGCATTATTTTAAGAATATGCACTTTTATTTACTAATATTGCTTAGAGTTGGTTCTGATTCACAACCTCTACAGGGTTTCTGATGTTTTAAATCTTCACAGGAAGAGAAAGCCTAACCTTTTTCCCTTTATTTACTAACAGAAGGTAAATTTATTATTGTTCAGTCAAAAGAGAGATTAGTGAGCTTCTCTATGCATTATTTAGTCAAAGTGTTACCTTTATACCTAAAATTTCATAATTTTCATGTGATTATTTTTACGATTTGTTCTTCTGAATATTACCATTAAAACTCTAGGTAATATACATATACCACTATTTTTTAATTGAAATCATCTTGGCTGAATCAGTGTTGCAAGTGGACAAGTCACCACATTTATAGTACCTCCCTAATCTTCCCTTCTTTCTTCTCCTCAATCTTCTCCCACCCCATTTAGTCACTGTATTAGTTGTTGTTATAGTTCAAACATTTAAAGATTTTTTTTTTGATTCATGAACTTTAGATAGAATTTCTTTTGTTTCGTTTATGTAATGTGAGGAATTATCTCTCTCACATGTCCTTCCACATCTCCTCACACCATTTATCAATTTCAGACATTTTTATCATTTCTGATATCTTGTTCTGTAATCAAGGATTTTGTGATAGTTGATGCAAGGCAGAATCTAAAAATTATGAACTAAAAATAAAATTTATAATAATTTAAGAGTATACTGCACTGATATGAGAACTGTGAGATTTACCTGTAGAGACGAAGATATGATCACAGGTGGTTTTAAACTCTACCATTCCAGGATATGATCAAATGGATTCTTTTCTTACAGAACATATATTGCTAAAAAGCATGCCATTTTTGTTTCCATTTTATTCATTTATATGTTTGTTTCCATTTTATTCATTTATATGTTTGTTTCCATTTTATTCATTTATATGTTTGTTTCCATTTT
>NW_006408520.1:13387491-13398090 GCF_000296735.1 Chrysochloris asiatica
TTGTTTCCATTTTATTCATTTATATGTTTGTTTCCATTTTATTCATTTATATGTTTGTTTCCATTTTATTCATTTATATGTTTGTTTCCATTTTAGAAGCATGGCTTTCTAGTAGAGCTTTTTGTTTTGTCCTGAGTTTCTAATTACCTTTCTTTTTCCTTATTGCAGAAGATCTTTATATTTCTTAGAAATATTTTTGTTTTTTAAAGGTGCACACTTTTTCTTTAATGTTATGCTTCACAGAACCCTCTTGAGGTTTCATTAATTTGGGCCAGTAGTTTTTTAGTCTTACTACATAGCTGTAATTTTCTTATTTTTATATCCTATATTAATTTCAAAATTCCTCTGAGCACATACCTAATTGTTTATAGGTCGTTTTTTATTTTTTTATTTTGTTGCTGTTGTTGTTATTTTTAGTGGCGTCGTGTTTGTACTGACTCATAGCAACCTTATGCACAATAGAATAAAATACTACCCAGACCTGCACCAAGCTAAAAATCATTACTACATTAAGCCCACTGCTGCTGCCTGTGTGCTAATTCACCTTGTTGGAGTTCTTCCGCTTTTTTGTTGACACTCTAATTTACTATGCATGATAGCCTTCCCAGGGACTGGTTCCTTCTGATAAAATGTCTGAATATGACAGATGAACTCTCACTATCCTACTTTCTAAGTAGCACCTGGCTGTACTTCATCCAACACAGAGTAATTTGTTCTTCTGACAATCCATGATTGTTGTTTTGTTAGGTGCCATTGAGTCAGTACTGACTCATAGTGACCCTAGGCAAAATAGAGGTCCTGCTCCAACTTAACAATTGTTGCTACATTTGAGTCCATTGCTGTTGCCACTGTACCAATCCACCTTGTTTGGGGTTTTCCTCCAACCAACTATTTTACCAAAAAAGGTATCTTTCTTAAGGCACTGGTCCCTCCTGATAACATGTCCAAAATATGAGAGATGATGTCTGTCCATCCAGGCTTCCAAGTAGCATTCTGGCTGTACTTCTTCCAACACAGATTAGTTTGTTCTTTTGTCAATCCTTGGTATTTTTAATATTCTCCTCCAACACCATAATTCAAATGCATCAATTCTACGGTCTTCTTTATTCACTGTCCAACTTTCACATGTATATGAGGTTATTGAAAATACCATGGCTTGGGTCAGGTGCACCTTAGTCCTTAAACTGAAATTTTTGCTTTTCAACACTTTAAAAAGGGCTTGTGCAACACATTTTCCTAACACAATACATCATTTGATTCTTGATTGCTGCTTCCATGAGTGTTGATTGTTGAACCAAGCAAATGAAGTCTTTGGCAACTTCAAACTTTTTCCATTTATATGGATGTTGTTTATTGATCCAGTGGTGAGGATTTTTGTTTTCTTTACATTGAGGTGCAACCCATAGAGAAGATTGTGTTCTTTGACTTTCATCAGTAAATATTTTTAAGTCTTCTTCATTTTCAACAAGCAAGGTTGTATCATCGGCATATCACAGGTTGTTAATGAGTCTTCCTCCAATCCTGATGCCACATTCTTCCTCATACAACTCAGCTGCTCAAATTATTTGCTCAGCAAACAGATTGAATAAATATGGTGAAAAAACACAAACCTGGCTCACAACTTTCCTAATTTTAAACCATTCAGCATTCCCTTGTTCTGTTTGAACAATTGCCTCTTGGTCTGTGTACAGGTTACTTATGAACACAATTAATTGTTCCAGAATACTCATTTTCCACAATGTTATCCATAGCTTGTCATGATCCATACAATTGAAAGCCTTTGCACAGTCAATAAGGCACAGATAAGCATCTTTCTGATATTCTCTCCTTTCAGTCAAGATCCATTTGATTCCATGTCCCTGCCTGAACCTCTGATAGTTTCATGTCAATATTCTGTGGCAGCCATTTTAAAATTATCTTTAGCAAAATTTTACTTGCATGCAATATTAATGATATTGTCTGATGATTTACATATTCTGTTGGTCACTTCTCTTTGTAATGGACACAAATAGGGATCTCTTTCAATCATTTGACCAGGTATTGTCTTCCAAATTTCTTGGACTAGATAAGCAAGTACCTCCAGTGCTGTATCAGTTTGCTGAAACATTTCAGTTTGCATTACATCAATTGATAGGGTCTTGTTCTTTGCCAGTGCCTTCAGTGTACCTTGGACTCTTCCTTCAGTATCATTGGCTCTTAATCATGTGCTACCTCTTGAAATGCTTGAATACAGATCGTTTCTTTTTTGGTACAGTGACTGTGTATTCCTTCCATCTTTTTTTTTGATGCTTTCTACATCATTTAATATTTTGCCCATGGAATCCTTCAATATTTCAAGTTGAGGCTTGAGGTTTTCTTCAGTTCTTTCAGCTTGAGAAATGTTGAGTGTGTTCTTCCCTTTTGGTTTTCTAACTCCAGTTCTCTGCAGGTTTCAGTATAATACTTGACTTTGTCTTCTCGAACTGATTTTTGAAAATTTTCTGCTCAGCTCTTTTACTTCTTCATTTCTTCCATATGCTTTAGCACCTCTATACTAGAGAGGAAGCTTCAGAGTCTCCTCTGACATCCACCTTGTCTTTTACCTTTTTTCTTTTTAATGACTTTTTGCTTTCTTCCTCTATAATGTTCTTGATGTGAACCCACAACTCTTCTGGCCTTTGGTGTCTAATGAATCAAATCTGTTCTTCAGATGGGATATATTCAAGGTCAAAATTTGACTTTCGTGGGCTTGTTTTAACATTCTTCAGTTTCAGTCTGAACTTGTATATCATCAATTAATGCTCTATTACACAGTCTACCCTGACCTTGTTTTGACTGATGGTATGGTGTTTTTCATTGCCTTTTCCCACAGCTGTAGTCAGTTTGATTTCTGTGTATGCCATCTGGTGAGGTCCATGTGTATAGTTGTCTTTTATGTTGTTTAAAAAAGGTATGTGCAATGAAGAAGTCACTGGTTTTGCAAAATTTTATCATGAAATCTCCAAAATCATTTCTGTCACCAAGGCCATATTTTCCTACTACTGATCCTTTCTTTTTGTTTCCAACCTTTGCATTACAATCATTAGTAATTATCAGTACATCTTGATTGCATGGTTGATCAACTTCAGATTGAAGCAGTTGATAGAATTTTTCAGTTTCATCACCGCTGGCTTTAGCGGTTGGTGGGTAATTTGAAGAGTAGTTGAATTAACTGGTCTTGCTTGTAGGCATATAGACATTATCCTATCACAGACAACATTGAACTTCAAGATAGATCTTGAGATGTTCTTTTTGATGATGAATGTAATACCATTTCACTTCAGTGTGTCTTTAGCTCACTAATACCTAGATTATCAAGGAAATTAAACAAATGCTATTGTGTGGAATATATTTTCTAGAAGTTTCATAAAAATATATGTGGGCTATAAACTCTTTAAATTATTTTATGCATTCCATGTTTTGCTGAATTTAAATTTTGTTTCCAAGTTTAGACTTTCAGGCACTCTTCTATTATTTTCTGGCATCCAGAGTTATTGATGTAACTTAATTCTTTGTAGGAGACCCGCTTTTCATGTATGAAAGATTTTGAAAGTTTTCTTAATATTTCAAGTATTTATATTTTATGTTTTTTCCCATATGTGCCTAATTTATACATCCTAGTGAAACTCAAGAATTTCAAATAGAGACACACCTTTATTTATTCTAATATTGCTTGGATTATACTGTTTCTTTCATTTTCTTCTATTATTAATTTATTTTCTTCTCCAGGTTTTCTTTCGTCTTTACTTTTTCCTTTTCCTTTTCTTATTTCCTTCCTTTTTTCTTCCCTTCTCCCTCCCTTCTTCCTTGCATTCTTCCACTCATTCTTTTTGTTCTGCTTTACTCTCTTTAAAAATAGATTGATCTTGGGAACTCAGGGGTCAATTCTTTATGCTTACTAGCTTCTTTTATCACAGTCTTCAGATCTACAATTTTTGTATTTAATTTTAAGTAACAATAACATATTTCCAAGAACTTTTTTTCTTGATTACTCTTTTTTCAAAACAACATGATCATATTTTATAGATACAAGAGCCTCTTGAATGTTTTTAAGGCTACTAATTTGAATTTTGGACTCCTGGTGTGGCACTGTAGGGTAAGTACTGGATGGCAAGGTGAGTTTGAATCACACGGTGGCTGTTCAAACACACCACCTATTCCTTGGAAACTCTATACAGGGTTTCCAGGAGTCAGAACTGACTTGAAGGCAGTTAACAACAAAAACAGTTAAAAGTTTAAGGAGCTCTGATGGCATTATAAAATAAACACTAGATTGCTAACTGCAAGATTGGCAGTTCAAGCCCACCAAGATGCTCCATGGGAGAAAGATGAAGTTGTCTGCCCTCCAACAGATTTATAGCCTCAAGATTTCTATACAAGGTGGCTATGAATAGGAATCAACTCAATTAAATTAGAATTTTATTATTGGTCTGAATTAATTCTTCCGATGATGTTAATTTTTGTTATTGTTAATTTAGTGTCTTCTTTTTGGTGTTATAGATTTATTTCTAGTGTCTTGTTTTCTTTTTTATTAATGAATGGAGAACAAGGCTGATAAACATAAGGAAATGACATAGGTTTATTCTACAAAGTGGTGGTTAACAGTATATAACATGGAGCAAGACCACCTGATTTAGAATTTCTGCTAATCCACTAAAAAATTATGTGTCCTTGGATGGATCACTTTATCATTTCTGTACATCATCTGTAAAATTGTTATCATTGTTGTTAAGTGCTGCTGAGTTGGTTCCAACTCATAGTGACCCTGCATAGGGTTTTCAAGGAATGGTTGGTTACTTTGAACTGCCAACCTTGCAGTTCAAACCGATCTTGCTTATTCTGCAGTGCAACACCAAAACTCCTCTGTAAAATTGTTGTTTTTGTTAAGTGCTGTCAAGTCAGTTCCAACTCAAACTCTTTATAGGGTTTGAAGGAGTGGCTGGTGAGCTTGAACTGCTGACCTTAAGGTTCAAATAATTGTACACCTCAGGAAGTTGTGGAAATTAATGAATTTCCATACTTAAAGTACTTGTAACAAGTCCTAGTACATAGCAAATGCTAACTGTCAATACAATTATGCTAATCTGTATCTGGGGAGAGCGGTGCCATACGATAAGTACTAGACTGAACCACAAGACCAATGGTTTGAGCCCCCCAGCTGCTCTGTAGTAGGAATATGAGGGTTTCTGCTCCCATAAAGATTTTTAAAACACAGGGTCACTATCAGTTGGAACTGACTCAAAGGCACTTAACAACAATCTATATCTAATAACTTTTATTTTCTCAACTGCATAACTGATTTCTGTCTCTGTACAAACAATCATGACTTATAAATAACAAACTTCAATTTAAGAGAAATGGGCAGGGAGGTACTTTTACTTAGGACTTTTTCCTAGGTTTAATGAATGGCCTTCCCTCTCCTTTACCTCTTTGTTCTAAAGAATGTGCTTTCCCAAGTCTTTGCTCTGTTTCTATGTAAGGTATTAACTATCATTTGCATTTCAAGTTCTAGATCTTTCCAAGTGTTCACTTTCTTTAGAATGTAACTGTGAGTTTAATTTTGGCAGAAGTCCTGTGTGAAATGTTCTTTATGGGACAATTAAGCGGCAGGGATCCATTGTCTCTGGTATTTTACTGAAAGTCCCTTAGTGAATTACCTTCCTGTGTAACTTTTCTTACTCTTCATACTGGGTAACTTCAAATTTGCAATTTCCCATGAGCATTTATGGAAGAAATTATTCCTATTCAGATTAAATGCTTTCCTGTTCATATTTTGTGTTGAGATATCCTACTTACTATATCCATTGCACAACTATTTACTGAATATATTCTCTGTGTTAGACTGATCAAGAAACTAGGGATACAGAGGAAAAAAGACAAAGTCCTCTATTATGAGGCTCATATTTTTTTGTGGGGAGGTGGAGAAGGTAGTAAAAATTCAGAAATCATTGGGCAGTATCATTAAAATCACATGCAAGTAAAATTTTGCTGCAGATAATTCAAAAATGGCTGCAATAGTACATTGACAGAAAATTACCAGAGGTTCAAGCCAGATTTAAATGAGAATGTGGAACAAGGGATATTTTTGCTTATGTCAGATGGATCTTGGCTGAAAACAGAGAATGTGCTTTATTGACCATGCAATAGTCTTCCGATGGTGTGGATCATGATCTAGATAACATTGCAAAGAATGAGTATTTTAAAACATTTAATTGTGCTCATGAGAAAACTGTACATAGACCAACAGGCTGTTGTTTGAATAGAACAAGGGAACACTGTTTTAAAATCAGGAAAGGTATTCATCAGTGTTATATTCTTTTAGTATACTTATTCAATCTGTATGATGAGCAAATAGTTTGAGAAGCTGAATTATATGAAGAATGTTTACATCAGGACTGGAGGAAAACTCATTAACAACTTGCAATATGCAGATGATACAAACTTGTTTAGTGAAAGTGAAGAGGACTTAAAATACGAAGGTGAACTATGCTTGGTAAAGTGGAGGGTCAATGAAAAAGAGGAAGACCCCCAAGGAGATGGATTGGCAGAGTGGCAACAGCAAAATAGGCTCAAGCATAACAGTGACTGTGAGGATGCTGCAGAACCAGGCAGTGTTTCTTTCTGCTGGTTATAGGGAACCATTTCAATGGCACTTAATAACAACAACAATAAAAGACATGAAGAAAATAAAGCAGAATTGTGATAGGAGCCTAAAGTGAAAAGATGAGCACTTTTAATAGAAATTCTTGAGGAAAACGTATACTATACTCTGATTATTCTGTGAGGAATGAACTATATTAAGAGACCCCAGAACAGAAGGGAGATGACCTACAGGGCAATTGCCAAAGTCTGATGAAGATGATAGAACATTCTTTCAGATATAAGAATCAAGTTCTTTGAGAGCAAGGTCTTTAGTTACTGCAGTAACACCTGTGGCTAGAACAACTTGCCACATGATAGATACTAAATAAGCATGTGTAGAATGGGTGTATAGAAAACCAGAGTGTTATAAAGGTAGGAATACTCTGATTTTTTTTGAGAAAGACCAATGTAAGGAGGGCAGTGAGCAAGAGATAGAGGATTTTAGATGAAGTCTGAGAGCTATTGTTAAGTGTTGTCAAGTCGGTTCTGACTCATATGACTCTGTACAGGGTTTCCAAGGAACAGTTGGTGAGTTTGAACTACCAATCTTGAGGTCCAGTGCTTTATCCTACAACGTCACACCAGGATTCATGAGAGCTAGATAGTGCCTGGATATGTAGCAACTTCTTCACTGTGATAAAAGTTTAGATTTTATGCTAATTATAATGGGGAACTTTGTGGGAGTGTTAAGCTGTGCAGTGACATCTTCTAGTTAATATTTTTTAAATATATCACTCTGATTATTGTGTGAAGATGGATCTGTAGGGAGACAAGTTAGGAGGCTATTGCAGGTGTCTCGATGGGAAAATAAAGGGTTTCTACTAGTTAGCCACAATAGAGCATGGTTTGTATAAATATGCTGTATACGAAAATGCTACAGGATTGCAGTAGGTCAGAGAGGAAAATAATTGATGATGACTTCGAGGATCTTAGGTTGAATAAATATATGAATGGTGGTGATATTCATAAATAGGAAAAATTTAGAAAATCAGGTTTGGGTGAAGGCAGGAAACTCAAGAGTTTTCTTTGGCCATGTGAACTTTGATAGGTCAATTAGACCTATCATGCTAAACAGATAAGAGGTTCAAGAATCAAGAACTAAGCAAATGGGTGGTGCTGAAAATATTAATTTGCCTGCGATCAGTGTTATTGTTAGGTGTCTTCTTGTCAGCTCCAACTCATGGTGACCATTTGTACAACAGACTGAAAAGTTGCCCAATTATCAGCCTCATAATTGTTGTTACATTTGAGCCGATTGTTTCAGTGACTGGGTAAATCTATCTTGTTGAATGTCTCCCTATTTTTCACTGACCCTCTACTTCACCAAGTATCGTATTGGCTCCTCCTGATAATATGTTCAAAGTGAGACAAAGCCATCTTTGCCTCTAAGGAACATTCTTTCTCCAAGAGTAATTTGTTGGCTCTTCTGGAAGTTCATGATTTATTCATGAATTTTTTTGTTAATGCCACAATTCAAATGCGTTAGTTCTTTTTCAGTGTTTCTTTTTCATAGTTCAGCTTTTGCATGCAGATGAGGCCACTGAGAAGACCATGAATTGGGTCAAGTGCACCTTAGTCATTGTCTTAGTTATCTAGTGCAACTATCTAGTGCACAGTAATCAAAGTGACAACTTTGTGTCTTAAGATTTTAAAAAGGTCTTTTGCAGTAGATTTATGCAATGCATATAAAACCCAATCATGTACTCAATGATTTCTTATCTTTCCATGGTCTTTCCATGGGTGGTGACCCAAGAAGAAATAAATTCTTGAAAACTCTTGTTCTTTCTTTCTTCATTCTTTATCATAATGTTGCTTATTGGCTCAGCTGAAAGGATTTCCATTTTCTTTATAGTTAGGTATGATCTATAACCAAGGCTTTAGTCTAACATTCATCAGTATGTGCTATAAGTTATCTTCATTTTTGGCAAGTAAGGCTATGTTATCCACATATCTCAGCTTGTTAATGCGTCTTCTAATATTGATACCATGCTCTTCATAATGTATTCCAGTTTCTTGAATTATTTGTTTTGTATACAGGTGAGAGGATAGAATCCTGTAAAGTGTTTCCAATTTTAAGCCATACAATATCCCCTTGTTCTATTTGAGCAACTACCTCTTTATCTGTGTTCAGGTTCTGCATGACCACATACAAGTGTTCTGGAATTCCCATTCTTCATAATATTAACCTTAATTTGTTGTGATACACACAGTTGAATTCAATTGTGTTGTTGATGAAACACAGGTAAGCATTTTTCTAGTATTCTCTGCTTTTGGCAAAGATACATCTGACATCAGTAATGATATCCCTTGGTTTACACCCTCTTTTGAATCTGGCTTGAATTATCTTCAGCAAAGATGATATTTGAAGACATAACAACTGATAAGAGGGTAGAAGAAGATACAGGAGAGGATCAATAACTGAATACTGGGAACTTCAAGACTTAGAGAGAAAAGTCTCTATCTCTTAGAGAGACTTTTCTCTCTAAGTCTTGAAGAGCTAGTCTTAGGGCTCTTTCTTTTAAAATGTGTCTTTTCCTAATTTTTTTTTTTTAAGTTTTTACTGTGAATTATGTGGGTTTGCATGGGAGGACATCGGTTTTACATTCATCCTATCGTATTTCGTTTCATTGCAATGATCACAATCCCTTCTCTTCTCACTTGATGGTCCCAGGGACCTCCGCTCCAATCACTCCCCTCCTTTTGTCAAAAAACATCTACCTCTACATTTCCAAACCTCAAAGTTAGTCCTGATGGCAATTATTCACTATTGCACCACAAGAATCTTATCCCCATTTCCTTTCACCAGCCCAGTCCCACCAGATTGGAAATCTTTCAGTAGATGTTCTACCTACCCCTGCCTGGACTGGAACTAGGCTCCCTCTTGAAAGCATGTAAGCCAGTCACTTCTTGTCTTTATAAACGCCCCCCTTCCCCCATTTTGTGGGTTTTTTTTTTTGTGATGTGTCATGGAGTTGGTTCCGACTCATAGTGACCCTATACAGGGTTTCCAAGGCTATACATCTTTATGGAAGCAGAAAGCCTCATCTTTCTCCCATGGAACAGCTGGTAGTTTCAACCTGCTGACTGTGAGGTTCGCAGCCTGATTTGTAACCACTACCAGAGCTCCTTCCATTTTGGGTAGCCAATGTCTAAGTTGCCTATCCCTTTCAACCCTGTGTTGAAAGGAGTGATCCTTTCTGAAAGATTTGTTCTCTTTTTTGAGTTACTACATCCATACATATGGGTAAAGTTCATCAAATTGTAGTGGGTTACTCTTTTTTTTTTTTTCTTCTCTCTTCTTTCTTCTAGTCGAGTTCTGGTCATCCAGCCATCGAAGCCAGGTCAAGTGGGTACTATCTGCAAGTGTGGGTGTTCTTGTGCATCTCCCCTCACTTCATCTCAGCTGGACGCTTCACTCTCCACTCTAGTGCTCTGTGGCCATGTCACTGCCTCTGGGCCCAGGAATCCCTGGGTTATG
Organism: Chrysochloris asiatica; assembly: GCF_000296735.1. Lineage (NCBI taxonomy): Eukaryota > Metazoa > Chordata > Mammalia > Afrosoricida > Chrysochloridae > Chrysochloris > Chrysochloris asiatica. Next base: position 13,397,630 of record NW_006408520.1, read on the forward strand.
TCATAACTGCTGGCCATCCAGGTCTCCACATAGGTTCACAGGAGTCTATTGAATGTGGTCGGACTTAGATCCCAACTTCATTGTTGTTTTTTCTCCCTCTTCCCCTTATCTGTGATTAGTATGGTCACCAGCCAGACCACATGCCTGCTTGTGTATTCCCCTTGAGTGTTAGTCTTGGAAGGGAGTTTGCTCAGAGAGGACCCGACCACTTGACTTGATGGCTCCCAGGCGAACAGCTTACTTGTTCTTGTAGTAATCAATCAGACTGCCATTATTGTTTCTGGTTTTTCCTGCTGGTCTTTCTTCATGAAGTATCTTCTGCTCTTCTAGACGTTCCAGGCTGTCTACTCGTCCTTTCCAGTGGAAATTTCCCACCTCAGACAATTCTGGATGTGTTGCGGACCGTGTAAGACTGGTCAGAGGTTCGAGGCCCTATAGGCCCGAGTGTAACAAATGAGGCC
>NW_006408520.1:13399310-13416608 GCF_000296735.1 Chrysochloris asiatica
TCCCCTCCTCTCATCCCATACATCTCGATGATCAGCAATTTTATATATATATAAAACCTTTTGGGTGGAATCTTTTTCTTAGTCTTTTACAATAATGATCCTATGTAGTATTTCTCCTATTGTGACTGACTAATTTCACTCAAAGGAGCTCTGGTAGAGTAGTGGTTACGAATCGGGCTGCGAACCGCAACGTCAGCAGATGGAAACGACCAGCCGCTCCGCGGGAGAAAGAAGAGGCTTTCCTCTCCCGTAAAGATTTACAGCCTTGGAAACCCTGTTCAGGGTCGCTATGGGTTGGAACTGACTCCAAAGCACTTAACAACAACAATTTCACTCAGCATAATGTCCTCAAGTTTCATCCATGTTATATGGTGGCTTGCAGCTTCCTTGTTCTTCAATGTAGCATAGTATTCCATTGTGTGTATGTGCCAGTTTGTTTATCCATTCTTCAGTAGATGGGCATTTAAACTATCTCCATCTTTTTGCTATTGTAAATAGTGCTGCTATGAACATTGGTGTGCATATATCTACTCTGGTTATGGCTTGTATTTCTTGTGGGTAAATACCAAGTAGAGGAATTGGTGGATTATAAAGCATTTCTATTTCCAACCTTCTGAGGAAGTTCCATATTGCTTTACAGAGTGATTGGACCATTTTGTAATCCCACCAACAATGCAGGAGGGTCCCAGTCTCTCCACATCCTCACCAGCATTTATTGTTCTCTATTTTTTTGATCTTTGTTGTTATTGCTGGTGTGAGATGATAGCTCATTGTTGTTTTGATTTGCATCTCTCTGATGGCTAGTGATCATGAACATTTCTTCATGTTTGTTGGATGCCCAGATCTCTTCCTTGGTGGAGTATCTGTTCATGTCCTGTGTCCATTTTTTAATTCAATTATTTGTCTTTTTCTTGTAGAGGTGTTGTAGTTTCCTATATATTTTAGAAATGAGTCCCTTATCTGATGTGTCATTGCAAAACATTTTTTTCCCATTTTGTGGGTTCCCTTTTTACTCTTTTGGTGAAGTCTTTTGATGCACATAAGTTTTTAATATGTCTCAATCATATGGTCTTTTTCTAATTTAACAAAAATATTTTTCAGGATTCTCCAGAAAAAGAGATTTTAAATAACAGTCTCACGCCTTTGTGGAGGTTAACAATTGAAAAAATCTGTAGGGCAGATGACAGGCTAGAAACCTCCTCAGGGTTTGTACATTACAGTCTAAGGAAGAATTCCTTCTTCCCTGAGAAACGTGTTTTCTTCTTTTAAGGCTTTGAATTGATTTGATGAGATTCACTCAATCATCTAGGGTAATCTCCTTTACTTAGAGTCAACTGATTGCAAATATTAATCACATCTACAAAAATACCTTCACAGCAACATCTAGAATAGTGTTTGACCAAACATCTGGGCACCATAAACTAGTCAAGTTGACATATAAAATTAATCAGCACAGTATTATGTGGTCAAAACCCTGAATATGATCACTCATATTTTGTCCTTCTGAAATCTATTGATTTATCCAATCTGTGAACAGTTCTTAACCATTTTCAGTGTGGATATGCATCCTCTCACTTTTGATCATGTATGCAACATGGAAGGAAAGTACAAATATATAAAAATGTGATCACAGAACTTTATTTGACAATTTGAATAATCAAAAATAACTTCAGGATCTTTCACATTTCTATTTAAAGGAAAGACAGACTATTCCATGGTTGACACTAAGTTTGGAATCTCTGAATTTGCTTATGATACTTGACATTTTAAAATCCAGGAAATTGACATCTTCATACAAGATTGTGTATCTGCATAAATACTAAACATTTGCAAGAAGTTGTCATAGAGCTTATAAATTAGTTAAAAGAAATCTAATGATAGTGTTATGGAGACCTTTTCCACAAGTACTTGTAAATACAACATAATAGTAAACTCACAAATTTAAGGTGCTCAGATATTGTTGCTGTTGTCAAGTGCCATATAGCTGGTTCTGAGTCACAGTGACTTTGTATAGCATTTCTGAGGGAGAGTCCAGTGGGTTTTAACTAAGGCTTAGACACGATAATAATAAAAAAAAAATCAAGAGTGTGTGTATTATATAATATTTGAGATGACAAATTTTTATTAAGTTGTTTTGTATGCATCACTTGATCACCCTATGCTTCCATTTATCTGTTTATTATCCTTTTAAACTGTTTTTTTTTTTTTTTCTCATAGTTTTACTGTTACAAATGGGAGTACTATGGCTCTATGGTATTAACATCAGACTGTGAACTACAAGGTTGGTTGTCTGAGCCTACCCCCAGCCCATCTTAGGGAGAAAGATGAGGCTTCCTGCGCTCACAAAGATTTATAGACTCGGAAACACTAAACATGGTAGATATGAGTAAGAACAGACTCAAAGGCACTTAACAACAACAACAGCTGTTACAAAACAGTAGGAAACAAACAGTATATATTGCTTCTGATAGGAATATTCTTAAGTTTATTCTTATTGACCATCTCAGACAATGTCAGTGGTCATTCTGAACTTCGGTTGACTTCTTGATTGAATTGCTATTACTGTTGTAGTTGTTTAAGTGTTGTCAAGTCAGTTCTGACTCATAGAGACCCTGAATAGGGTTTCCAAGGACTAGCTCATGGGTTTGAACTGCTGACCTTGAGGTCTGAAGTCCAGTGCTGATCTACTAACTGCCATCAAGTTGATTCCAATTCATGGCGATCTCATGTGTTACAAAGTAGAATTACTCTATAGGGCTTTCTTGGATGCAATCTTAGCAAAAGCAGTTCACTTTCTGCTAGTGTATTCCTTCTGGGATACCACTGAAAGGCATTTTCTCCTGCAGTGCTGCTGGGTGATTTGAACCACAAACCTTTAGGTTAGCATTTGAACTCAAAAGGATCTAAAATCAGTGCAGGTTAAAGGAACTATAAACAGGTGTGGACTGGGGTGATGTTTTTGTCCTGGGCCTGCCGCTGCTGTGCTGGGTTTGATTTCGCCTGCTGTTTTGATAAGGAGTAAGACTTTGAAATTGATCCCTTTGTAGAACCATAACAGGAAATTTTTGACATGTGTCACACAAAGAAGGAGCAGAACTACCAGCCACCCACCTTGCAATCTGGCCCTGGTCTCTAGTTCCAACCCTAATTCCTCTAATCAGACATCTTGACAGTAATAGACTAGCCCAACATCAGGGACATGCTGTTGAAACAGAAGTAGTAATACCCATAGAGAAGAGAAATTTCACAGATTATTTATTAGTAGTAAAGTACTTTGAGACTAACAGATGACAGGCAGTATGAGTTCAAATAATTCTGTTATCAGAAGTAGGGTTTTAAATATATATGCATGAGAGATTCAGCAGGAAAAGGAAGTGGAGTCTAAGATGGTAAATTCTATACTTTGGGGGAATTTGACACTCATTGCTTGCTGGCACATGTTAGAAATATTTAAGTGGTTGGGCATTTATTTTAGCAACTGACAAGTTATAGGACTTAATACCTAATAGGTGGATGATGGGTTGTTATTGCTTTCAATTCGGTAGAACAAACAAAAGAAAATTTGGGGTTGTCATTGTGACATTCAGAGTTATTCCCACCCCTTAAAATTGTTGCCTTTTGCCACGTAGACACTATTTCATCAAGTGTGCTTTAAATTCAAATTTGGCTCTCTATGCAGAACCGTGGTAAACACACTCTTAGAATAGTAAAGCATCACAACAGTGTCAGCATGCCATTATAAACACCCAGAGCCTAGCCCCACTGTCATTTTTCTCACAGTTACTGAATTTGTCATATATGATTTTTGGTTCATATTGGAAAATTACTAAGAAAATTACAGTTCAAGTAATTTTAACCATAATTTAAAAAAATTAGTAGCATTTGATAGTCAAAGAAAACAATGTCTTTTTTGTTTTGAAAAGTAAAGTTACTATAATTAGTTTAGATTATAATATTGGCACAGAGAATACAGTGCAAAATACTCATCTTGAAAATGTGCATTGTTGTACAGTTAAATCAGTTTAAAAACTTTAGCATAATACACTATACTTATATAAAATCTCTCCTCTGAGTTTCCCAAAATGTTCTACAGATATTAATTAAATCCCACAATGTCCTTGTGAGAAAAGTATTACGTACTACTCATTTTTATAATGCAAATAAAACTTGGTGGAGAAAAGTAACATACCAGGATCACAATAAAGTAAAACATTTAGAACTCATAGCTTCTGAAAGTATTAACAGACATTTTGAAACACTATAAGTTCATATAAATTGTATGTAAAAGCAAGTAGTTTCAATGACCATTTAGAAGTTCATTGTTCTGTAATAGTTTTTGATGAGAGATAAGTCATACTACTTCATAATTGCAGAAGAGGATAAAATTAGGTACATAGGGTCATGGTGGATTGGCAGTAGGCCCTAAATATGAAGTTAGACATTTCTGGCCTATTTTTGGTTTTTAACTTGGTGATATTTTTCTGAAATGAGTCACAAAATCACTAATAAAATATGTACAATATGCAACAATATCTGATACACTCTTGACATTGTAGAATTCTAGTCTTCGTAATCCAGTAAATGCACATTAACATACATATTTTGCTTAGAAAATATTCACTAGCCTCAATAGTTTATGTATGTATAAAATATATTGTGACTTGTTAAATGTATAAGGTGGATCTAGAATCCCTGAAAACTATGTGGAAACTCCTAGTAGCCTCAACATGCTCTAAGTATGATCTCTCAGAGAGGAAAACAATCCAATGATCTACTTTTTAAAAAAATTATTGAAACTTAACGTTAAATCTCCTAGTGAAAATGGATGTTCATGGAGAGAATAATTTTAGTGGAGCAGATTTTTGGGCTATCCAGTGATGCATAAAGGGTCCTTTGCCTTAACAACAGTCTCTGAGCAGATACCCAAGTAATTACTAGCTAGTGATTTGAATTCAGGTAATGGTAAACGGGAAGAGCAAGAGAGATGTCTAAATAACTCACTCGAGTATTACTTCAGCAATTTAGCACTTATGTAGACAAATGCTTAGGAAACACAGGGAATCATTGTCCAAGTCAAAGATTCTACTATAAGGAAAATTCATTTTTAGAAAGGCGGCTTTAGATTCACAATGACTAAGAAGAGGACCAGAAAACAAAAGCCTGTTTTTAAATATGAAGATCAATTCATGCATTAAACAAAATATTTATTCAATGCTTCTTATGTGCCAGACACAGTGCTAGATTCTAGCAATTGAGTAGGGAATAAAACAGACCCATGTTTAGCCCCCCAGGGTCAATAGACTGGGTTACAGAGAATAAAAGCCAGACAATCATAACATCTTGTATATTACAGGTGCTAAGAAAGGGAAAAAAAGGGAAATTAATGAATTTAAAATGTGAATCTCCAACTCTGATAGAACATTAGATGTTATTCATTAGCTTTTTATTAAATGCATGAATTGTAATATGCTTATGTTAAAATATATATCCACAACTGTGGAAACATAGTATATAGTCACATTTAAAAAGTGGATTTTCAAGTGTTATTGAAAATAAAAGCTATTATATAAGACTATAATACTAAGATGTTGGAGACATAGACTTCAAATGAAAATAACATTTTTTTCTATTTTAAGGTTGCATTATAAATGTGTGGCAAATTGTACCTGCATTTTTATGTGTAAGTATATAAGCTAGGACAAAAGAGAACACTAGACATTAGATCATGTTATTATCATTCTATCTTGTATCATTTAAATAAAAAATAAGAAATAAAAGATATAATTTGAAAACACTTGTACTCCATGTACTCCAAAATTTTGGTATCTTACTTTTATTTATAAATACAAATATTTATTATAAAAATGTGTGTGTAATTTATTGAAAAATCATAGGAAAGTGTAAGGGAGCTTCAATAAACTCATCGGAAAATTGAACTAAAAGATGCTGATATTTTCCCCAAACCTTTGAAGTCCCTTTGTATAACACTATTTGGATTTAACATGTGTTAAATGTTTGTGTGTATGTATAAAGGAAATGAAAAACCAATGCAAACAAAACAAAAACAGCAACAACAAAAATAAGCCAACCCTGTTGCCACTTAGTCTATCTGACTCATGGTGACCCCTTTTGTTTCAGGGTAGAACTGTGCTGCACAGAGTTTTCTAATAGCTACTTTTTAATAAGTAGATTTAGTGCCCTTTCTTATGAAACATACCTGGTGAATTCAAACTGCCAAACTTGTAATTATTGTTGTTAAGTGCCGTTAAGTTGATTCCGACCCATAGCGACCCTGTATAGGGTTTCCAAGGAGCAGCTGGTGAGCTTGAACCACTGACCTTGCAGTTCAAATGACTTTAAATTAGAGCACATTAACCATTTGTACCACCCAGAGACACATATAAAAGGAAGAAATGAGCAAATAAGAGAGTAAAAGAAGAAAGGGATGGTGTAAGTAGAGAGAATAAGCAAAAGGCCTTTTTGTCTCACTCTGATAATCACGTATATTTTAAGCTAATTATTTCTGAATATATTTTAAAATCAATTAATTGTTTAAATTTCTCGGAGAAATTTCCTTTTTAACTTTGCTATAATATTTTTATGTAGTGTAATAAAACCAGTAAATATGTTTCCTATATTAAAATATTATATATATGTCTTGTGGAGACATTGGAACATCCCACTTTTTTTTCCCCCTCTCCCTTCAGCAACTTCATCAACACCTTGGAAATGTGAGATTGAATACAAGAAGACTTTGAGTTTGAGAAACAAGGACTTAGGATGGTTGTTAACTTACTTTCATCTTATTTGATTCCATTTTCTTTCTCTATTTCCTATTTCTTAATGTGCTTCTTTTTCTGTTATCCCTTCCCCATCATCTTTCTCTATTCATTTCAAGTACTTCTGACCCTGCAGTATAATGTTCAAGAAATTAATTATTTTGCAAAATATTTATCATTTGAAAGCTATTATGTAGTGTCATAAAAGGATAATATAATGTAACTGATATACATAGCAATATATACATTTCATGGATATAATACCCTAAAACTTTAAAGAGAATTTCTCTTATTTAATCTTCAATACAGGGCGAAGTGCTTGTAAAATTTGTGTTTTCTTCTGCTATAGGGCGTTTTATTGTTGTTGTTAAGTGCTATTGAGTCGGTTCCAACTCATAGTGACGCTGTATAGGGTTTCCATGGAGCAGCTTGTGACTTTGAACTGCCAGACCTTGTGGTTTGCAGTACTGTGCTGATTCTACAGTGCCACACCAGAAGTCCATGACGGACATGTGGTGGTGGTGGTGATGTGCAGTGGAGTCGAACTGACTCATAGCGACCCTGTACGGGGTTTCCGAGGCTGTAAATCTTTACGGGAGCAGAAAGCCTCCTCTTTCTCCCACGGAATAGCTGGTAGTTTCGAACTGCTGACCTTGCGGTTCGCAGCCCGATTCATGACGACTACGCTACCAGAGCTTCTTATGAATGGGCATAGAATGGTAAAGTTCTTGACTTCCCAGTCATGTTTGCAGGTTGTGCTGGCCATAAGACATAGCTTTGGTCAATGCTGATGTAAACAGAGATTTTCTGTGAAGGCAAGTCCAGAAGAAAAACATTGTAAGAAGATGGCATATATTTTCTTCCTTCCTGGCACCATATTTCATATTTTCAGATAATGGTAACCATGCTATAAATGTGAGTACAGCAAGGAGAAAGATGGAATGAGTCTAGGCGTTTGATGGCATTATAGAGTACCTACAGCATAAATTCATGAATTTATGATTATGAAAGAAAAATAAACTCTTAAGTTGTTTAAAAGAAACCTATTGGTAATGTTTTCATTTTAATTTTAGTTGAATGTATCAGGAGTTGGATAGCTAACAGATTTATTTTACTTTTCTGTTCACAAAAAGGAGTACCTCCCAGGGGCATAAAGTGTGAAAACAGTGCTCTTCTTGGTTAAGTATGCTACTGCAGTGAGCAACCAAGATACTAGCAACACAGAGGAGAAATGAAATTGACTATTGTTCTTAGAAAGGAAATAAGTTTCATTCCCATGACTTCCTTATAGGTTAAGAACGATGACTGATGAAATCCGAGAACCAAGTACAAATGGAATAAACTATAGACAAGAGAAGTTGCCCTGGGTTCTGGAAAGACTATATAGATGTCACTCAAATACATGGAACCAGAAAGGCTAGAATAAGGGACACTGAATCAGAAGTTTTGGTACAGGTCAGAAGGAAAGACGGATGGAAAACTCTTCACTTCATAAACCATTATGAATGATGTTCAGAACTTTCCAAAGATTAGAACTTTATAGATTTTATATGCATATATACTGTTATGGACTGAATTATATCTCTAAACGTCCTAACCTTTGGATTTATTAATGTGACTATTTAGAAATGTTGCTGTTAAGTGCCGTTGAGTTGATTCTGACCCATAGCGACCCTGTATAGTGTTTCCAAGGAGCGGCTGGTGAGCTTGAACCACCGACGTTGCAATTCAAATGACTTTGCAGTCTGACGCATTAGCCCACAGTGCCACACCAGGATTCCATTTAGAAATAGTGTTTGTTAATTAGGTTAACATGAGGTTATCCTGGAACTGTTGGGTCCTATTCTTTTAGGAATGGTGTCCTTATATAAGAAAAGATGTACAGAAGCAAGGAGATAGAGGAAGGATGCTGCAACTTCCAGCCAAGGGACAGCTGTTGTTGTTGTTAATCCATAGTGATCCTGCATACGGTTTCCAAGAAGTGGCTGGTGAGCTCGAACCTCTGACCTTGTGGTTCAAACCAACTTTGCAGCCCAGCGCATTAACCCACAGTGCCACATGTTTATACAGGGTCACTGTGGGTTAGAACCGACTCGACGGCACATAACAACAACAACAAGGAACACCCAGAGCTACTATAAGCTGAGAGAGAAAGAGAGACAGAGAGATGGAACAAATTCTTCATTGAAGCTTCAGAAGATGTCAACATGGCTGATACCCTGATCTCAAGATACCCAACTTCCAGAACTATGAGACAATAACTTTTGTTTTTATGAGTCATTTAGTTTGTGGTATTTTGTTATGGCAACTCTAGGAAACCAACACACTATCGATCACTTATAACTTAATTTGTGTGTGTGCTTTTTTTTTTTTTTTTTTTCCTTAGTACCTTAATCACAAGAATTCTACAAAATAAGCAGGTCAGACAATGCCAATTTTGTATTTCATATATCCCTTGTAGTGATTAGAGGAGAAAATTGCCAGGAATGTTATGTGAAATTACCAGGCAATGTATGGAAGGGTTTCCCCCATGGAGATTATTAAGGCAAAATAAAATGAAATCATTAAGGAATGAGAAAGAACTAGAGCAGATGAATAACACGTCTAGGATAATCACCTAGCTGCAATAGTGAGCAATATATACAAAGACCAAGGTTAAAAAGCATAAAAAGAGGGCAGATGGACTAATACTTAACAAGTTCAACATGTATTTTGTAAGTCAGAAGCTGGAAGAATGCAACCAGTATTTTTTTCAGTAAGTTTTCTAGGCTTTTGGAATATTACTCAGCTATGCTTTTAAATTGTGTATGGTAGGCTAATTATATAACTCACTTAGATTAATAATGGAATGGGAGAGAAAAGTTTCATTGTATTAATGCAGTAGATAATATACATAAGACAAACAATGAGATTGAATATATAATCTAATCATGCAAAATTATTATTTCCTTAGGGTTCTTCCTAGGAAGGTAGTAAAAAGGGGATTAAAGATGGGCTTCCACGTCTTCAGCCTATAACTGATTGGAATACCTAAAAGATGTTCTATAATTTGCTCAGTGAAATGGGTCTCTTGAGGAGCATTTGCAGTGTATAGGCCTTTAGGTGAATCCTGATCCCCATCCAGAACCTCCTGAGGTGGGACATCCCACTAGAAAGGACAAGTAGACCCACCTGGAACAGCTAGTGTGACAGAAGATACATTTTCAAAAAAAGATCATCAGGAAAAATCCAAAACAAAAATGGCAGTATGATTGGCTACTACAAGAATAAGCAAGTTGTTTACCAGGAAGCCATCAAGGCAAGCAATCAATTCCCTTCAGGACAAGCTCCCTTTTAAGACTGAAACTCAAAGGGAACACATGAGCAGGAATGTAAGCTTGCTGGCGACCACATTGGTCTACTGGTGAGTGGAAGAGGGGGAAAGACAGCATTGAAGAATTGGTGAATTCAATCATGTTCCATAGACTCCCATTGACCTGGAGATGAGAGAGAGAAGAGGAAGGGCTGGTTGGTCCAAAGTGTGGTGAGATCAGGAGACACCTGAGCCCATGGACAAGGACATAGCTGCAGAGGGCTAGAACTGAGAGTGAAACATCCTGCTGATATGAAGTAAGGGGAGATGCACAAGAACACCCAAACTTTCAGACAGTACCCTTTTGATCTGTCCTCGATGGCTTGATAATCAGAACTTGAGTAGAGGAAGATAAAAAAGAAAAAAATATTTTTTGATAAAGGAAGCAAGGGTAAGTTGCTACATTTTGATGAACTTGACCTATATTCATGGAGGTAGTAACTGTAAATACCAACAGAGAGGGAAGGAGTCTTCACATCAAGTATCAATGCTAACCCCTCTGTACACAGGGTAGATAGGGATGGGCAACTTAGACATTGGCTACCTAAAATAAGGGGGCAAAAAGGCACAAAGTGACTGACTTACAAGGTTTCAAAGGGAGGGTTTATTTTAGTAGTGTGTGGGGGAAGAAAGAGTCTCCACTAAGTAGTTTTCATCTTGTCTATATGGGTCTGGTTAAAAGAGACAGGGATAAAATTCTTATGATTCAATAGTGAGTAAATAGTTATCATGACTGATTACAACTGTCACAATTGTAAAGGTAGAAGAAGTTTTGTAACAAAAACAGGGGAGTAGTTAATCTTACAGTCCAGAAACAGAGGATCCTAGGACCATCAAGGGAGCAGAATGCAGGACCTTATCCAGAGAAGCAGCGACCAGAGATGGAGGCGGAGATGGGGACATGGAGAGAGGGAACTGCTGAGGACTCTAGATTCATGGAAAGAGAGGGACTGAGACCTGGCATTCAGGAGGTAGGCTTGCAGAATGTGGTATAAATTATTATATATGCCTGGGTGATTAAAAAAAAAAAAAAGAGCTTAAGTGAATAGAAAGAAATACTATTCACTGATGGAACATGGGGGGATTATAATCATTGTAATGAAGTGAAGTATATGATTTGTTGAATGTAAAACTGATGATCTGCCCTATAAACTTTGACTCAATTCACAATAAAATCTTTTAAAAAAAGATTGGTTTTCAAGAAAATCCTGTTTTAAAAAGTAGGAACATGATTTTTTTTTTTTTTTTTTTAAAGGAAGAAATGAAAAGAAAATACTAGGAAAGGGTTGGGCTAGGAAAGTGCTGAGGAATAGAAAGAATAAACAGAGAAACAGAAATAAATATCAATTTACAATAAGCATTGGACTGCCAACCACAGGATCAGCTGTCAAGCCCATCAGCTTTTCTGTAGGAGAAAACTGAGACTTTGTGCTTCTGCAAAGATGTACAGCCTCAGAAAGCCTATACAGGATGGCTATGAGTCAGAACCAACTCCGTAGCACTTAACAACAATGGAGAAGTTGGAAAGCTTATGTGGTTTTATAAATGTATGTGTTTTGTAGTTTTGAAGGGTGTCTTAGGTGTTCAAAGCTCTTTGACCTGGATTATCTCTACCAAGTATATCTGAGATAAGAAGGAACTCCCCAATCAAACTGTCCTATGAGAATTGTGATTCTTAATGGGATGGAGGAGGTTCTTTTCATCAGTGCTTCTTTATTCTCTTATCCTAGAAGGCCACTTGGCTTATAGCAGGCAGCCAAAAGATGTTAGCTTCATGTTCCTACATTTTAGGTAATTTCTACATTCCTAGAAAGATGCTATATACCAGGGATTGAGTAATTGTCACCCAGGATCTAACCATCTGCAGATATGTTTTTGTTTCATCAGTGTACTGCACTTTATAAAATGGAACTTAACTGTTTTAAGATAGGGCTGCCATGTGGTCTAACTTCAGAGAGCATCACCTGGGTATAATGTGGATATGGAGCACATGCATTTTAATTGCAACAGGACCCACCATTATATAGACAGATAGATAGAAAGAACACACAGATTGATACAACAATATTGGCAGTGTTCTTATGTTGGGGATAGGTTTGCAACTGCTCAATTTATTGTGTTACATAAATAATTTATTTTACATATATTTTTACATATGTATCAAATAATAGTCAATTAAAAATAATGGAACAGAAACCTAATTGACTAATTAACTGATTTTTGTTAGCATGGCTGTTCTCAAAGACCAACAACAAACAAATATTGATCTTTATTCCAGAAGACTGAAAATCATAAGCCTTCAAAGAAAGATTTTATTTGTTTTATTATTTAACTTGGCTGAGGACAATGCAAAAATATCAGACATAAACTCCAAAGAAATAAATTATAATATAAAAATATATCACATCTACATCTACACCAATATCTATACAAATGTTATATACATACACACACCAAAGTTCTCATCACATTTTTTTTTTCCTTCAGAACCAAAATTATTCCAGTAATGTGTCAAGCTTTTTGTGATTTCTGATGTAAGAGGGAGAGAGAGGACAAAAAGAATCATGGGAAAAAGAAATATATAATAGTTGTAGAACCCTCCTCTCTATCAATCTGACATGCTAATAAGAAGCAAACAAGCAGGATAAAACTCTTATCAAATTCCCACTATTTCATCTTGAGGCACTGTACCATTTAATAGGTTTGCCCAAGTATATTCCACACATTCTAAACGATATAGTAAATTTGGAACTGCTGTGGCTCAACCAAATTTAGCTAAACTGAAGAGTTAAGCTAAGGTCACAAGAGAAAATATTTCCACTTAGTATTCTGCATAATTCATGCTTTTCTTAATCTCATAGACTTCTGCCTATAGCAAAATCTGATTTTAGTCTTTTATATGAAAAATTCATTTCACAATCAATTTGAATAGCAAAATTACTTTGTTTTCCTTCTGGAGAATTAGCCAAAGAGAAGAACCAGATATAGTAATGTGTTGCTATGTTGCATCTCCATTATTTAAGTTACACGTGATGATTTTTCAGAGTATAATGTTCCAGGAATCAGACAGCTCACAGCAGTATGCTTTCGTATATGCTCTGGAAGGAGGCAAACAAGTGTTTCTTGGTGTAAGCTAGAGTAGTTTCTGTCTTTTATGCTTCCAGCAAGTCTTGAGATGCTACACATGAAAACACAGCTTTTCTTCATTCATTTTAATGGGTAGCAAGGAATTTGGAATTTTTAGGTTCAGAAACTGATACAGTCTTACTTTGACCTTTCTCAGTATGCTAAATGCCCTCCAGTACTCTGCACTGGAGTGTGGCAAGCAGAGCTGAATTCTCATCAATCTCATGAAGGAAGGCAATGCATCTGATCTCCTGAATAGTTTCAAACCACTGCTTCAGTAATTCAAAATACGTGGTAGTAGTCCATTTGCTGCAATGGTGGCTGCATCAGTGTCTATAAGCTGACGTACTGAATATTCATCCAAGGGCCGATCCTTGTCTTCCTTATCACAAATATCCAATTTTCTGATGTCATTGCCTTCTAATCTTTAATTTAGAGGAAGGATGTAACATACATTTTAGTAAATCCTCTTCAGAAAAAATAAATTATCTAGAGAGATTCTAACCTCTCTTTAGACAGGAGATTCATTTGATACCATGAGCCTCACCAGAAATTCAACGGCAAATTATTTTCTAAGGTGATAAGAAAATTTGTAAACAACTTCACATGAATATCAAATATAGAGCTAAGACTAGTTTTTGTCATAGAAACCAAATTTGCAAATCTCTTGCTGCTGAGTAATTTCTAACTTATAAAGACCCTATAGGATGGAGTAGAACTGTCCTATAGGGCTTTACAGACACAGACTGCCACATTTTTCTCCTGCAGCCAAACACTTAACCAATGAACACACTATAATGATCATAGAATATTTCCCATAGCAAAGCAATTGCTGGAATTGTGAGATTTTTTTTTTTTTTTCAGAAGAATAATAGCATAAGCTACAAATTATCTTATGATATTAATCAGAATTTTCATGTTTTTTAAAAAAGACCCAGACTTTAAATACCAAAGTAGTTTCATTATTAACTTTAAAAGATGGTAAATAATAGAAACAGCGGTTTGATGCCAAAATTGAATGCTTGGTGTTAATCTCACTCAGTGAAAGTAATGTTTAGTCAAATTTATTGCTGAACCTTTCTTGGTAACACTAGTTTTCTTTTCCTGGATTATCTTGTGTTTCAGAACCAGCTGCTGTCCAGTAGATTCCAACTCAAGGAGACTCAAGGTGTGTCAGAGAAGCTCTATGCTCCAATAGAGTTTTTCAATAGCTGATTTTCAGAAGGAGCACACCAGGCGTTTTTTCCAAGGTGTCTTTGAATGGACTTGACCCTACAAATATTTGATTAACAGTTGAAAGCATTAAGTGTTTGCACCACCCAGGGACTCATATGTCACAAATGGTAGCTTCTACTATTAACTACAGACCTCTTCTATTTCTCCTTTCACTTCCAAAATCTTGCCAGGGCTTAGTTTTACCCACGAATCATGATTTTTTTCTTGTTTGTTATTTTAAAGATTATTCTAGTACTCTGTTTGTCTGAGTAAATCATTAGATACATCACAGATTAATCTAGGTCTTTCATATCTGTTGTATTATGGATTTGAATATTTCAAAAGTGTCTAAGTTCCTTAGCAATATAGATATTCATATAGACTTGAAGTTAGAGCTTGAAGCTAGAAGTAAATTTGCACTTCAATTGCATCATGCTTTTTTTTTTTTTTTTTATAATTCAAGACTCATAAGAAGTTCCCTGGCTACCCTTCTTCCAACTTTCCCCAATGATAATTCCTTTTGTAACTGTCCTATATTATCAAAACAGGAGTTTTTCACTGGTGTAATACTGCTAAGCAAACTACATGCTTCAAATTTCAATATTTCACATGCATAGTTTCCTTTGTGCTTGTTTTCTTTGTATAGGTTTGTACATTTGTGTGTGTATATGTGTGTGCTGTCGTTAAGTGCTATTGAGTCAGTTCTTACTCATAGTGACCCTGTATAGTGAGTGTGAACAGCCAACTTTGCGGTTCAAACCAACCTTGAGGTCCAGTGTTACCTTACAGCTCTGTATGTGTGTGTAGGCCTATGAAATGTTACCAAATGTATACATTTATGTAACCACCCCTACAATCAGGATACAGAACTATGTTTCTCACTATAAAGAAACTTCATTGTACTACTCCTTTATTGTCACACCTTCCCAGTCCTAACCTCTGACAATTACTGATCAATTCTCTGATGTTTTATAATGTGGTCCTACAGTATGCAATCTTTTGAGACTTGCTTCTCTCACTTAGCAGGATGTTCTTGAGAGTCATCCCTGTTTGGGCATGTACAAGTATTTTGTATTAGTAAATCTTTCCTTTATATTACTGAGTAGTATTCCACTATATGGATGACTTGTTTATGCATTCACTCTTTGAAGGACATTTGAGTTGTTTCTAGATTTTGGTTATTACCAATAAAGCTGCAATGAACATTTGTGTGGATATAAGTTTTCATTTCTCTATGGTAAGTAGGACCATCAAAGTAGGACCATCAAGGGAGAAGAGCATAAGCCAAATGCAGGACCTATACACAAATGTTTGACAAATGATATTTGTGCATAGATAATGACTTTTGCTGCATACATATGCAAGAATATGGAGGAGTATGGTGGTTGTGGTTATACGCCGTGGAGCCGGTTTCGACTCTTAGCAAACCTTTATAGGGTTTCTGAGGCTGTAAATCTTTACGGGATCAGAAAGCCTCATCTTTCTCCCACAGAACAGCTGGTAGTTTCGAACTGCTGACCTTGGGGTTAGCAGCCCAACTCATAACCACTATGCTACCAGAGCTCCTTGTGGTGGGTATATAGGGGGCAAAATTATGAAACTTCTTAGACATTATCAAGCACTTTGAGGGAATGAGTTGCTGGGAATGAAGATTTAGGATCACAGTCTAGGGGGGACATCATGGTAAATTGCCATAACATAATCCACAAATGATGTTTTACATCCTATATTGCTGAGAAGCAAGTGGATCTTAAAAGCAAATGAGCAACTGTTTAAGGTGCAACTGTTTGTCTTTCCCTGGGTGGAGGAAAGAAGAGTGATAAAAATTGAAGCCACTTAGAATCAATAAGTCCAGTAGACTAATGGAGCATGTGAACATCTTTCACACCAATCCTGACACCAGAAGATCTAGTCAGTGTCTGGCTAGCACTACCAACTGTTCTGAAGGGAATCACATTAGAAGGTCCTGAGTAGAGTAGAAGAAACTGTGGAACAAAACTAAAAAATATATTAAAAATACCAGGTTTACTGGTTAGAAAGAGACTGGAAGAACCTGAGACTATGGCTCTCGGTAACATTTCAGGTCTACAACTGAACTCACCCTTGTGGCTTAATTATCATCTAAGCAATAGATAGGTATCTAGTGTAGACAACAACACTAATGAGGTATGCACACTATGGAAGGGTCAACCATTCAAGACTGAAACACCAGCATTTATGTAAGGATGAAATCAGAGTGGTTGGGAAAAAAGGTGGGTAGGAAACAAAAATCACAGGGATGAAATGGGAAAAGTCATGTTATATGAGGGGATTGTAATCATTGAAAGGAAACAAAACATATAATTTGTTGAATTAAAAACTGTTGATTTGCTCTGGAAACCTTCACTCAGTTCACAATAAAACGTTAAATAACAAGGCCACAAACTATGGATTTCCTCCACATTAAGACTCAGCTTGTTATATATACTTTTATACAGTTAGTCTTGTAGAGAAGAAAATTGAAAATATTTTAGTATGCAATGTTTTTTTTTTTTTAAATAGTAAAGCAAATTTGATGGCAAACTCATTTAATTTTCAAGATAACTACTATTTATTAATATATTAAATCATTTCTTAAATAATTTATTAATGTCTTAACGTTTTAATATAAAAGTTTTATTAAGCATC
This sequence comes from Chrysochloris asiatica, assembly GCF_000296735.1. NCBI lineage: Eukaryota > Metazoa > Chordata > Mammalia > Afrosoricida > Chrysochloridae > Chrysochloris > Chrysochloris asiatica. The sequence continues at coordinate 13,416,450 of NW_006408520.1, forward strand.
ATTGTTGTTAAGTGCCTTTGAGTTGGTTCCCACTTACAGTGTTTATTAAGCATTGTTGCTGTTGTCAGGTGCCATCGAGTCGGAACCGACTCATAGCGACCCCATGCACAGCAGAACGAAACAATGCTCGATCCTGGGCCAACCTCACCACCGCTGCCA
>NW_006408520.1:13422343-13425409 GCF_000296735.1 Chrysochloris asiatica
ATCTCTTCAATTCTATTCCTTTGCCCTTTCAATGTATTGTCCATTTCTGATATTCTATTATTAATTGTTTGGACCTCTTTCTGTAGGTTTTGAATTGATGGGTGTGTATTTTGGTGTTTTTTTATGCTTTCTGAATGCCTCCAGGTAGATGTGATCAGGAAATGGGCTTCCCTTTAAGAGTGAGTTAATTTTTAAAATATGAAATAATTTCTATAATTGCTAAAGATAAGTTACTAGTCTAATGCAATAAAAGGTGCCATGGTGAAGTGTGAACGTGTTAACTGATTCAGTGGTTCGAATCCACCAGCTGCTCCACAGGAGAAAGATGTGGCAGTCTGCCTCTATAAAGATTGCAGCCTTGGAAACACTATGGGACCGTTCTTTTCTGTCCTATAGGGTCAAAATGAGGTGAAATCGACTCAACTTCAAACAATTTGGTATTTTGATTTTCATGACAAATTTGTAGTCCAAGCTCATAAGGAAAACACAATAAGAAGTAAATTTTCATTTATTAAAATTAGCAACAAATATTTCTTTGAATATTTGGGACAAAGGATGTTTATAATCCATGAGGAGTTCACAGTTTTTAAAGTAAACCACATCATCATAGCTTGCAAACATAGTATTGGTGCCAGTGTTTTAGTTTAGCACTTTATATCTAGTACACTGTTACAAGCAATCATGCATTTAATACATGGTGTTTGACAATGCTTAGAAATGACAATATCACCCTTTTTCTGTATTCCTACACACTTATAAAAAGCTTTAGCATTTGAGAAAATCTTTCTTACATTTTATCTCCATTGATCCTCAACACAACCTTCAGAGGTAGGCAGGATAGAAATTATTATGCTTATTTAAAATTACACAGACTGATGTAATCGCATTTATATCTTGTAGGGTATGGAAGCTTGTGAGGAAGTTAGCAAAGAGGCTTCATTATATAATACCAACAGAGAACAGAAGATTATCTGACTTTGAAAGCTATTTAAATTCTAATAAACAACAGATAGAACAAGCCTAATCAGAGATCTTTTGTTCTTCATAGATACACACACATTATATGCATATTATATGCCTTTGTTAAGTTTTATAATGATAAGAGGATGATTGTTTTGGTATATGAACCATACTACAAACTAAAAAGATGAAAACACATTGACTATTTTCATATTCTGTTAAGTTTTAATTTTATAATATTTATGCTTTCTAGGGATAATAATTTCAAAAGAAAATCATCAGTTCATTTGACAATTAAAACAAGAGCTAGAGACAATTGATATGAAAATGTAATTTTCAATGTTTGTAATAAGCATTGTTTGGTGTCATTGCTAGATTTCAGAAGCACTGTCATTTGCATTTTCTGTACTTAAATATGTGATTGTGAGTGACTCTTACTTTAAGTCTAGTGGGAATATGTTCTAGTTTAGAGAAAGAAAAACATTTTACTGTATAATATGAATGACCCATAACTCCTAGCTGCCCAAGGCTGATATTTAATTTACATAACAGACACTTTGGCGTTCTCTCAATATTTTCAAAAGAGAATTTTCCTATAATATAGTTGAGTATTGTATTCAGAACACTTGGTATGTGGTGTATCTTTGTTATTGTCCAAACTGACAAAAAAAAAGTATAAACAAAATAAAATCAATTTTCTGATATATACTCTGTTAAAATACATACACACAGGAGATACCATTTTTTATTGAATGTGCATTGAATTTTAAGATAGGTGAAGTACTGGACTCTAATACATATAAAATTGAACTAAGAAAGACCTTTATCTAATTTCAGCACCACTTTGTGTAATTGTAAAATATGGGAAGAGAAAATTGACTCTTATTAATTCTCATTGAAAGATAATTGATGAGATGGCTTAAGAGGTGATTTAAGATAATTCATGGATTTCAAACATCCTGTCCTATTCATAGAAAACTGTTTCTCAGATTATTCACATGTACATTATATATTTTTGACAGTTAATTTGACCAATAGCAAAGATGTATTTAGCATATTATCCCTATTAAAATAACAGCTATAAGAGAAGGGGAGGGAGGATGAAGAAAACAGAGAGGACCAAAGAGAATGAGTAATTACTATCTATTTTGCTCATTTCTTTCTTTCCTTCTTAATGACCTTTTGCTTTCTTCCCATATGATGTTTTTTATATCATCTCATAATTCTTCTGGTTTGGGGCCATTAGTGTCTAATGCATCGAATCTGGTCTTGAGATGATCTCTAAACTCAGGTGGGATATGCTCAAGGTCATATTTTGACTTTCATGGGCTTGCTTTAATTTTTTTTAGCCTCAACCTGAACTTGCATATGGGCATTTGATGGTCTATTTCACATTCTGCTCCTGGCCTGATTTTGACTGTTGTTATGGAGTCTCCCCATCATTTCTTTCCACAAATGAAGTCAATTTGATTCCTGTGTATACCATCTGGTGAGGGCCATGTATATAACCATCTTTTACGCTGTTTAAATAAATGTATTTGCAATGAAGAAGTCATTGATCTTGCAAAATTCTATCATGTGATCTCCAGCAACATTTCTATTACCCATGTCATATTTTCCAATTACTGATTCTTCCTCTTTGTTTCCAACCTTTGCATTCTAATCACCAGTTATTACCATGATAGAATGTTTGATCAATTTCAGACTGAAGAAGTTGGTTGAGTTATTCAATTTCATCATCATTGGCTTTAGTGGTTGCTGTATAAATTTGAATAATATTGGTATTAACTAGTCTTCCTTGTTATTGTTGTTAGTCTTTTGCATAGCAGCCTTATGCAGAAGAGAATGATCTTCAGCCTGATCTTCAGCCAAGCTCACAGTTGTTGCTATGCTTGAGCCCATTGGTGCTGCCACTGTGTCAATCCATCTTATTGGGGTTCTTCCTCTTTTTCACTGACCCTCCCTTTTACCAAACATGCTGTCCTTTTCCAGGGCCTGGTCCCATCTGATGTTGTTGTTGTTGTTGTTAAGTGCCGTCGAGTCGGTTCCGACCCATAGCGACCCTGTACAGGGTTTCCGAGGGTGTAAATCTTTACGGGAGTAGAA
>NW_006408520.1:13429981-13430472 GCF_000296735.1 Chrysochloris asiatica
GTATTACCTTGAGCAAAACTTTGCTTGCTTGAGATATCAAAGAGATTGTCCGATGATTTCTGCATTCCGTTGGGTCACCTCTCTTTGGAATGGGATGACTGAAATTTTTGGTTCAGACCTAAGAAATAGTTAAGAATTCTTAAACTTCTGATATTTTTGTCAAAGAGTTTTAAATAAAATATAAATGAAACATTCCTGGTGTAGCACTGTAGGATAAGCACTGGGCAGCTCACCACAAGTTTGACGGTTCAAAATTACCAGCTGCTCCTTGGAAACCCTACAAGGATCACTATGAGTCAGAACCGACTTGACTGTTGCGGACCATGTAAGACTGGTCAGAGGTTCGAGGCCCTATAGGGCCGAGTGTAACAAATGAGGCCACTGGCCATTAATAGCAAATTGTCTTTCATCTTAATATTCAGTTATATGTATAAAATTAATACACGGAGCCTTTGACAATCCACAGATAAATGTGATATTTTCCTAAAGCC
>NW_006408520.1:13430912-13432138 GCF_000296735.1 Chrysochloris asiatica
GTGCATTACTGGTTGGAAGGCATGCAGTAAAGATTGCAGTGCATTACTGGTTGGAAGGCATGCAGTAAAGATTTCAGTGTATTACAGGCTGGATGGCATGCAGTAAAGATTGCAGGGCAGTGAGTTGCTGCCTGCAGAGGCCACGATGCCTGTAGTCCCAAGCCTGCCCACCAGTGATGTATCCACTCTGTCTTTGGGGTGCTTCATTGTCTCTCTCTTTGTCTCCTTCTGTGTATTCTTGATATATTGCAATCGCCATCAGGTATCTCCTCCTTGTGAACCGAACCCCTATGTCGAGGCAGGTCCCTGACATTTGACGACATTTAACAATAAAACCATACAATATATATATGTTGTTAAGTGCTGTCAAGTCAATTCCGTCTCATAGTAACCCTGTATGCATGGGCGGGGAATGTCCTGCCTGCCTGGCCACATGTTGTTGTTATTGCTAAGTTCCTTTGAGTTGGTTCCCATAGGCTTTCCAAGGAGTGACTGGTGAGCTTGAACCACCTACCTTGCAGTTCAAACTGGCTTTGTAGTCTAGGACATTTACCCACAGCGGCACACCAGTATTGGTTGTTGTTGTTGATGTTGTAGTTAGGTGCCATTGAGTCAGTACCAACTCATAGCTACTCTATGTACAACAGAACGAAACACAAGTTGCCTGGTACTAGTCAAACCTCACAATTGTTGCCATGTTTCAGCCCATTGATGCTGCCACTTTGCCAATCCATCTTGCTTGGGGTCTTCTTTTTCTCTGACCCTCCATCTTACCAAACATGATATTCTTCTCCAGTGATTGGTCCCTCCTGACAATATGTCCAAAGTATGAGAGACGGAGTTTGGCCATCCTGGTCTCCAAGGAGCACTCTGGCTGCACTTCTTCCAACACAGATCTGTTGGAAGTCCAGGTTCTCTTGGCAGCCCATGGTACTTTCAATATTCTACTCCAGCACCATAACTCAAAAGCATCAATTCTTCTGCATTCTTCCTTATTCATTGCCCAGCTTTCATATGCATATGAGGTTATTGAAAATACCATGGCTTGGGTCAGGAGCACCTTAGTCCTCAAGCTGACATCTTTGCTCTTTAACACTTTGAAAAGGTCTTGTGCATCAGATTTGCCTAATGCAGTACATCGTTTGATTTCTTGACTGCTGCTTCCATGAGCGTTGATGGTTTATCCAAGAAGAATGAAGTCCTTGACAACTTCAATCTTTTCTCTG
>NW_006408520.1:13437853-13455192 GCF_000296735.1 Chrysochloris asiatica
TTTCCGAGGGTGTAAATCTTTACGGGAGTAGAAAGCCTCATCTTTCTCCCGCGGACCGGCTGGTAGTTTCGAACCGCTGACCTTAAGGTTCACAGCCCGATTCGTAACCACTACGAATATGTCCAAAATATGAGAGACAAAATCTGGCCATCCTGGCTTCTAAGGTCTTCCTTGTAGGTGTATGGATATTATCCTATCATTGTTGTTATTATGAGCCGTGGAATCGGTTTCAACTCATAGAGACCCTGTACAGGGTTTCTGAGTCTGTAAATCTTTACTGAAGCAGAAAGCCTGTCTTTCTCCCGTGGAACAGCTGGTAGTTTTGAACTGTTGACTCATAGGTTAGCAGCCCGATTTGTAACCACTACTCTACCAGCGCTCCTTTATCCTATCATAGACAACATTATACTTCATCATAGATCTTGATATTTTCTTTTTGATGATGAAAGTGATGCCATTCTTCTTCAATTTGTCTTTCCCAGCATAGTGAACTATGTGATTATCAGATTCAAAATAGCCAATACCAGTTCATTTCAGCTCCCTAATGCCTAGCAAATTGATGTTTATGAGTTCCATTACATTTTGAAAATTTCTAATTTTCCTAGATTCATACTTCGTGCACTACTTGCTCCTATTATTAACTTGGTGGTGGTTATGTGCCGTGACCCTGTGCAGGGTTTCCGAGGCTGTAAATCTTGATGGGAGCAGAAAGCCTCGTCATTCTTCCACGGAACAGCTGGTAGTTTCAAACTGCTGACCTTGCAGTTCGGAGCCCATTCGTAACCACTACGCTACCAGAGCTCCTTATTATTAACTTAGGGAATACTAAGTTTGACCAAATATGAAAATATAAATTTTAGAAACATATCTTAAGATAGTTCAGTGTTTCCATTGGTATAGACACAGTGGTAGAAAAGTATAGAATTATAAACCTACAGTATTTAAAATTATTAGCTCCATCATTTTTTCCTCAAGATTTGATACTCATTTTAAATTGACTCCTGAAATCAGTTTATTGGTGTTTTTTTTAAATTAATTAATTAATTAATTTTTTTAACATATTGAGGGAGTTGGAGAGAATCATTGGTTAAGAAGGGCGGGTCATTTCTAAGCTTAGATCACAAGGAAAAAACTGGAGTCAAAAACCAGAAAGAGAATATTTGCAGAATAATGAGTAATATTCCAACAAAGAGCCTTGATGGCAGTCAGTGGTTAAAGCACATGACTGCTGACCAAAAGATCAGAAGTTTAACTCCCCATTTTTCCTGCAGAAGAAAGTTGAGGTAGTGCACTTCTGTAATGATTACTCCTTGGAAACCATACAGGGCAGTTCTAGCCTGTCCTATAGAGTCTATAAGGGTCTGAATCAACTCGAGAACAGTGGGTTTGGTTTTGGGCTTAGTAGTCCAAACACTAAGATAAATTAATATTCAATAGAAGTCCAATTGGAATTAATATAAATAAATAGCATTAGTGATAGAAATGGAACTTGATCAATAAGGTCATTTATATCAGGGAAATAAGAAGAATGGGACCTGAAAAGGATTACTGCCTTGGTATTTATCAAGTCATCAGTGATGGTGACTATAAAATATATTAAACAAGCATAACCTTTTAGTGCAAAGGTGAGAGGGGTTTTAATAAAAATTCATTATGGGAAAGATCTGAAAAGGGTAATTCACATGGACTTGTTGGCTAACTCTTGTAGAACTAGAATGGAAGTCCCCTTTAAGACTGAAAATAGGAAAATGTACAAGTAAATGGTTACTAGAACTTTACATAATGGATATTGAAATTATGGAAATGTATTACTTCAAGATATTGTATAGATTGAAATAAGAATGTATTTTAAAATGTTTAGATAAAAGGTTCATGCATGGCTGATAGATCATTAATGAATTCTGGAGGAAAATGTCTTGGCATACTGCTGTTAATGTAACAGAGGTCCAACATGCCTTCCCATAAAGCATTTGTTTTAGCGACAGAATTCTCCAGCTTGTAAAGACGAGATGTGTACCAATATGAGATTTTATATTAATTTATGTGTGAATATTTGCATATTTTTAAAAATATAGAGCAAGAATTACAAATCTCTAACACCAAAAATAGCAGTTGCTTAGCTCCCTTGGGGAAATGCCACCTGATAAATTAAAGATGAATCAATCATTAAGTCAAATGAAAGAACTGCAATAACAGCATCAAACTATCCTTTCTAGTTCAGAAAGGGAAAAATTAAGGTCTAGTTTTTTTCATTTATTTTCTTTTTTAAGTTTAAAAACATACACATTTAGGAAAATTGCTAAGAAAGTATTGGTGTTTTTCAGTACAGATATTTTAAATTAAATAAGCTTTTTCCCTACTCAAATTTGGGAAAAATGCCAGATGGCTTTAAATCTATGGAATTCAGTATATTTTATAAACACGTAAACCTAATTAGTGGTTAGATTCCTGGCATAAAATTACATAAAGCATAATCACTTCTCTGTTTTACAAATTGAGAAATAGTCAATAACTTGTTCTAAGTTAACTATGGACTGCTACCATTCACATTTTATTGTTCAAGTGGACAAATAGAGGGAAGAAATCCTCTAGCAGAGGGATTTAGACGATTTATGTGGCATTCATTTTTATGTGACCACCTTGGTAAGCATATGGGCTATGCAAGATAATCAATGAATAGCCTAAATAAGCTAGGTAGACAGGGTATCAAGCCAATCATAGTTGAAATTTGAGCACTTTAATTCTCCTAGCTTGAAATAAAAACTTTAAGTGTAAGTGCCTTTGTGGAGTCTTCTTCCATTTTTGGCTATTTGAGCCAATGTGAATTATTTATAAAGCCGAAGTTTCAAAAATTGCCCCCCGCTAATGCATACTCTTCTAGTTCTGGAAAGTTAGTTTAGCTTGAAGTGTGTTCTTGGATAGAGTTTTGGAGAGCAACTGACATGTTTTTCTTTAGTTGGCCAGTTAAAGAAATCCCACCAGGGTAATTTGTTGTGCTTAAAAATGGAAAAACCTGGTGAACACGCAAAATGCCTGAGATATAAACAGAATTCAAACAAGACTGAGATCCTGTTCACTAGGTAGAATGAATATAACTTCAACAGTTCATTCATTCCTCTATGCATTGTTATACTCAATATTATTATGACCTTTTATACCAGTAAGTGTATAGGAAGGAGGAGTCTATAGAGTGAGAAGAGGATGAAGCATTTTATAAAGGATGACTATGACTCAGAGTTCGTATTCTAATTGGAGTAAGGAAGAATAGAAAGAGAATCTGATATTAATATAAGGAGTGCTTCGAAATAATTTAGTATTAGAGGAACAAAAAGGAAGAAATGACTTGATAGTGGGGAGATCTAGGAAGGATCCAAACATAAAAGGAAATTGAGTTTGAACTTTTGTGTAAGAGAAACAAGGGGTAAGGACTGATGGAGTTGCAGAGCTAAAGGTCTTTCTAAAAATAAAAAAATAAAACAAAATCCACTCCAGTGAGTTGATTCTAATTCAAGGTAACCTTATATATTATAGAGTAGAATTACTCCAGAGGATTTTCTTGGTGATAAATTTTACAGAAGCAGATCATTAGACCTTTATTCCAAGGCATTGGTAGTTTCAGACTGCCAACTCTTAGCATAGAGACAAGCACAAACTGTTCATGCCACCCAAAGTCACCAGGTTTTTCTAAACTGAGGCAACTACAAAGAATTATAACCTCAATGTTTGGTCTTTCCTCTTTGGATTGCAAGTACACATTCTGAGAACAAAGACCATGGCTTCAGCATCTTTATACCCCTTACAATATGTGGTACAGAGCATTGAACCTAGTAGATATTCAATAAATGGACATATTTTCAATAATTGATGTTCAGATGGTTTTCCAATCTACTTTTCTCACAAAGGTGAATGTTTTCTCCATCACTATTAGGGTCTTATATTTTAGGTGAATAATACTTTTTGCTCAGTTGAATCTTAGAGATTAATGGCTCTTATCCTGTGTGAGAGACTCTTTATCAGCAAAAGACTTTTGTTATATTTCTAACATAAAATAAATTACCTGAAATTTCAATTTGTTTTGAATCCTCCTGCGTTCTGCAGAGGTCATGTTCTGTCAGGCTCAAATAGCAGCTGCTTTGACAGAACCTGTCTCAATAAGGAAAAGGTGAAGCAGTCAGCAAGATATGTTCGTCAGATTAATCTTGAGGTTTGGGATCCTGATCATATCCATCCCATGGGAAGAAAAAATTGTCTCACTTCCCTGAGTCCTTACAAAACAAGGATCCTGTTTACGCTACTCCAATAGTCATATAGAAGTAGTCCAGGAGTAAAGATAATATGGGCATTTATAAAACAAAGTGAATGTAAAATGACATCGAATTAGAAGAGTTTTCATAACTTTTCAACAGAGAAAAACATCCAAATCATCTAGTATTTTGCCGTAGGAAATTAGCTGAGTTAGTATATAATTCCAGACAACGGCTGCAGTAGTTCATTAAATAAACCTCATTCATACTTAAGAGTCCTGATATGGTACTGTGCGGATAAAGTGGGACCACAAGATTGGTTTAAACCAAAGGTTGGCAGTTCAAACCTTACACAGGGTTGCTATGAGTCGAAGCTGACTTGACGACACTAAACGACAACAAAAGTAAAGAGTAGCTCAAGATATTTTTCTTAAATTATATGTAAAAAAATTTCTTTGTTTCTTTGTTTGAATATATAAATAAAAATATACCTGATAAATAGAAATGCTTATGTTTATTAATACAAAATAGCACCTTTGATGTGATGGTTTATAAAGTATTTCCTGTGAAAGATGGTTACTTATGCTATTTGATATTGCAATCTGTGTTATTACTATGATAAACTGAAAAACAAACAAATGAATAAAAAACCCACTGCCATCGGTTTGATTTAACTCATAGAGCCTACAGGACAGAGTAGGGCTCCTCCCTAGGGTTTCCTATAAATCTTTTATGGGAACAGATAGCCTCAGTTTTCTCCTTTGGAGCAGCAGATGAGTTAGAACTGCCAACTTTAAAGGAGCTCTGGTAGTGTAATGGTTACGAGTTGGGCTGCCAACCTCAAGGTTAGTAGTTCGAAACTACCAGAGGCTCCGCGGGAGAAAGATGAGGCATTCTGCTCCCATAAAGATTTACATCCTTAGGAAAGCCTGTGCAGGGTCGCTTTGAGTTGGAACCGATTCCAAGGTATTTAGCAAAAATAAATAAATAAAAATAAAAATGCTTTAATCCACTGCACCACCATTGATTGAAAAGATCAAGTTAAGTGACCTGATGTCAACAAACATCAAAGGACATTGTTTGAGCCACTTAATTTTTACTCTTTGCCATCTGGTAGCGCAGTGGTTACGAATCAGGCTGCGAACCGCAAGGTCAGCAATTTGAAACTACCAGCCGTTCCACGGGAGAAAGATGACGCTTTCTGCTCCCGTAAAGATTTACAGCCTCGGAAACCCTGTACAGGGTCGCTATGAGTCGGAACCGACTCGACGGCACATAACAACAACAACAACTTAGAAATGGTACCACAGAAAGCCAGTATGTATGTACCCCAGACAAATGCCTCCTATTTCCCAATCATGTCCACTAGGACTGCTGGTTTCACTTGTTGTTGTTGTTGTTACGTGCCGTGGAGCCGGTTCCGACTCATAGCGGCCTCGTATAAGGTTTCCGAGGCTGTAAATCTTTACGGGAGCTGAAAGCCTCATCTTTCTCCCACAGAACAACTGGTAGTTTCAGACAGCTGAGCGTGAGATTAGCAGCCCGAATCGTAACCACTATGCTACCAGAGCTCCTTGCAGGTTTCACTTGTTGTTGTTAAGTGCCGTCGAGTCGGTTCCGACCCATAGCGACCCTGTATAGGGTTTCCGAGGAGCAGCTGGTGAGCTTGAACCAACAACTTTGTAGTTCAAACGGCTTTGCAGTCTGGCGCATTAACCCACAGCGCCACACAGGTTTCACTTAGAGCTGATCAATTTCCTCTTTCTTTATACTTCTATCTACCTTCATTTCCAAACTCTTGGTGTGGTGCTGAATGATAAGCACTGGGCTGTGAACCGCAAGGTCCATTGTTAAAACCCCTCACGTACTTCTCGGAAACCCTATACAGGCTCTCTATGAGTTGGAATCGAGTCTACAGCACTTAACAACAACAACAACTGTAATTTTTCCCAGCTGCATTTGATAAGCAGTATGAGGTAGCAAGTGGTTTTGAAGTTAGACAAGTTAGATGCTCCTGAGTCTGAATTCTAATTTAATATATATTCATTCATTCATGCTGTTGTAATTGGATATGTGATTCATAGCAGTAGATTATGGGGAATTTTCATAATTTCATAATCTATAAAATGGGGACACTAATTAAAGTTAACATTTATTCAGTACTTACCAGGTGTCAAACTTGTAGTTATTTTCATTACTTCATTTGATCTTCACAAAAAGCATGTAAAATAGGTAGCATTTTTATCCCTATTTTATAGATGCCAATTGTACAATTGTATGACCTTACCTATAACAATTATAGATGCCAAATTGAGGTAAGGTCATACAGCTAATAAGAAAGTTGAGAACGCAGATATTTTAGGACAAATATTAACTCTTTCAGATTTCTGTCCCTGAAAAATGGTGTAGGGACAGCATCTAATCACCTCGGACTTCACAAAAGGGAATACTGGTAATACTAACCTTCTCTACAAATTCTGACACCAGCCATCCTTCCTAAGACACTCTTCTCCTTCTCTGATGCACTTGAAAATTCATTGCAATGGACACACAGAACTCAGACAATACTCACGACTGTAGAGTTTATCAGACAAGTTGACAGGCCACAATTCAAGATCAGAAATGCTCAAGTATCCTGGTCAGGAGTGACTCTTCTTAGTCACACCTGCTGGCATGCCTCTTTCTCTAGTCCTAGCCCTCAGTCACAGGGACCCTTGACTTCTGCCCTGCTAAGGCAAGAGTTACAAAGCTCCTTTAGTGCTGTTGATAAAAGCTCACAGGGTACCTCACTCCACCATAAATCTTGGCCTGGAGGTGCTCACCTCTAATTCCATTGGTCAACAATCCAAGTTTCTTAATTAAGTGCCTGGAAGCATCCCATTCCACAAGTCGGTCTCCTGTCTGAAGACACTCAGCTTTACTTGATCCAAGGTCTGGGCAGCTTGTTTCTTTTTCTAATACTGACTCTTGACTCTTCAGTCTCTACTGCTGTTGCTTCTCTGATAGTATAGGTCTGTCACCTAGATCAAGGAATTATAACATAGGGATCTTAGTGGTCAAAAGTCATGCTGCATTCCTGGCTCTTCTTTCTTTCTTTTAAGTTTTTCTTTTTATTTTTTTAATTGTGGATTGAGTGATAGTTTACATGAGGGAACAACAGTTTTCCATTCATTGTTTCATTGCAATGATTATAATCTCCTCTGTGTGCCATCATTCAGCAGTATTTGCTTGTATCCCTCTGGATTTGTTTTTGAAGGGGGGCGGGGCAGGGGCAGGAATGTACACAAAACCACTCAGGAATATATATGCATTTAAACAACCAAAAGGCACATTCTGCAAGCCAGCCTCCTGGCCACAAGCATCTGACTGCCAGCACACAGCCTTTCTCTCTCCATGAGTCTAGAGTCATTAGCTGCTCTCTCTCTTTTCATGCCCTCATTTCTGTCTCCATCTCTGGTGTCACTGCTTCTCTAGATAGGGTCCCACATTCCTCCCATGCTCTTCTCCCTTAATGGTCCTAGGGGTCTTTGTTCCTGGACTATAAGATTAACTACTCCCCTCTTTTTGTTATAAAACTTCTACCTTTACAGTTGTGACAGTAACAATTAATCATCATAACAATTGTTCACTATTGAATCATAAGGATCTATTCCCATCTCCTTTCATCAGAACTATCTAGACAGGATGAAAACTATTCAGTGGGGATTCTATCTTCTCCCACAGACTCTCAAACTAAACTCTCTTAAAACTTGTAAGCCAGTCACTTTTTGCCTTTGTAGCCTCTCCCATTTTAGGTAGCTAATGTCTAAGTTGCCTGTCTCTATTATCCCTGTATTACAGAGGGGATAGGATTGATCTTAGATGTGAAGACTCCTTCCCTCTCAGTTGGTATTTTGAGCTACTATATCCATTTGTATAGGTCAAGTTCATCAAACTGTAGCAATTTACACTTGTTTCCTTTTTTGGGCATTCTTGTGCATCTCCCCTCACTTTACATCAGCTGAGCTCTTTGCTCTCAGCTCCAGTCCTCTGTGGCTATGTCCTTGTCTGTGGGCTCCATGGTCAACAGGTCTCACCATACTTCGAACCAACCAACCCCTCTGCTTCTCTGTCTTATCTATAGGTCGACAGGTGTCTATGGACTGTGGTTGAACTCAGCCCATTTCTTCATTGCTGCCTTTCCCCCTCTTCCACTCATCAGGAGATCAACGTGGTAGCCAGCCAGCTTATATGCCTGCTGATGTGTTCTCTTTGAGTTTCAGTCTTTGAGGGGAGTTTCTCCTGCAGTGACTTGATTGCTTGCCTTATTGGCTCCCCAGCGAACAACTTGCTTGTTCTTGTAGTAGTCAATCAGACTGCTATTTTTGTTTTGGATTTTTCTTGCTGGTCTTTCTTTCGAGGAGTATCTTCTGTTCCCCTAGCTATTCTAGGCTGGTCTGCTTGTTTTTTTTTCAAATGGGAATGTTCCAATTCAGAAGGTTCTGGATGGAGATCAAGACTCTACCTAAGGTCCTACAGACTACAAAGGCTCCAAAGAAGCCTATTTCACAGGTAAATTCTAGACAACTATACTAATGGATCTAACCATTTGGAATATGCAGGAATTAAATTAACTACATATGTTGAAAGAGATGATGGAGAAACTCAACATAACCAGCTGAAACAAGGCCAGAGGCAGATTGTACAACAGACCATCAAGTGTTCATATGCTAGTATAGGTTGAAACTGAAGAAAATTAAAACAAGTCTCTGAGATTCAAAATATGACCTTGAATATGTTGTTGTTAAGTGCTGTCAACTAGGTTCTGACTCACAGTGACCCTGTATAGGGTTTCCAAGAAGCAACTGATGGGTTTGAACTGTTGACCTTATAGTTTGAGTCCAGTGCTGATCCTACAGTGCCATACCAGGAGACCTTTAATATATCCCACCTGAATTTAGAGACTATCTCAGAACAGATTTGATCTATTAGACACTAATAACCAAAAACCAGACGAGCTGTGGGATGACATCAACAATATCCTACAAGAAGAAAGCAAAAGGTCATTTAAAAGACAGGGAAGAAAGGAAAGACCAAAATGAGTGTCAGAACAGACTCAGAAATGCTTTTGAATATAGAGAAGCTAAAGGAGTCCTGGTGTGGCACTGGACTGTAAAGTCAATTTGAACTGCAAGGTTGGCAGTCCAAGCTCACCAGCGGCTCCTCGGAAAACTCTATACAGAGTCTCTATGGGTTGGAACCAACTTGAAAGCACTTAACAATAACAACAACAACAAAGCTAGTGGAAGAAATGATGAAGTAAAAGAGCTGAACAGAAAATTTTAAAGGGCAGTGTGAGAAGACAAAGTCAAGTACTATATTAAAATGTGCAAATATCTACAGTTAGAAAACCAAAAGGGAAGAACATAGTCAGCATGTCTCAAGCTGAAAGAACAGAAGAAAATTTTTTGGAAATAAAGAAAACTTGAAGCCCATGTTGATGAAGAGCAAAGACAGCACCCTTCAATATGTATTACAACTCATGTAAGGAAAACAAAAATCCTTACAACTGGACCAATAGACAACATTATGATACATGGAGAAAATATTGAAGTTGTTAAGGAAATCTTTTACTTGGTCCCATAACTACTGTTCATGGAAGCAGCAGTCAAGAAATCCAACAACATATTAGATTATTTGCAAATCTGCTGCAAAATGTGTTATAGAGCAAGGATGCACTTTGAAGACTAAGGTGAACCATAGGATTTTCAATCACCTCATATTCATGTTAAAGATGGACCAAAAGTAAGGAAGACCTAAGAAGTGCAGATACATTTCAATTAGGGTGTTGGTGAAAAATAATGAAATTACCAGGGTTTGCTAGAAAAGCAAACAAAATCGTCTTGGAAGAAATACAACCAGAATGTTCCTTAGAAGTGAGGCTAGTGAGACAGACTCAGGTAGTCTGGACATGATATCGGGAGGGGTCAGTCTCCTGGACAAGGACATCATGCTTGGTAAAGTAGTGAAAAATAAGAAGACCCTCAACAAGATGGAGTGACACAGTGGCTGCAACAATGAGCTCAAATATAACAATTGTGAAGATAGTGCAGGACTGGACAATGTTTTCTTATGTTATATATCGGGTTGTTATGTGTTGGAACCAACTCGATGGCACCTAATAACAATAAAACACGTGTCAGAATAATTTGACAGTGTATAGCAACAATAATACAATGTCTAATATTATAATATTTAGTAAGTAAATGGAGTCCTGGTGTGGTGAATAAGCACAGGACCCGGATGTCGGTTTGAAACACATGGTCGGCAGTTCAAACTCATCAGTTGCTCCTCAGAAACCCTACACTGCATCCCTATCAGTTGGAACTGACCTGACATCACTTAAAAACAACAACAAATGTTATAATTTCAGTCTCTCTGCTCAGAAGGTTCAGGAAATCTCCGTTGTTGTTAAGTGCCATAGAGCAAGTTCTGATTCATACCAACACTATATAGGGTTTCCAAGGAGAGCCTGGTGGATTTGAATCACCAACTTTGCGGCAATTCAGTCCAGTGCTTATCCTACAGCACCACACCAGGAAATCTCTAGTAGCTGATATTGTGAGTGCCCCCAAAAGTCTCAGTGGTTTAAAGCATTTGAGAATCTTCTCTCCTAAAATAATCCAACCCTAGGTCACTGATGCTTATGTTGACGTTTAGCTCCTGATTTTCCTGTTCAAGTAGGGCCTTGAAAACTCAAAGCATCAATTGCAGTTTCTCCCTCACAAAACAGACAATTCAACATTCTCATGCACTTCTTCTTTAAACTTCAGTATAGCCGTTCTACCTAAGTTCCAACATCTAGTGAACCCACTATTATGTAATAATGCTAGGTCAAGACTTTTTCAAATAAAAACATTCAGCTCTCTTGTCTCACTATATACTTTTCTTCTAAGACTGATTTTATTCTTCTGGAAGACCACACTATGTTCAAGATTCTTTAATGCCACAATTCAAATGAATCAGCTCTTCTGCCTTTTCTGGGGGATGAGAGGATGGGGGCATGTACACAAAAGCCCTCAGGAATATATAATCATTTAAACAACCAAAGGGCACATTCTGCAAGCCTGCTTCCTGGTTGCCAACACTCAGTCCCTCTTTTTCCATGAGTCTAGAGTTCTCAGCTGCTCCCTTTTTCCATGTCCTCATCTCTGCCTCCATCTCTGGTGTCACTGCTTCTCTGGATAGGGTCCCGCATTCAGCTTGTGCTCTTCTCCCTCCATAGTCCTAGGGTCCTCTGTTCCTGGACTGTAAGATTAACTACTCCCCCTTTTTTGTTATAAAACTACTGCCTTTACAGTTCATAATATACTTTTCAACTTAGCATTGCTGTTTTATGAACCCAAATGCATCCCTCACTGCATTCTTGTTGACTATGAGACAGGTAGAGATTGTAAATGACCAGAATTTGAGAAGCTAACGGGATGACATTCACCATATTTGGTAATTTGATCTGCTTTTCAGTGATATGTTGCACTCTCATATATGATATTCATTCTAGAATTTAAAATATGTATGCAGCTTGAAATATTTTTAAGGCATATAAGAATAGATACATAAATTGCTAGTTTGCTTTTCCTCTTCCTCAATTCTTTCTCAAAATTATGACACCTTAACACAGGACTATGTCAGCATTTTTCTGTTTTTCATGAGAAGACCATCATCTTAATCTTAGCTAGCTTTGCAAAAAACACAAAAAAAGGTTTTATTTCACAAAGTGGAACTGAGATACGGAGCATGAGTAGAACATAGGAAAACAAACTGAGTAATGTCTTTCTGATAAGTAGGTACAAATATTTCCATAATAACAATTAGATTGTATTTCAATTTGTGCTATGTCAGTACCTTTATTTTCATGAGTACTGAATTACTTAAAATAATTTTAGAGAAACAGTTGTTAAAGCAAAAGAAGGGGAACATTGGATAATCATGATATTTTGATCTTGTTACTTAGCTATTATCTAATGCACTTCACAATAAGTGATAATTACTTTATTATAACCCAACATTAGCTCTTGGGTTAATCAATCCAAGTGACTCGCCAAAGAAGTATTTGAAAATATAGCAGTAAAAGTTTGGGTGTGTTATTAGGTAACATTGCAGTTTTTTAAGCCTATGGAATAAATTAATGACTAGATAACAATTTAATGATTAGTTTGACTTTTGCCTACTAACAATAATATATTTAAAGATTTTTGGGGGGTAAATACAGGGTTTGGCTATGTCATTCAGTTTTTGATAACGTCTCTTTTCCTGAACATTTTGCAAAGGAATCTATAAAATTAAAACAAATAGAATTGAATACTTGTGGGTGGAAAGTATGATCTTGCAATGACTACAAAAAGGGCTTCTCAGAGTGTATACACTTACAAATATAAAAATGTAATAATACCTTTGGAATTCATATACAAAATAGTGCGATACAATTATTTAAAACTTTTAACACAAAAGGGTAATTCCAACTGTCTTGAAGTGACGATAGATCAAGTGTCAAAATATGCCAAAAATATTATACCAACAGCTTTCATGCTGGTTAATATTTTATAAAAGGAAAAATATTTCTGGTGCCTCTGTCAGAAGTCTTCTTGAATCCTGACCTAATTTGTTTTGGGTGATTTAAGAATTTAAAAGTTGCTGTCTACCTCTGGCTAGTTTAATTCATCATTTAGCTCTCTACAAGGCTAAAGAGACATAGCAAAAATAGCTCTTACATATCAACATTTAAATGAACACAGCCTCTATGTCATGCAGAGTCGAGTGTTTGGTGATCAAATGTTCACTGTGGCAATACCTATAGGACTATAGTGTAGAGCATCTGATCAAATGTTACTGTTTTGCCAGAAAAGAAATGATGTTATTTGCTTTACATATGAAGTCATTTCTTGTAAAAATTAGTCTATTAAATGCATGGGAGATTGCCATATTCCTTCATTTAATGTTGCATTCTCTATAATGATTTCTGATTACCAAAATGCATAGTACAAATGCTAATCAGGGCCTTTTTCACAACAAGTGCCAACGCTGAGTGCCTCCTACGAGTTTAATCACAGTGTGTGATTCACACAGTAATGGGTCATAATTGCCCCCCACCAAGTTGTCTTGAGTGTCCCCGCTTCATTTTATTATCACTGGACCTTATCAACCACTGAAATGCACCACAGTTGCCTTGAAGGTTGCAACCAATCTCTACATGCATAATTATTCCCAATAAGGATGCCCAAGAAGGGTAAAGGATTGTACTTGTTCTCTTTCCAGTTTTACAATAGATTAAAAAATGAATAGCAGTATTTATACAATTTTATATTACCTTTCCCTTTACTCTCACCTTGAGAAACAGTCTGATTGCCAGCTCTCCAGGTAATTAAATCTAGTTGGTTGCTTATGTACGAATGCGTTAGAAAGCTTTTTATTTCTGTTATCTTCAGACATCCTAGGGTTCATTTTCTTTTTGATACCTGGGGAACTACAGATATAAATCACTGTCATTTAGAGAAGAGCAGTCCCTATCATTTCTTTTTATAACCAAATTTGGAAGATTTCAGACTTTGAGTCTCACTGCTGTAGATTGTTGGGAATAAAGTGGTCCACTGTGCTGGCTAGGGTTTTGTGCCTGCTTACTTGTCAGGACTGGTTTGTGTACTGTTAGAGTAAACGACTACCTAAAAATGAAAAACCAAACCTGTTATCACAGAGTCAGTTATGACTCATGGCAACCATTTCAGTATTTCCTTCCCCTTTAAATAATGATCTCCCTCATGGAAGGGATTGCATTTAATAGCACAAAACAAAATGTGTATAAATTCTTGAGTGGAAAACTAATTTGCTTTGGAAACTTTCACTCAAGCTACAATTAAAAAAAAAAAGAAATTCTCATCTGTACAGACATAAAGGTTTGTTAATACTCAAGATTCTTTTAACAAGCACTTACAATGTGCCAGTCATTGTCTAGGGTGCTATGAAACAGCAATGAGCAGAAAAAGTACCTGTTGTCAAGGAAAAGTAGAAACAACATGAAGTATCCTAGTAACTTACATTCAAAATAAGGTAGAAATAATCAAACCCTTGTTTGAAGGCAGGATTTGGTGGGAAGTGAGAGATTATGAAATTGACATGAGTAAATTATGGGAAAATAGAGCACATTTTGACGAAACAGTGAACTCAAAACCAACTATCTACTTTTAA
Organism: Chrysochloris asiatica; assembly: GCF_000296735.1. NCBI lineage: Eukaryota > Metazoa > Chordata > Mammalia > Afrosoricida > Chrysochloridae > Chrysochloris > Chrysochloris asiatica. Next base: position 13,452,319 of record NW_006408520.1, read on the forward strand.
ATTTTGCCTCAGACTCACTCTATTTATCCTTTTTATAATTACTCAATAGTGAAATTTTAGCTAGACTTCAGGATTCTGATTTTTAGTTACAATGGTGACACTAGGGTTGGTATCAAACAATGTGGTAACTCATTGTGTTACCCCTCTAGCCCCCTTCCATGGGTGACCTGTGAGTGAGTCCCCCACCCCTGAAGCAGCCAAGCCACACCCTGTCCTCCTAAAGGGTGGAGCACGGAACTCCCTGCAACCTCCTACTGAAGCCACTGGTAGTTTCTCAAAATGTTAAATCATTACCATCCTGTGGTTGTTGTTAAGTGCCTTCAAGTCAATTCTGACTCAGCCTGTATATGATTTCCAAGGAGTGGCTGATGAGCTTGAACAGCCGATTTTGAGCTGAAATCGACCTTGCAGACTATCGCATTAATCCAGCAGCGTTATGACAGAACAACTCTAATTCTAGATATATAGCCCCCAAAACTGAAAGGTGACAAATAAATACACATACATGCACACTCATAGCAGCATCATTAACAATAGCTAAAAGGTAGAAATAAACCAAATGCCTATCAAAGGATGAATGGATAAACAAATTGTGGTGTATTCATAAAACTGAATATTGTTCAGCTATAAAAGGAAATGAATACTGATAAATGCCATAATATGGATGGAAGAACCACAAGAAGTGAAAGAAGCCAGACAGAAAAAGTCACATATTTTATTATTATTCTATATGAAATACCCAGAATAGTTAAGTGCATATAAACAGATAGGAGGTTGGTGGTTTCCAGAGGCACAGGGTAGTGGAGAATGGAAATACGTACTTAAAAGGGTACAACTAGCGTTTCCTTTTGGGGTATGAAAATGTTTTGGATACGGTTATGGTGGTTTCACATTGTGAATGCTGCTGATGTTCACTTTCTTAGTGGTTGTTGTTGTTGTTAAGTGGTATGTAGTGCCAATAAATGTCACTGAATTATTCATTTCAAAAGAGTTAATTTTCAGTTATGTAATTTTCAACTCAATTGAAATATAACACACAGACACACATATATGAGGAGGATTCAGAAAGTACATGTTAATCATTATCTTTTCATTCCATTTTCTATGAGTTTTTTGAAGCCCTTTTGTAAATACTAGAAAGTGATGCTACACATGGGCCACAGGATAAAGTAAGTATGCCAATGTGGATAAATTCATTTATTTAACATATATTCATTTTCTGTGTACCATTTACAAGCAATCAATGTCCTATTTGCCATCCTGATAAATTTAGTTGGAGTCCTCTTTGCACACTGTCCAGGGTAGGATAAAGACAGTTGTTATTGTTAAGTGCCATCTAGTTAGTTCCAACCCATAGTGACCCTGTATAGGGTTTCTGAGGAGCGGCTGGTGAGTTTGAACTGCCAACCTTGTGATTCAAACTGACTTTATGGTCCAGTACTTATTCTAAAGTACCACACCAAGATTATTGCACAATTACACACATTTACATATATATCATATATACCCTAGAAATTTTAATTTTGAAGTGCCAATCTTACATTTTTGCAAGCTGGCTGTATGCAGAGCTTTTTTTTATTGTTTCTCTTTATTGAAAATGTGCAACAGATGTTTCCTCAGGTACCGATTTTCAAAGTCTAATGCTTTAATCACTTCTTAAGATTCAGCACTGCACTTCACATGTTAGTAAATAAAATGAATATTTAGGTATCTGAGGATGTATTTACACAACACAAATATTTGCTGATCTACTTCTCCAACCTCCATCCTACCAACATCTCCAAGACTGGTTTTTTTCCAAATATTTTCCACAGATAATTTGTTTTGTGAGTTCTGCAGTCAATAAAGGAAATTGTTACATATAATATTCTAATATCCTTGTACTGTAACGCCCCAGTGCATTCCAAACCCTCTAAAGAGCTGCAGAGAAAAAAAAATTAATTTACTTTACTTAACCCAATATTTACAAAAATTATTTAATCAAAGGGTGTGTTGTTTGTTTCCTTGTTTTTATTTCTTTTGTGGCAAAACTAGTACTATATTGGGACCATATTGTAAAAGGCTATTTGAGTCCCTTACACTTTTCAGTGAGTAAACCCTGTCATTATGACCAAATAATTTACTCAGTTGTTAGGTGCTGTCCAGTTTGTTCTGACTCATAGTGACTCTATGCACAACAGAATGAAACATTGCCCAGTCTCGTGTCATCCTCACAATTATTGTTTCTTCGCAGCCTATTGTTTTTGCCATTGTCAATCCATTTCATTGGGGTCTTACTCGTTTTCATAGACCTTCCATTTTACAAAGAATGATGTCCTTTTCCAGTGACTGGTGCCTCCTGATAACATGCCCAAAGCATAAGAAAAGATCAGATCAGATAGGATAAGAAATCTTATTATCTTGGCTTCTAAGGAGCATTTTGGCTGCACTTTTTTCCATTTGTCTATTCTTCTGGCAATCTATAGAACTTTTAATATTTTCAACACCATAATTCAAATGCATCGATTCTTAATTGACTCAGAGAGATCATGAAGTAAACTAATGTTTCCATACACTTAAGAAGTTTCATTTTTCTGTGTTGTACTTCCCATGTCTAAGAATATATGATGTTTTACTACTGTAAAAGACTAAGGGAAAAAACCCATAATAAAGGGGGGTGAGAGGGATTCTTTGTTGATTATTGAGATGTTGGGGATGGGTGAGGGGAAGGAGGGGAAGGTGGAGCACAGGGCAGGGATTAGACACAGGATAGTTTGGGTGCTAGGGAGGGGGTAATATACAAGTAGAGAGAGGGGAATGGAAGAACAGAGCAGATGGGAGAACAATTAGACAGGTCTCAATGGGCTAAGTGAGACAGAGGTAAATAATGATATA
>NW_006408520.1:13456218-13481451 GCF_000296735.1 Chrysochloris asiatica
GGGGGGCTACAAAGGCAAGAAGTGACTGGCTTACAAGCTTTCAAGAGAGAACCTAGATACAGAGGACCTGGAGGAAGGTAGAATCTACAGTGAGTAGTATTCAATCTGACTAGCCGGGGCTGATGCAATGAAATGCAGATGGGTCTCTTGTGTTACAGTAGTGAATAATTTTTATCAGGATTGATTGTGTCAGAAAGGTAAAGGTAGACATTTTATAGCAAGGAGGGGAGTGATTAACTTTTCAGTCTAGGAATGGAGGTCCCTAGGACCATCAAGGGAGAAGAGCAGAGAGCGGGATCCTACCCAGAGAAGCAGTGATGCCTGAAATGGAGCCCAGAGAGATGATGACGTGGAGCGATGGAGCAGCTGGAGACTTTAGATCCAGAGAGGGATAGTGACTGTGTGCTGAAGACCTGGGGGGTACGGGGGAAGGATTGCATGGAGGGAACTGTAACCATGGTAATGAGATGATATACGATAGAATGAATGTAAAACTAATGTTCTCCCATATAAACTATCACATAATTCACAATTAAAATAAATAAATAAATAAATAGAGTATATGATAAACTATTTTGTGAATTGATTGTCTCTTCTTCTGGAACATAAGCCCTATGGCTGTTGGGAGTTTGTAATCTTTTGCTCACTGCTCTATCTCCAGTGTGTAGAAAAATGCCTGATGCCTAATAGGTGATAATATATATTTGTAAAATGAATGAATAGAATGGTGCTAAAAATTCATAAGGATATATTGGCTGAATTTTTAAGACAAGCGTATTATGTTCTTGTTCAGCCAAAGTGAGAAATGAGCAGATTATGTACTATAATCAGATGGCTATAACAAAATTCCACAAAAGAGAGCAGTTTCACTCACCATTTGGTCCATATTTTTTTTGAGACTATGACTATAAAACTCCACTTGTCTGTCACTTTGTCATACTGTGTATGTTGCTGTAATTCTGGAAGCAAAGTCACAGGTATTTTAAATTCCAAAAGGGTCATCCATGCTGGACAAGTTTCAGCTGAGCTTCCAAATGTAGACAGACTAGGAAGAAGGAAAGATGGACTAATTCTGAATATTTAGTCACTGAAAATCTTAAGAATAACAGTGGAACAGTCTGCACCAGAACATTGGACATTGAAACAAGATGAAGAGCACCAGAATATTGTCAGATGTAGTGCCAGAAGATTAACCCCTCAGGTTGGAAAGCACTCAAAATATGACTGGGGAAGGGCTGCCCCCTCAAAGTACAGTTAACCATGATGTCGCAAATGGAGTAAAGCCTTTGGGACTTTGATTAACTGATTAGGCACAACTCAAAATGAAGAAAAACATCTGTAAACATCCAATAACAATCTGACATAGAATGTATGAAGTATGAATCTAGGAAAATTGGAAGTTGTCAAAAATGAAATGAAAACATAGCATCGATTCCTAGGCATTAGTGGGCTGAAATGGACTGGATTTGGCCATTTTGAATCTGATAATCACATGTTTACATTGCTGGGAATGACAAATTGAGGAGGAATGGTGTTGCATTCATCAACAAACAGATCATATCAAGATCTGTCTGTGAAAGGTTAATATCCATAAATGTACAAGGAATACACAGAAATCGAATTCACTACATATATGGGAAGAGATGATGGAAACGTTCCATATCATCAGCGAAAACAAGACCAGAAGGAGAATGTAGAAAAGACCATCAAATGCTCATATGCAAATTTAGGCTGAAGCTGAAGAAAATTAAAACAAGTCCATGAGAGCCAAAATATGATCTTGACTATGTCCCACCTGAATTTAAAGAGCATCTGAAGAATAGATTTGATATAAGACCGAAACCAGAAGAGTTATGGGATGACATCAAGAACATCATGCAAGAAGAAAGCACAAGGTCACTGTGAAGACAAGAAAGAAGGAAAACAACCAAAATGGATATCAGAAGAGGTTCTGAAACTTGCTCTCCAGTGTAGATATGCTAAAGCACATGGAAGAAGTGAGGAGGTACAAAAGCTGAACAGAAAATTTCAAATGTCAGCTCGAGAAGACAAAATCAAATAGTACAATAAAATGTGCAAAGACCTGGAATTAGAAAAACTAAAGAGAAGAACATGCTCAGCATCCCAAAAGCTGAGGGAACTGAAGAAAAAATTTAAACCTTCATTTGCAGTATTGAAAGAGTCTATGGGCAAAGTTTTGAATGATGCAGAAAGCATCAAAAGAAGATGGAAGAAATATAGTCACTGTACCAAAGAAAAACGGTCGACGTTCAGTCATTTCAAGAGATAGCATATGATCAAAAGCCAATGATTGTGAAGGAAGAAATCCAAGGTGCACTGAAGTCATTGGCAAGGAACAAAGCACTGGGAATTAATGGAATACAAATTGAAATCTTTCAACAAATTGATGTGGAACTGGAGGTACTCACTCATTTCTGCCAACAAAGTTGGAAGACAACTACCTGGCCAACCGAATGGAAGCGATCCATATTTGTACCCATTCCAAAGAGAGGTGACCTTCCAGAGGTTCAAGCCAGATTCAGAACAGGACGTGGAATGAGGGATATCATACGAATCTTGGCTGAAAGCAGAGCATACCAGAAAGATGTTTACCTTTGCCTTATTGACTACCCAAAGGCTTTCATTGTGTGGACCATGACAAGCTATGTACAACATTTCAAAGTATGAGTATTCTGGAATACTTACTGTGTTCATGAGAAACCTGCACATAGACCAAGAGGCAGTTGTTTTATGTGCTAGAGAGCACTGAATGATTTAAAGTTAGCAAAGTTGTCTGTCAGGGTTGTGTTCTTTCACCAAATTTATTCAATCTGTATGCTGAGCAAATAATCCGAGAAGGTGGGTTATATGAAGAAATACATGGCATCACATTAACAACCTGTGATATGCAAATGATGCAACTTGCTTGCTGATGAAGAAGCCTTTGGGTTGCACCTCAGTGTAAAGAAAACAAAATTCCTTACCACTGGACCAATAAATAATATCCATATAAATGGATAAAAAATTGCAGTTGTCAAAGACTTCATTTTGCTCAGATCATCAACACTTGTGGAAACATCTAGAAATCAAATAACGTATTTCATTAGGCAAATCTGCTGCACAAGACCTCTTAAAAGTGTTGCAGAGCAAAGATGTCAGTTTGAGGACTAAGGTGCACCTGATCTAAGCCATGCTATTTTCAACAACCTCATATGCATAAGAAAGTTGGATAGTTTATAAGGAAGACCATAGAAAAACTGATGCATTTGAGTTATGGTGTTTCAGGAGAATAGTAAAAGTATCATGGACTGCCAAAAGAATAAACCAATCTAAGTTGGAAGAAGTCCAGCCAGAATGCTCCCTGAATACCAGGATGGCCAGAGTTCATCTCTCATATTTTGGACATATTGTTAGGAAGAACCAGTCATTGGAAAAGGATCTCATGTTTGGTAAAATGGAGAGTTGGATAAAAAGTGAAAGATCCCCAATGAGATGGATTGGTACAGTGGCAGCAGTGATGGGCTCAAATGTAGCAACTATTGTGAGGTTGGCGCAGGACCAGGCTGTGTTTTGTTTTGTTGTGCATTGGGTCGCTATGAGTCAGGACCAACTCGATAGTACCTAACAACAACAACAATGACTAGTAGGAGTCCTGTTGTGGTTCTGTAGGATAAGCACTGGACTACTAACCAAAGCAGTGATGGTTCAAATCCACCAGCTGCTCCTTGGAAACCCTATACAGGGCCATTATGAGTAGGAACCCACTCAATGGCACTTAACAACAACATAACTATAAAAGGCAATATTAATATTAGTAAATCTAACAAAAGAATATAAGCTTCCTTTGGACAGTACATGAAACATAATTACAGTTTTTATCTATTACTTATTGGAAACCCTATACAGAGTCACTGTGATTCAGAACTGACTTGATGGCACTTAACAACCAGAACAACAAACTCTTATTTTATACTAAAGATGTGTCAATACCCTGAGTAAACTAATAGTTACTTCAACATGACATAGTGAAAGAAAACCTGATTAAGTATTGTTGTTGTTGTTGTTGTTGTTGTTATGTGAGATTAAGTGTTAGGTGATCCAAATCTAGTTTCCACTATACCATTACACAGCTGGGGAAATCATTACGCAGCCCACTTCTGAATCTCTCATATGTTATCTGTAAAGTCAGGGGTCTGAACTGGAGTACTGTCTTTAACTCAGCTTTTATAGTCAACATTCCATGAATCTCGCAGTTTGGGAGAAAGTGTTCCCCCCTTGATAAATCAGTCCCTCCAACTGCTTACTTTCCATTGCACTGTTTGAATTCTTTCTCCCTGGCTGTATTTTGAGGTCTCTTAGGAACTGACTTCAATAGGCTATTATCTGGGTTCACTGGGTCCTTGTTGTTATTCTGAGGTCAGCTTCTGCCCACTCATTTGCCATCCATCACCAGTCTCCAGACCTTCCAAACAAAACCTATTGAACACATCATCAGTTTCTAGGGTCAGGATAAGGGTCAAACATCCCTAAAAGCACATTTCCCACCAAGTGGCACTTGGTGTGCAGACTCTCATCACTCAAAGTCCCAAATCAACAAAGTCCTGAGGGATACACTTGGGAAATCAGTCACATTGTCAGTTCTCTCATTCCAATCCTAGACATTCCGTTTATTCAGTCTGTGTGACGCATATAGATTAAACCAGCCTGGGTCACATTTGTCTCCACAGTGGAGCCTCAGCCCTGTTCTGTTTTGGTGCAAGATTTCTGGGATCCCTCAAGCAGGGATCTTATGATTCTATTTTCTTTTTTTTTCTCGTGGGATCTTCCAGAGTTATGTTCACTAAGGGCTATCTACAACTCCAGGCTTGGGCTTTATTTGGAGTAGCTTCCCAATGGAAAAGGAGAAAGACAACAACGAGTTAGGAAAGCCTGATGAATGGATATTTTGTGGCTACATTCTCTTCTTTGTTGTCCCTAAGCTGAAATGGCCCTTGAGAAAAAGTGAGTTCCTTTCAGTCAATTATGTGGAGGAGGTTTCATGGATTCAGTTGTTGGTGCTAATCTTAAATTAAAGGTTAATGCTGAATTCATGTTAAATCAAAATGAGAACTATTCTAAATATTCTAAATATAGGCAGGGAAAAATAAAACATGGTGCAGAAAAAACACCTTTAAAATAGTGTGATTTCTTGTTAAATACTAAAAATTAGCAACATTTTGTCAGTCCTAACATATAAAATCTAAAGCCTAAATAAATTTGGACTCTCGCAATGGATTTTTCAGTGTTCTTAAAGACATTATCATAATGCTTACATGTTTTCTAAAATAATTAAACAGAAGTTCTTGGAGGTATTTTGCCAAGGTCATTTGGAGATTATTCCCTGAGATGCTTTGTTTGAAATAATAATAATAAAAAAATTGTAATGTGAACTGTAATTACTTAGAATACTCTAGAATAAAGCTACAGTAAATTCCTTCACAGTTGAAATAAACTGTTTAACACATGGAATGTCTAATTGACAATTCTGTACCAAAGTGTAAATTTGTCAAGGAAGGATACACAACAAGTTTTTTTTTTTTTAACATCTCAGTGAGTGCTGTTGTGATTTGGATCTATTACTTCTGAATATTGCATGAAGCTGACAAGCACTTGTCATTTAAAGACCACATGGAGGCATTTAGTTTTCCATTTAGACATAATAACACATTATGCAAATAAGCTTGCAAAGGAAAGCTGGAGGCTGACATGAAATAAACTGTCAAACACAAGTTGCTAATAAATGAACATTTCTTTATAGATTGTCTTAATTTGGGGAGTTGAAAAATACATTTGGCTATGGTGAATCAGGGACATTACTATAGTGATATTTAGTACAGGATGCAATTTTTGACTTTATAAAAACATTCCTTTTCTCCAATTGTGACAAGAGCTTTTAGTTAAGGAAATCTCAGAAAATTGAAATTTTATAAAAGAGATTCTTAAATGGGTTGCATTTCCATATTTTCATAATATAGAGATAACTTCTTGTTGTTAAGTGCCATTGAGTTGCCTCTGACTCATAGCTACCCTGTACAGGATTTCTGAGGCGTGACCGGTGAGCTTGAACCACCAACTTTTCAGTTCAAACCGACCTTGCAGTCTAGTGCATTAACTCTCAGTGCCACACCAGGACTCCAGGAATATCTTATCTTGATTTAATTTCATGTGATTATATGTGCCTCAAGTTTGTACAATTTATAATAAGTCTAATATTTTCAGTTTTATTTTGATAACAGAATATTGAAACTCTCGTATTTAATATTCATGGAAGCAGTAGTTAAGAAATCAAAGGACATATTGCATTAAGCAAATTTGCTGCAAAAGACCTCTTTTAAGTGTTAGAGAGCAAAGGTATCACTTTTATGACTACTGTGCCTGACCAAAGCCATGGTATTTTCAATTGCCTCATATGCATGTGAAGGTTGGATAATGAATGTGGAAGTCCATAGAATAATCCAAGCATTTAGATTATGGTATTAAAAAAGAATATTGAAGAAGTTCATCCAGAATGTTCCTTAGTAGCGAGGATGGTGAGACTTCATTTCTTGTATTTGGACATGTTTTCAGGAGGGACCAGTCCCTGGATAAGGACATCATACTTGAAAAAATGGAGGGTCAGCAAAAAAGAGGAAGACCCCCAATGTGATGGATTGATACAGTGGCAGCAACAATGGGCTCAAGCATAACAATTGTGAGGATGGTACAGGACTGGACAGTGTTTTGTTCTGTTGTGCAGAGGGTCGATATGCATCAGAACTGACTCGATGACACTGAATAAATAACACAATATCTTTAATTTGATCTTGACAACAGAATATTGAAATTCAAAAGAGTTTTGATATTTGTAATTTTGACTAGAGGGTTTCTCAAAGTATACATCAAAATCTACTAAAAGATTGTTTTTCAAGCGCACATTCTTGTAAGTCTTGTTAAAATACATATTGCTATGTTTCAACTAAGACTGATTCTTTGTTGTCCCTCTGCTGAAAAGGCCCTTGAGAAAAGGTGAGTTCCTTTCAGTGGATTATAGGAGGAAGTTTCATGGATCAGATAAGTCTGCATTCTTAAAAAGTTGCCTCAGTAAATCTTATATAACCACTCTTGTCATACAGACATTTGCTTTTCAAAAATCTGTGTGATGCAAAAAGGGAAGATGACCACATCAGATCTCACAAGGAAGGATGATTACATCATTATAACTGTCAAGCCACTGAGAATCATGGCCCAGCCAAGTTGACACAACCTTAATTAACCATCACAACCAGCATTATTTTTACCTTACTCCTTGGCTGATGTATGTCGTCTATTTGCAAAATAGTAAGAAAGTAAATTTTTTATTATTGTCACAAATGGGACTAGAGTATCCCTAAAAGCAAGGATGACACATACAACTTCACACTATCTAAAGCTGGAATTTGTATTTCAAATTAGATGTGATATGAAGTTGGAAATTGAGTCATTTTATCTGGTCTAACAATAACAACAAGATGAAGCATTTGCAACTCAGTAAGACTTTGTTCTCTATTTGTCCTCATAAAGCAATACCTATAGTTAAGTTATATGATATTACAAACAAGATGGAACTATTTATCAGTCAAAGTTGTCCACAGGTGCAAACATTGGAATATTAAGGTGGGGGAAAAGAGAGGTCTAAATCTAGGGCACAGAGTTGGAAGTTGTTGAGTTTTCCCTCCGCATCTAGAGAGTTCCCACCCAGAGATAATCTTGAAACTTGTGTTCATTTATTTTCTAAGAACACAGAAAAGTGTTTCCTCCATTGCCCTCTGACCTCTTATCTAACACACTTATAAACCCTTAGAAATGGCAACAGTTTTCTGTTCCCTTCTCTGCCTTGCTGTTGGGCTATTTGAACTGCGAGATTTGACTTGAACAAATTCATTTCTGCATCATTTTCATTTGACCCTTGAATTATCCCACATTTTTATTTCCCTAGTAGATGACTGAAAACATTCCCCATTTACCTGCAAATTTTCCCTTAGAGGTATTCTAATCTGTCTGTCTCAAAGTCTGAAGAGCAGTTATTGCTTTTCCAAGGCCAGTCTCCTGTCCCCTCTTAGTACCAGAACCTACATATGTATGCCAAATTCCTATAAGCAGAGAAAGACAGGAAACATTTAACCTAACTCTTTTGTTTTACAAACAATAAAAATAAGAGCTGGAGAAGCTAAGTGAGTTACTAAAAAGTTTAAAGCATTTTCCTTTTGTTGCAGTATCAACCAATTTCTTTTGATGCTTTTGTGTATCAAATCAGAAAAGCTGCTAGCTTTCACAGATGCTTATACTGTACTTTAAAACCATGAAAGTTCAGGCCATCTTGTTCTTTCTGTTTAACAGGTTGAAGAAAACGAAACAAAAACAAAAACAGCCATTCATCAAATTTATGAAGCTTATATAGTTAAGGAGAATTTCCAAAGAAGGCTTATATATCTTCAATATATAAAATAGTATCCTGAAGCCAGAATTCTTCCGTTAAAAAAAAAAATCTTTCTACACCTCTCTTTTTATTGCATTGTTCTTTAGCAGAAGATGCCCAATAAAAGGCCTGAAGAGTAAACACATGGCAAACAATTGTGATCACTCTTCTTTTGCCCTGGCCCAAAGCTTATTAGATTATATTGATTTACCAGCTCTTTCCTTGGAGAAATAGCATAATTAAATGCTTAGTACTGCTTTTGAAGATGAGTTCAGTTCAATAGTTATTTTGGATTCTAATTTTAGAAGCCCTTCCTACTCTGATTATGTTTTTGGTAATGAGAATTAAATGTTGATGTCCTAAATTGGCATCCTTTCCATTCTTCAACATATTATTTCCTGGAGCAAAAATGTTGTTGAAAGTCTAAGTTTAAATTGGGGCCAATCACAGTGTACTTTTACCTTGAGTGGAAAGATTCTTCTCTTGTTTAGTGGCGAATGCATAGGACAATTTTAGTTTTCCCTCTTTTATCAAAAATTTATTTTGGGAAAATTTTAGTTATTCTCTTTTCTGCTCTGAATGGATATTTTGCACTCAAGATATTAGTTCTTTGAGACTGGAACCTTAGAAGTGTTTTTTCAGTGGGAACTTTGCCCTATTTTTGGAAAGACAATTTTAAAGCCTTTTTTTTTTGCCTTTGTTTAAAAACTGTATAATCTAACTGCTGGAGATGATTTCAGAAGTTTACAAGATGTGTTCTCAGAGTGGGTATTAGGAAGAACTAGGATACACAGGTTTGGAGTCGCTGAGACTTCTCTGTTTTCCTTACTTTTTGGGAATGTTTTTGTTGTTGTTAAGTGTTTGAGTCAGTTCCAATATATAGTAACCCTGTATAGGTTTTCTGAGGCTTTTAAAATCTTTGAAGGCCCCTCTGATTTGGTGATAGTAAAAGTTTGGCAAATCTAAATGTCACAGTCTATCTTTGATCTACTCTATTTACAATAAGCACTGGCCTGCTGACCAAAAGATCAGTGGTTCGGTTTAAACTCACCAGCTACTCCTTGAGATGGCTATGAGTTGGAACTGACTCAACAGCACTTAACAACAACATATTCAATCAAAAATCATCCAAAATTTCATTTTTTTCGCAGCTAGATTATCATACATGTACAATGTGAACACTGTTTTAAAGGTAAACATTCCAAATATTTACCTTTTTGTTGTTTAAAAAAAAAAAGTCTTTATGAGTGTTTGATTCATGATTGCCATTTATTTTAAACTGGCCATTTGAAAGGTCTTCATTAAGAATATACTTTCTATACTACTTGCTTCCCCAATAGTTGGGTTTTTAAAATATATGTATACTAGGACTGCACTTGTATAACAGAAAGAAAAAAAAAAAACATAAAAAGAGAAGTTTGGTTTTATCTTATTTATTTATTTATTTTGGTCCCTGTGAAATTAGGGGCATTATCAACACCCAAATGCACTTGAAAACAAGTTTCCTTTTTGGAGGCTTTGATGGCTATCAAATAGGCTGTAGATTTACCATGCTTCATAGAGCTGACGGAGACCTATGTCTGATGGTTTGGCCAGACATTTACACACTGTGTAATGCTACCTCCACTTTCAGTTCAAAGCAAGTATTGTCTCCTGGGTTTTCACTTAGTATCTATTGCTGCTTCTCATTTATTTTGAGATAACAGTTCACTTCAAACTAGATAATCTTCTGATCAGGAAAAAAAGAATATAGTTCCTTTTCTTCCCTGAACAAACCTTTTCTTTGAAGATACAGTTCAGTAAATTCAATGAATTTTGAGGCAGCATGACTTTTCATTGGCTATTAAAATAAAAATATGAAAAAATTCTCCATACCATGCTTTGGATATAAGATTTTCTTTTGCTTTGAAATTTTGTTCTAGTCATTTAATTATTTGATGGTATTAGTCCCCAAACATTTTAGTTATATCAGTGTAATTTCAGAAAATGGGCTATGTGTGTGAAACAGCCTAAGAGAAAGCAAAACAAAGAAAGAAACAAATGAATGCAGTTAATTTTTTGGTGAAATGCTAGAGGGAATTCAAACATAAATTCAACATACTGCTTATTATACAGCAGACACAGAAAAATTCAACTTAGAAGTTTAAAGAACTTGTGATGTCTACTTTTGAAAGTACAATTTGAAATCATGCTTTAGAGGATAACTCTGGTGACTGTGGCTAGCTGATCTCTGTTGGCAGTGGTTTGGGAAGCTCACTCAGAGCTGCTGCTGCCTGTGAACCAGTGATTTTTTTTTCCACATGTAGAAAATAATGTCTATTAAAACAATCTTCTATCTGATTGGAGAACACATACAAACGACTTTCTTCATTGGAAATATGAAAATAAGTTCATTTTAAGAAATGTTTTGAAATTCACTGCTTTCTGACTCTTCTGCATGTCTCCTGAAAATATGAATGTCTAACAGTTCTGGTAGCATAGTGGTTACGAATCGGGCTGCAAACCACAAGGTCAACAGTTCGAAACAACCAGCTGCTCCGTGGGAGAAAGATGAGGCTTTCTGCTCCTGTAAAGATTTACAGCCTTGGAAACCCTGTACAGGATCACTATGGGTCGGAACCGACTCGACGACACTTAACAACAACAACAACAGTTCTGGTGGAGTCCTAGTGTGGCACTGTGGGCTGATGTGGTCGACCGTAAGATCGGTTTGAACTGTAAAGTCAGTGGTTCAAGCTCACCAGTCACTCTTTGGAAACCCTACACAGGGTCACTATGAGTCAGAACCGACTCCACGGCACTTAACAACAACACAAGGGTTCTGGTATTGCTCGAGGATATTCACTGGATTGCTAATCGAAAAGTTTATGGTTCAAACCCACCAGCTGCTCTTTCAAAATTCTAGGCAGGGTCATTAGAAGTCAGAACTGACTCCATTACACTAAACAACAACTCGAGTAAGCCCAGTTAGTACCAGTATTATCCAAATTGATGCACCAACCACTAAAGTCAGTAACAATGAAATTGAAGAATTCTACCAGATTCCTTAGTCTGAAATTGATCAGACATGTAATTAAGATGCACTGATAATTCCTGGTTATTGGAATGCAAAAGTTGGAAAAAAGAGAAAGGACCAGTAACTGGAGAATATAGCCTTAGGATAGAAATGATGCTAGAGATCATATGATAGAAACAGTGCCAGAGATTGCATGATAAGACCAATGACATATTCATTGCAAATAACTTTTTCATGAACATAAAAGGTGACTATACACCTCATCAGATGGAATACACAGGAATCAAATTGACTACATCTGTGGGAAGAGAAAATGGAGAAGCTCAATATCATCAGTCAAAACAAGTTCAGGGGCTGACTGTGGAACAGACGATTAATTCTTTATATGTAAGTTCAGGCTAAAACTGAAGAAAAATCGAATACCTCCATAAGAGCCAAAATATGAACTTCAGTATATCCTACCTAGATTTAGAGACGATCTCAAGAATAGATTTGGTGTATTAGACACTAACGACTGAAGACCATAGGAGTTGTGGGATGACATCAAGAACGTCATGCATGAAGACAGCAAAAGGTCATTAAAAACAGTAGAGTGGGGATGTGGCAGGTGGGGAACTAGGTAATAAGACTATACAGAACCTGGACAAAAAAGATAAGGAAAACCAAATAAAACAGATGCAGATGGTAGTCCTAGAACCCTGAACTTCAGATGAATGGATGCAGAAGTGGACCAAATACTTACTAGGAGAGAAAGCTGAATAAACATGGCAAAATAAGGAGTTAGATTAGTTACCTGTGCCAGCAAATGGAAATGCAGTGTGGCCATCTTAAACATTTGTGAGACATCACAGAGAAGTATTGGCATTGCAAAAATATACCAGTGAATCACAAACATAAACGTGAGTTTTCTTTATTGTTCCCTACACTCTACTGGTGACCAGAGGCATGGTCAACACACTCCTGTGTACAACCCCCAGTGAAACACCTGCTCTCCCAGTGGTCAGAACTGCATGAAGGTGAGCACCACAATTATGAACTCTTTCAAAGTGAGTGGAGAGCTTATCTGCACCAACCCCAGTGCCTGGATTCAAGTGAACACTGTTCCAAACTTGCAAATATGGCCCTGTCCAGCCCTGGACTAGCCCTAATGAGAAGCAACTGAACAGATGTGTGTGAGGAACAATAAAAAGGAGCTAGGTTATCTGTGCAGGTGGGCCAAGCATAGCAAAGGCATATTTAAATTTTACAGGCAGCTGTGATGGTAAGAAGGCAGTATGTGGCACAGAGGCATATTGATTACTGACAGAAAGAAAGATGAAAATTTTTTTCTTGTACCCCATACTACACTGGTGACCAGAGGTGTGACGAGCTCCCACTTATGTACACTCCCAGTGAAGCTCTTGCTCTTCTGGCAACTGGAGTTGCTTCAAAGTGAGTGGGGAGCTAACAGCACCAACCCTGGCATCTGAAGTCAAGTGTAGCCTACTTCAGACCTGCGGAGCTGGTTCTGGTTAGCCCTGGACTAGAGGGAGCTCTCACCTTCAGCTGTCCTCTGGGGTGGAAATACTCTGAACTCCCAGCTACTTTGGAGTCAGCAGGAACTATTTCTAGATTGGGTACCTAGAACAGTGAAGACTTAGCCCTACAGGAACTCCATCTACAGCCCAAATGTTACTATCTCATCCCTTGCCCACTCATGACGTGAGGACCTTAGTTGGCAGGAGACTCCAGAATCTTCTCCTTTCTGAGTCTGAGACCTGCCCTCTTTTTCCCCTTACATTGTTTTTGTTTGTTTATTCTTGTTTCTCCTTCTTCCTCTCATTACCAACCCTTGAGTTTTATCTTTTCTAGCTCTGCTTTTATTTTTTCTTCTTTTTCTCTTCTTTCTCAAATGCTGCTGTTGCTTTCTTGTTTGTTTGTTTTTTTCTTATTTTGTTCTCTTGGTTTTTCTTTACTGTTTCGAATCTCTTTCTTTTTACTCATATCTCTCCCTAAATGTGTTTAGTTATTTTCTTTGTTTTTATTTTTTCTCTTATTTTTCTGATGTTTTTTTTTTTTGTTTTTTTTTATTCTCCCTTTTTTCTCTTTTAAGTTTATGTATTCTTTTTCTAACTGTTGCATTTTTACTATTGTTTGCTTGTTTGTTTATTCTCCTTCTCTCTTTGGGGTGTCTTTTCTCTTCTTACCTTGCCCAACAGGGAACAGAAACTATGCCCATATAACTCAAACTCAACTGTACCCTCTACAACACTACTCACTGGGCAAGAGCCAGTACTAGCTGCTATACACCTGATCAACAACAGCAACCAACATCAGCCAAACCCATCCTAAATTGAACTCCATATGATTCCATCTACTAATTACACCCACCAGGAGGTAGTTGGTGAGTGCCTAAGAATACAACATACAGTCATCAACTTAACACAAATCTCATCATCACAATGTTCAGAAGCAACAGACTATTTCTGTACACACCAAGAAACAAGACAAAGTGGCTCAAACAAATGACCAAGAGGCAGAGATACAAAATATTTTTGAAGGGAAAAAAGCATTGAAACTACCTGAAAAATAATTCAAAAGAATGATACTTAGGTGCCTCCATATTATTGACAGAAATATCAAAGACAAAAAGTAACAATTCAAGAAAACACTACAAGAATAAACAGAATAGATATAGGAGTAGATACAATACAAAACCTGCCAATAGAAATTCAGAAGGTTAATACTATGATTTCAGAAATGGACAATACATTGAAAGAGCAAAGTAGATTTGAATCAATGGAAACCTGAATTAGTGAGCTTGAAGATAAATCACTTAGTACTAGTAAGCTAGAAAACTAATCAGAAAAAATATTGAAAATATGCAAAGAAAGACAAAGATTAATGAGGGACACCAGGAAGAGGAATAACTTAAATGTAACAGGAATTCCATAACAGGAAGAGACAAAGAAAAGAGCAGAAAAGATAGTTGAAGAACGGTTAGAAGAAAACTTCTCTAACATCATGAAAGAAGATAAAGAAGATAAGCATTTTCCTTCTGTGCTTATCCTGTTTGACGCTGAATGAACCTCAAACAGGATGGATGCAAAAAGAAAACGACCAAGACGTATCATAACCAGGCTCTTCAAAATCAAAGACAAGGAAAAAATCCTGAGAGCAGCTCAGGAAAAATGCAAGGTTACCTACAAACGAGAACCAATAAGATTACACTCTGATTTCTCATAGAAACCATGCAGGCAGGAAAACAGTTGGAAAATATACACAAAATTCTAAAAGAAAACAAAAAAAAAATCCAACCAGGAATCATATAGCCAGAAAAACTGTCCCTTAAATATGATGGCAAAATTTAGAACATTTCCAAAAAACAGAAATTAAAGGAATTTGGAATAACCAGACCAACTTTACAAAAGAATATTAAAGAGGATCTTTTGGACCAAGAACCAAAAATTGCAGAAAACAACCTGAGATTGACATAGATGGTAACATCACCCAGAATTCAATCTAGATATAGAAGTATCCAAAGTAAAACAAATCCACAAGACTGAAAATAAGGAATCAGATATGTCAATTTATAATGAAGACAACTATAAAGCAAGAAGTGGGAAAAGTGTAGTTACAGAGCTTCCAAATAGCAAGAAAGTCAAGTAGAGTTCAAGATAAAACAGACTGCTTTAAACAGGGGAGAAAATTAATAAGTTACAGGGTAATCTTAAAGAAAATTAATACACCTTAACATTACCTCAAGAAAAGGAAACCATAAGGATTTAATAAAATAAGAGCAATAAAAGATTTGAAAACAAAATGAACTCAGTACAAGAAAAATCTTGTAGAACACCACGAATAAACACACAGTTAAATGACAGCAATCAATTCTTACAATCAATATTTGCACTAAGCATCAGTGGGTAAATGTACCAGTCAAGAGACAAAGAGTAGCAGAATGAATAGAATACAGTATCCTTCAATATGTTGACTACAAGAAACATACCTTATACACAAAGACAAAAATAGATTAAAAATCAAATGATGGACAAATGTATCAAGCTAATGACTATCAAACACCAGCAGAAGTGGTACTATTAAATTCAGATAAAATAGACTTTAAGGCAAAAGCCAGCATAAGAGACAAAGTACGTTATTGCATGATGAAAGGATCAATTGAACAAAAGGATATAAGCATAATAAATATCTATGCTCCCAGTGAAAGCACCTCAAACTACATAAATTAAACTGTAATAGAATTGAAGAAGGAAATAGGCAACTTTACAATAATAAAAGTTTTTAATACACCACTTTCGATGAAGGACAGAACCACTAGAAAGAAACTCAACAAAGACACTGAAGAACTAAATACAATCAACTTGACTTCCTCGATTTATATAGAACATTCAACCCAACAACAGCACAATATACATTCTTTTCCAGTGCACAAGGAATATTCTCCAGAATAGATCATATGTAAGGCCATCAAGCAAGACAAAGTAATTTTAAAAAGATTGAAACACTACAAAATGAAAAGGACTTGAAATACTGATGCAGATAAAAAATTACAGCCTTCAGTATGGATTGTACATCTATGCAATGAAAACAAAAATTCCTACAACTGTATCAATAAATAACATTATGATAAACAAATGAAAGATTGAAATGGTCAAAGACTTGGTTTTGCTTGTATCCATAGTAATGTAAATCTTCATGGAAGCAGCAGTCAAGAAACCAAAGGACATATTCCATTTGGCAAATTCGCTGCAAAAGACCTCTTTAGAGTGTTCAATAGCAAATAGATCTTTTTGAGGTCTAAGATGTGCTTGACCCAAGCCATGGTATTTCCAATAACCTTATATGCATGTGGAATTTGGACAATGAAAAAGGATGACCATAGAAGAATTGATGCATTTGAATTATGGTATTGGTGAAGGATATTGATAGAACCAGGGACAACCAGAAGAACAAACACATCCATGTTGAAAGAAGTACATGCAGAATGCTCCTCAGAAAGCAAGATGATAAGACTTCGTTTCTTGTACCTTGGATATGGAGTCAGGAATGATCCATTCCTGGAGAGGCATATCATGCTTTTTAAAGTAGAGGGTCAGTGAAAAAGAGGAAGACCCTTTAGGAGATGCGTTGACACAGTGTCAGCATCAATTGGCTTAAGCATAACAGCAATTGTGAGGATGATGCACTGTTTCCTTCTGTTGGACATAGGATCTCTGTGAGTTGGAATCAACCCATCAGCACCTAACAACAAGAACATTGTTTAGTTTGAGGAGGTCTGATGGGACCGTGGATAAATATTTGACTGTTAACCAAAACTAGGTGGTTTGAACCCACCAGCTGTTCCATGGTAGCATGGTTGGCAGTTTGTTTTCACAAAGATTGCAGCCTTGGGCACTTGGATATAGGGCAGTTCTACTCTGTCTTAAACCATTACTGTGAGTCTGAATTTACATGATGGCAATGAGGTTTTTTTAAATTTGTTTGTATTATTTGGTTTGAAATCTCCATGTGGTGTTGTAGGATAAGCACTGGACTGCTAACCACAAGGTTGGTGATTCAAGCCTACCAGTCATTTGTCAGAAACTCTACACAAGATGACTATGAGTCAGAACTGACTTTATGGCACTTTATAGCAACAACAACAAATTGTTTGATTTCAAGAAGAAATTACAGAACACTTTTGTTATGGTTTAAAGATTATCTCAGGGCAATAGTTCTATTTGTTGCTATCATTTGGAGGAGCATGAATACTCAACAGATTCCCTGAAAATTTTAAATTCTATTTGACAAAATCCCCCTTTTGATCAAGATCTATAGGTTCTTTGCTTAAAACATTCATCCATTTCTTCTTGTCGGTCGGCAAGCAAAGCAGTTGTTCATGGAAATAATTAACCATGCATTGCATTTCTTTCTCCTATTTATGAATCTCTTTATTCCCTTTTACTCCAGGAGAATAAAAACCAATTGCAAGATGCTGATTTTTCTCTTTTTAAAAAAAATTTGATGCTAGGATAGTTAAGTTAATTTTATTGTTGCATTCTAGCCACTATATAAAAATGTGTATATTGACTTCTTTCTCCTACTGTATGATTTTTCAGTGTGTATTAAGGCTAAAGAAACCTTAATATTTACAGATATCTTTTCCAAATATCTTTCTTGGGGATTTGTAAAGTTTGGGGACAGAAAAGCCATAGTAGAAAGAATAAGATGAAAAGTATATAGAAAGTTACCAGAATCACTGGGAACTCTTTTGTATAATACATTAGCAGAAGCCTTCTAACAGATCCACCATGTGACAGTGGTGTGATGGGGGTTGTCAAAAGGAAGGAGAGTAGGCTTTTGTCATTTCAGAAAGATTTTTCAAGTGAGTCTGACAGTAACCACTAGTTCTAACTCATTGCCATCAAGATGGCTCACACAACCTTATAGGACAAAGTAGAACTGCTCCGTATGTTTTCCAAAGCTGTAAACTTTAGAGAAGAAAGTTGCTATAAAATTCTTCTGCAGGGTGGCTTGTAGGTTTGAACTGCTGATCTTTTGGCTAGCAGCCAAGGACTAATCTATTGTGTTATCAAGGCTTTTCATATTAGCCACTAACATTTCAAAAACTGAAAGAAGTCCCTTCTCTATAATCCCACAAACTGTTTTGAGTCCTTGGAAATTCTTTCATAGTATAGATACTACCTGCAAATTAGAAGCAATGATAATTGTTTTCCTTGATTTTGGGTAATGCACTTTATCGTAAATTTGGAGCAGCATTATCATGCTGTCTGTGGTCTTCTAAAATCTGTAGGATTTTGTTTTTCCTTTACTGTGACCAAGGTTCAGACAGATCTCCCCTTTTGTGCCTCTATTAAATGTCATCTTTGTTTGGTTTCATTATTCTTGTGTGTCATAATCTTTGTTCAATCCAGATTCAGTAATTCAATGTGTTAAGAATCTTTTTCTCTCTGAGTTGTGTCATATGCAAATTTGAAAAGTAGATCTTATTAAAGTTGGTGACTTTTTTTTTAAGAAAAAGCTGAACTAGGTAAAGCCAAATGTAAAACTTTGTGTGAGAGATCTCATTTTGGGAAAACACTGACTACTAACATCTATCCATATTCTTTAAAATGAAGTTTCCTAAGATGATTGTCTTGGAAAAGCTGCTTATTAGGTTTTTCTTATTCTTTGTTTTCATGCCCAATGGAGGATTTTTACTTATTTTTTAAAAAAGATGTTTGCTATTGTATATTAGTTACTTGTCTGTGTAAGTTTATACGTATCCCTTACCTCCTTTAGATGTGGTTGTTCAAAGGAGCCCTTGTGGCATACTGGGCTAAGCGTTGGGCTGCTAATCGCAAGGTTGGTGGTTCAAACCTACCAGCCGCTCCATAAGAGAAAGATGGCGCTGTCAGTTCCCATAAAGATTTACAATTGAGAAACCCCAAAAAAGCAGTTCTTTGTTGGAATAGACTCATCAACAATGTGTGAGTGGTTGTTCAATCAGTTGCTGAGATTCTTGACAATACCATTACCTTCTAATGGTTAATGACACAGGATTCAAGCCAGACAGACATGGGTTCAAATCTTGGCCCTGATATTTTGAGTACAAATAAATTGTATAATCCTTGAGTCTTGATTTCTTCCACTGAAAAATGAGGAAATGATACTAATCTCAAAGGACTGTTGTAAAGATTAATTATATATGATTAGTTAATCTTGTTTTATTGTCACTCTTCAGTTAGTTTATCACACTGTGGTGGTTGCAGGTTTCTGTGATGCTGGAAGCTTGTGCCACCAGTATTTTGAATGCCTGCAGGGTCACCCATGATGGACAGGTTTCATATGAACTTCCAGACTAACACAGACTAGGAAGAAGGAGAGGCAAACTACTTCCTAATGTCTAGCCACTGAAACCCTTATCAATAGCAGTGAAACACTCACTGTCAGATAGCACCAGAATCTTGAATATGTTCTGTGCAACAGGCCATCAGTTGATCATATGCAAATTCAGACTAAAGTTGAAGAAAATTAAAACAAGGCCAGAAGAGCCAAAATATGACCTTAAACATATCCTACCTGAGTTTAGAGATCATCTCAAGAACATATTTGATTCATTAGATATTAATGACTGGAAACTATAAGATTTGTGGGATGATGTCAATCACATTATACAGGAAGAAAGCAAGAGGTCATTAAGAAGACAGGGAAGAGAGAAAAGTACAAATGGATATCAAAAGTGACTCTGAAACTTGCTCTACAGCATAGAGATGCTAAAGCAAATGGAAGATATGAGGAGGTAGGAGAGCTGAACAGAAAATTTCAAAGGTCAGTTCAAGAAGACAAAGTAAAATATTACAATGAAATGTGCAAAGACCTGTAGTTAGAAAACCAAAAGAGAAGAACACACTCAGCATTTCTCAAGCTGAAAGGACTGAAAAACAAAACTCAAGCCTTGACTTGAAATATTGAAGCTATTCTTTGAGCAAAATACTGAATGATGCAGAAAGCATCAAAAGAAGATGAAATACAGAGTCACTGTACCAAAAAGAAATGGTCGATGTTCAACCACTTCAAGATGTAGCATATGATCAAGAACCAATGATACTGAAGGAAGAAGTCCAATATGCCTGAAGGCATGTGCAAAGGAATGGCTCAATCAACTGATGGAATACAAATTGAAATATTTCAACAGACTAATGCAGCACTGAAGACACTCACTCATCCAAGAAATTTGTAAGACAGCTACCTGAATCCAACTAATTGTAAGAAATCTGTATTTGTGTTCATTCCACAGAGAGGTGACCTAATGGAATGTGGAAATCATCAGACAATATCATTAATATCACATGTAAAATTTTGCTGAAGGTAATTAAAAAAAAAACCCAGCCATAACAATGCATTAATAAGAGTTGCCAGAGGTTCAAGCTGGCATCAAACAAGGACATGGAATGAGGGATATCATTGCTGACATCAGGTGGTTCTTGGCTGTGTGAGAAATAGCTGTTAGGGTGATCCTTCTTCAGAATCAAGGATATCTTGGGGGTAGCAGGTTGGCATGGCAAAAGGGAACTCTGAGAAGAGGAAGAGACTAGTTTGACCTACTAGACTCTTTTAAATAAGAACACACCCATCAAGGAAGTAGGAGAAGTTCATGGGGAAGGGGTGAAAATAACTCTAGATGGGAATGCTCCCTGTGGGGACTAATAAGCACCATTCAGGAAAGACTGTAAACTCCAAAGTACCCAGTAAAGGGGAAAAAGAGGAGGGGCTTTTTCTGGGCTAGGTTACTAAAACTCTTTGTCAATTGGCCACCTGTCTAAGGGGCTGGGTGCCTGATTTTGCAAATTTAAATAAAGAAAACCCCACTCTCACTAAAATGAGTACAGATTGGATTACTTGAGTGTTTGTCAGTATAGAAAACATTTCTCATAAATTTGGGGGCCAGTCTGGGATTTTCTGCCCACTTGGAGTGACAGCCCTAGTGGTGAAGGAGACACGTCCCACCTTGGTTTTGGCAGCCTACTTCACAGGATTGATTGCCTCCCAGGGAGAGCCAGAAAAAGACCTGAAACTGTTCAAAGGTGATCAGAATTAGCGAGAGAGACGTGGAGGACTGAGAAGACAGTAACTGTGGTGACCAGGCAATCTGTGCACAGGCCAGGGCAGGAAAATTGGACTGTAAGTATTGCCCTGGTGGTCAGTCATTTTCAGGGTCATTGTATGTCTGAGCTGCATCTTGGATGTGAAGTGAGTGCAGAGGCCCAATCTGGTTGGAGAAGGGCAAAGTGAAATCTTGGGATTGTATGCAAGAAATCTCCATGAATACCCAAACATGCCATCACTCGTCTGTCAGTTTGTCATACTGTGATGGCATGTGAGTTGCTGTGATTCTGAAAGCTATGCCATCAGTATTTAAATACCAGTAGAGTCACCCATGGTTGATAGGTTTCAGAAGAGCTTCCAGATGAAGGCAGACTAAGAAGATGAACTACTTCCGAATATTTAGTCCCTGAAAACCTTATGAATAGCAGACAAACACTGTCAGGTATAGAGCCAGAAAATGAGCCCCTCAGGTAGGAAGGCACTCAAAATGCAAATGGGGAAGAGCTGTCTCCTTAAAGTAGAGTTGATGTGATGATGCAAATGCATTAAAGCCTGTGAGAGAAAAGCCCATGGGAGCTTCATTTGTTGATGAGGCACAACTCAAAATGAAGAGAAACAGCTGTAAACATCCATTGGAAATCGGAACATGGAATGTATGAATCTGGGAAAATTGGACAATCTCTTTGATATCCCATGTGAGTAAAGTTTTGCTAAAGGTAGAAGAATTGATGCTTTTGAGTTATTGTATTGGAGGAGAATATTGAAAGTGCCATGGGCTGCCAAAAGAACCAATAGATCTGTTATGGAAGAAGTGCATCCAGAATGCTCTTGGAGGCCATGATGGCCAAACTTCATCTCTCATATTTTGGACATATTGTCAGGAGGAACCAGTAGCTGGAGAAGGACATCATGTTTGGTAAGGTGGAGGGTCAGAGAAAAAAAGAAAGACCCCCAATGAGATAGATTGGTCAAGTGACAGCATCAATGGACTCAAGCATGGCAACAGTAGTAAGGTTGGCTCAGGATCAGGCAGTGTTTCATTCTGCTGTACATAAGGTTGCTATGAGTCGGTATTGACTCGATGGCACCTAACAACAACAGCAACAACCCAAATATGGGGAAACTTTGGGAGGCTGAATATGAAAGGGAACTCAGACATTAAAACCAAAAGAAAATGGGAATAGAATTCTAGGCCTACGAAAGAAGGGAGCAGGAGAGAGTCCCACAGACATTCCTCCTGTCAGTCCTTTGGGGAGAATGTTGAGGGCTTGACAGGACAATCCCCAACCTGGGAAAAAGATAAAAATATTGTTTTATTTGGCCAAAAGAACCAATCCATTTACCATCTATGTTCTGGCCTCAGTTTGGTTCCAGTGAGGACTGGGTCTGCCAGGCTCTAGTTCTTCATGTAAAGGATAGAACTTAGCCTTCTCAGAAGGAAATAGCCTATGGTCTTTGTTGGTTAGTAGGGGGAGCGGAATCAGTTCAGAAGATGTTCTCCTTTAAAAGATGGAAACCAAGACAAAAAAGATTGATGGATGGAGTGAAGAACCCATTGATGAAATGTTAAGAGAAGCTCAGAAAGTTTTTGTAAGGATAGAGGGGGAAAACAGAGGCAGAAAGCCAGAATCATGGTATCTACTGTGAATAATATAGTTAATAAGGGTCTATCTAGAACAAGACTCCCTTCTCAAGGAAGTGGAACAGTGATTACAGGATTAGGCCTCTTCAGAGGAAAGGGAGGAGAGGTCTGAGTCTGCTCCCCAAGCCCACCAGAAGATGAATGTTGTGGGAAGGCAGGCCATTTCAAAAGAGAATGTCCAGAGATAAAGAAGTGAAGGAAAAATGATTCCCCTCCTGAAACTACAAATTAAGTTTTGAATCTTTTGTAAAGGAGACTAATTGAGAGAGGGAAAGGGGGTAGGTAAAGGTAAATATGAAACCTCTGACTGAAGAGGAGAAAGGAAAGATTGACTCGCAGATTGGTTTAAAGAAGGCAATAGGGGAGAGCTGGAAATTTCACTCTTGGGAGTGGAAGTAAAAGGAAAACTGAGGGAGGTGGTCCATAGAAGACAATACCCTACCCCTGTAGAAGGGAGAAAGAGTCTGCAGCCAGTAATAAAGGGCCTAGTGATTATTTTTTGTTTGGTATGGTAGTTTTCAAATATAATTTTTACACAGTCTGTTTTGAGTTTATAATGCAGAATTCTGAGTTTGCACATTCAAGGTGAAATTTAAATGTGAAATAGGGCACTGAAAAGTTGTTTTGTTCTGTTTTAATATCTTTGATATTCTTTTTGCAGTAAAATGGTATAAATTAATCCATTTAAAAGTTGGTTAAGTATTTGTTTGGCTGGTATAATAGTAATTTTCAAAATTGTACATTGCTCAAGGTTTTATCTGTGTGTTTATTTTTTATTTGTATTAATGTTTCATATCTGAGAACATAATACTGTTTTAAAAGATATTTGGTGTACCAATACTCTTTCTGAATTGAAAACATTTTTTTTTTTTTGGTTAAAATTTGTGCCACCTATATGTATACATTTCATCTTGTTAAGAGGAGGAAAAGGATATTGTGCTGTAGATGTGAGTATTGATAATTTCAGTTCATTTGGCAAGGTTATAATGTTAAAGTAAGTTTAATTGACATTCCTGTTTGAGAAGCTTTTGAGTGAAGTACTGTATTCATGCATTAAGATGATAGAGCCAATAATGTTTCTTTTAGTTTGAGGAAACAGACAGAGTGTAGTAGAATATGTTATCCCTGAATATCTTCATGTTAATCCTCTCAATCTTTGAAACTGAAGGCTGGAATGGTGTTCAGTGCTAAAGGGGCACCATGTCATAGGCTCCCCTACCTGGGATTCCTGAGAGACTACGTGCTGACCCTTTCTGCTTTGCTAACCTTCAGGTTAAAAGGACTCTTGATCCAAACCCATTCCTTCAAATTCACCGTTTATCACTTCCGACTGACCGGGAGACTTGGTGCTGATCTAGACCTTGAAAGAGAACAGACTCCAGCCGGAGTGGGAGGGCCCTTACCAGGTGTAGTTGACCAATGAGATAGCTGTTCAGACAACGGGAAAGGAGTGGACTCATTAAGTAAAGGGACCAGTGAAGGTGAAGAGGGAAGCTCCCTAAGAGCAAAGTAGTTACTGGTGGGCAGCAGATCCCTTGCCCAGGGAGCTCTTGCTCAAAGTCTGAGAGGCTGCTTTGCTGTACTGCTGCCAGATTGTCACGCGTTTCCCTGGTCTCTTTCACTCTCGGGAGTCTAAAGAATTAGTCCCACCAAGTCACTACTTCTCAGTAGACCTGGTAGAATTGGGGGCATATGTTAAGTCAAAGCAAGAGTACACTTCAAAGAGAGAAGCAGGTCTGTCTCCCAAGTGGAGAAGACCCTTTGGGATTGGGGTGCATTGGGGCTTATAAAGGTATGGGGTCATTTCCTCTAAGAGTGGGCTAATATGTATTGATTAGGAGGAGGAGTATGTTGAATATTTGCCAATTTTTAGTAAAGGGGCGCAGGCTTATTGGAAATGCAGTGCTTTCTTCATGGGTTGTGTTCCGGTGGCCAACTGCTCCTATTAGGGTTTCAGGTCTTAATATCTTTTCCTTTGTCTCCAGGCTGTTCTTTTCAGTGTTACTATTCTTGTTGGACTAAGGAGCTCTGGTAGCGTAGTGGTTACGAATCGGGCTGCAAACCGCAAGGTCAGCAGTTCGAAACTACCAGCTGTTCCGTGGGAGAAAGATGAGACTTTCTGCTCTTGTTGGACTAGAGTTGTCCTTCCCCCTTGCTTAATCCCTGTTTAGTAGGAGGGGACTCAGGGTAAAGGAGTGGATATGAAACCAGAAAAAGAGGGGCTAGGGCCTAGGGTCACCTCTCTTTGGAATGGGAACAAATATGGATCTCTTCCAATCAGTCGGCCAGATAGTTGTCTTCCAAATTTCTTGGCAGAGATGAGTGAGTGCCTCTTGTCCTGCCTCACTTTCTTGAAAAATTTCAATTTTCATTCCATCAATTCCTGGTGCCTTGTTCTTTGCCAATTCCTTCAATGCACTTTGGATTTCCTCCCTGACTACCATTGGCTCTTGTTCATATGGTGCCTCTTGAAATGGTTGAACATTAATCATTTCCTTTTGGTACAATGACTCT
>NW_006408520.1:13482538-13498075 GCF_000296735.1 Chrysochloris asiatica
GGCCAGGATGGCTAAACTTGGTCTCTCATACTTTGGAAATATTGTCAGGAAGGAACAGTCGCTGGAGAAGGATGTCATGCTGGGTAAGATGGAGGATCAGAGAAAAAGAGGAAGACTCCCAACAAGGTGGATCGGCCAAGTGGTATCATTGATGGCGTCAAATGTGGTGGCAGTAGTGAGATTGGCCCAGGATCGGACATTGTTTCATTCTGCTGTGCATGGGTTCGCTATGAGTTGGTTCCGACTCAATGGCACCTGACAACAGCAACAACAGGGCCCAGGGGTTCTAACCTGTCCCTATCAAAATGAATTGGGTTTAGAAGCTAATATGGCTAAAATGTATCATAACCATGGGGAAGGTGCAAAGGGCTTTTGCCTAGGACCAGCCAGTAATGTTGATAGTAGATGAAATTATGGCATCTTCCCTCAAACCAGCAAATTAGGTGTTTGCCAAGTTTTATCCTGTGGGAGATTGGAGGACCCAGTGTTTATCTCAATTATAGGGAGCCAAGTATAGTAATCCGGGTCTATCAAATGGGTGCCCACATCCCTAAATGTGATCCTGTGAGTCGATTTGTATTCCAATTCATCACTTCCCTGACTTCAGCACCAAACCCAGGCCTTTTTCCTGTTATCCCTGCTAAAGAAATCTTTAAGAACGACCCTGAAAGAGTAGAAGTGATTGAGGTAAAAGACCTAAGACAAACATTAGAAGTAGAAACAGAATATAGGCATGTGAACGCTTGGGTAGAATGGGTTAAATATTCAGTGCAAGCTCTCAATAAAAATCATTGCCATGTTTGCACAGCTGATAAATCATAGGCACAGGTAATTCCCTCTTCCCTTAGTCGGGCTTCGGACATGTACTGCAGGTTGGCTCTGTACCGAGAGAAGGACGTTTGGGGAAACAAAATTTGTAAGGACTTGTCAAAGACAATTCCTTCATTCTCCACAGGGATGATGAACCACTCTTCTTGTCTTTAAAGGCAGGGAGTAGAGTTCACAGTGCCTGTAGGAGAATTGACAACTTACACCCATGTCCAAAATGTCACTGGTGAACCTAGCAGTGTTCTATTTGGCCCTCAGAGTATTATGGAAAAGGGAATGTCCAAGATTTGCTGCCGTTCAATTGGACTGGGATGTGCACATTCACCCTAGCGTTCTGCAAGAAACCTGAGCAACATGAGAAATCTCAAGGCCAGAGATCTCTCCCTGGATCTCTTGATCCATAGGTTCATAAATGACACCAGAGATGCCCTACAAGGGATAGCTAGCCAGTTATGCCACTAGCCATATGGCTTGAGAAAACAGGAGGGCACAAGACATGATGCTAGCCAAAAAGGGAGGTGCATGTGTAATATTGGGAGCTAAGTATGGCATCCCTAACAATACAGCTCCTGAAGGAACTATCACAAAGGTGCTGCCAGAATTAAGCATCATAGCTAATGAATGGGCTGAAAATGCTGGAATGAACTGACTGGTTAGAGGGGTGGTTTAGAAACTGGAAAAATACAGCCGCCTCAATCTTCACATATTAGTAGTTGGAATTTAAACAAATAATAGGTGTTCTGTCATGCCCTGAGTTTGAAGACTAGTGGAAATTCGGAGGAAATCAATATTTGGCGCTGTGAGTGGGATTTATTGCACTGATTCCAGACATTGAAAAAAAAAACAAACCATTGTAAGGTTTTGTGGAAGAAAGAACAAAGAGGAATGGGATAAAATGTTTCAGCTGAAACCAGAGCAGCTGCTAAGGCTAGGGTTTACTGGAATCCACCTGGTCAGAGGCCCAAGGCCATATGCATGTGAATGGGGATAGTCCAGGAGGGAACTTAAGTGTTTTAAAAGGTTAATGTGTTTGATTACCTTATGGATATTGACTTCTGCTTACTATTGTAAAATGTGTAATAGGAATTTTGGGAATTATGATCACGGAAAGTTTGTAAACTGGCCTTTGGCCTACACTTGATTGGATTTATTAGAACTTTAAGGTGGTATCTTGAGCCAGAACCTAAGTTGAGACATTTGCATTTGAAAAGATGTGCATGCCCACCCAGAAATGTTGAAGATTTGTAAGCTAAAAAAAAACAAAAAACAGGCAGACAGTTTGGAATTTTGTGTTTTAGAAGCTTCTAGGCAAGGAAAGTTGACCCATCAAAGAAAACCCCTTTTTTAGGACCAAAAGTTGAAGGGAACCAGCCAGCAATATGATTGCTGATGCACCATTGACTTTGAGAAGAAATAAGAGTGTTAGAATGAATCCCGATATCGCATAAAAGACACTCGGTGAGACTAAATTACCTTGGCAAAGTAAAATTTACTCTTGTAAGAGGGTGCATGCGCATAGCCGTACATACACACCGAGTGGGCACTCCACTCGGGTTTTTTAATCCCTGATGCGAGTCTCAAGACTGTATCTCACCCTATTGGCTAGGGTTTTTAACTGCACAATCTGTTCCCTTACCCGGTTGGCTAGTTCACAATTTTTAAGGCGCACATTCCTACTTTAGGAAGAGAAGAAGAGAGCGATCATAAAGTCTTTGCTCCAGGAAGTAGTTTAAGGAAAAAGTAAGTGATCATAAATTCCTTACTCCAGGAAGTAGTTTAAGGAAGACAGTGATCATAAATTATTTACTCCAGGAAGTAGTTTAAAGAAAAAAGAAAGTGATCATAAAAACATTTTTCCACAAGAGGGAAAGCTGATTGTTTTAAAGTGCAGGGAGGGATGTGTAAACTCCCAAGCTTGCAGCTGGTACTTATTTGACCTAGCTTGGAGCGATAGGGTTGTTGAGCTGACTAGAACCTGACCTGAGGAATATGAAGCTGTTTGTACTCTGAGAAGCATCAGCGGCTACAATGTGATGGACTGGACTTTCACGTATGGATGCAGTTCCTAAAAATTCCAATCCGAATGAAAGTTGCTTCAAATCGACTTCTCAGTGTACTGGATTGGTAGTATGGGCAATTTAGACATTACTATTCTGGTAGCGTAGTGGTTATGAATCAGCTGCAAACCTCAGGGTCAGCAGTTCAAAACTACCAACTGTTCTGCAGGAGAAAGATGAGGCTTTCTGTTCCCGTAATGATTTACAGCCTCGGAAACCCTGTTCAGGGTCACTATGAGTCAGAACCGTCTCCATGGCACATAACAACAACAATTCTGGCGTGGCCCTGTGGGTTAATGCACCAGACTGCAAGGTTGGCGGTTCAGGCTCACTGGCTGCTTCTCAAAACTATATACAGGGTCTCTATGGGTCAGAGTCAACTCAACAGCACTTGATAACAATTGCTACAAATGACTGACTTGACACATTTTCATGGGTGTGCTTGGTTTTAGAATGAGGGGTCAGAGGAATATCCCCACTGACTAGTTTTGCTGTTTTCCAGATGTGTCTGGTGAAAGGGGGTATGGAATAATGCTGATGAGATTGTATTATTTCAGTTGTAGTGTTAGTTGTGATGGTCAGAACTGTAACTGTAGAAGATATGTAACTAAAAGGAGGGAGTAGTTATTTTTCATTTCAGGAACGGACAATCCCAGGACATCAAGAAGGAAGGGCATGATTGGAACTTGGGAACCCTGCCTGAAGAAGCAGCGACAGCAGAGATGGGGGCAGAAGTGCTGACATAGAGCAGCTGTGGACTCTAGGCCCATGGACTGAATGAGGCTATGGGCTGGAGATTGACTTTTGGACATTTATGTGTGCATCAAGTGTTTATGATTTGTTCATTCATGATATATAAGGAGAAAATGGGGCCAGTGTGTTTTCAGTTATACGTGTTTTAGTTATATTATGTCAGGCTTAAGTATGATGCAATCTAATATAGGAATAGTCAGCTGTACCCTTAGGGACATTGAGAAATGATACACTTTATTTAAAAAAGGACATTGAGAAATGATACACTTTATTTAAAAAAAAAAAAAAAAAGCCAACAGATACTAAATAGATTTGAAGAGTAAAGATGGACCAATGTGTGTAAAGAGAAAAGGGGAGAAATTTTGGACCACTCCAACAGCTATTTCTCACAGAACGGACTCAAAGGCACTTCACAACAACAATCCATGAATGTAGTGTGAGAATTGTTGTTGCTTTTTTAAAAAATAAATTTATATCTTATTGAAGCCTGGTGTGGATAAGCTGCAGGATTATCCTGTACAGCAAGGTCAGTTTGAACCACAAGGTCTATGGTTCAGATTCACCAGCCACTCCTAGGCAACTCTATACAAGGTTGCTATGAGTCAGAACTGACTCGAGGGCATTTAAGAACAACTATTTCACTACAAATATAACCGTGTACATAGAAACACTATAGGGTCACTATGAGTCAGACTTGACATGACAGCACTTAACAAACAAAGCATATCGATTGTAGCTTGCTTCGTGGAATATTGATGCTAAGCTGTGGGATAAGCACTAGACTACAAGTTCATTTGAATGAAAGGTTGGTGGTTCAAACTCACCGTTCACTACTCAGAAATCCTATACAGGGTCTCTATGAGTCAGAGTCCACTCAAAGAACAACATTCTTGAAGTACACTGTTTTAATGTTGTTGGTTTTTTTTTCATCAATTTGTAAAAGCTTTAACAGATTTATAAGCACTGGATTACTAACCACAAGTTGGCAGTTCAGTTCACCAGCTGCATTTAAAAACCTTATAGAGGAATGCTATGAGTTGGAACCTACTCAACGGCATATAAAAACAGCAACAAACATCTGATATTACAAAGACTACATGGTTATGAGCTGGACTGCTAACCTTTAAGTCAGCAGTTGAAAACTACCAGCTGTTCGTTGGGAGAAAGATGAGGCTTTCTACTCCCGTAAAGATTTACTGCCTCAGAAACCCTATGCAGGGTCGCTATGAATAGGAACCTCTCTACAGCACACTACCACCAAGTTGTTGTTAAGTAACTTGGAGTCAGTTCTGACTCATAGCGACCCTGCACAGAAATCCGAGGTTGTAAATCTTTATGGAGCAGAACGCCTCATCTGTCTTCAGCGGAACTGCTGGTAGTTTCGAACTGCCGACCTTCAGGTTAGCAGCCTGATTCATAACCACTATGCTACCAGAGCTCCTTGCCTGCTATTGTTGAGAACTCAGAGAGAAAGATTGGAAGAAATGAGCTTTCACTCATGCCTTACTTGTGAAAAGTCGACCTGGCTTTAGTTTCCTACAACAGCCACTTTCTTAAACTTTTCGGAAAGTTTGTGCAATGAACTTCCCTGTGGAGTTAAGTGAAATGAACTATAAAGATTTGACTGCTGCCGAAAAGTCAGCAGGAATAAGCTGAAAGAAATTTTACTGAGGGCAAGAAAGAGAATTATAAGAATATGGTTTGTGTTTGATTCGATAACTTACTGTTGCACAGTGTTATGCTTTGCTATGGTAGAGTAATGATGAGAAGCTGAAGTGATAGTAAAGATTTTATTTCAGACTAAATACAATTTTATAACCTTAGACTAATGGCAAGACATACCAAAGAATGCCCATGTGATCTACAGAGGAAATCTTCTCCTCCTTTCCATGGATATAATCTTCTGTAAGTGCATTGTCAGATCTTTTTTTGCAGTGCAACTGGGAGGATTCAAACTGCCAACCCTTTGGTGAGTGGTAGTTATGTGCCAAGGAGTCGATTCCGACTCATAGCAACCCTGTACAGGGTGTCCGAAGCTGTAAATCTTTACCGCAGCAGAAAGCCTCATCTTTCTCCTGTGGAACCGCTGGTAGTTTCCAACTGCTTACCTTGGGGTTCGCAGCCCGATTTGTAACCACTACACTACCCAAGAACAAACACCCAGGAAATTTTCCACAGAGGACGTTTAGGTGGGTTACTAAGATAGTATTACCGGAGTGGCTCTGAAGGAGTTGCCAACGTCACGCAAGTTGCAACAAGGGAAAGGCTTTATTGTCCCAGCACATGGCTCAGTGGTTTCATATCCAGAGCCTGAGCCCTGTCTTCCCTGTGTGAGGATATTTCATAGGGAATAGAGGTGCATTCATGAGTCCCTTTGGGATTGATTAGTAGTCGGGGGTGAGGGGGAGGTGGCAACAGCTTCATGGGGCTATGATTGGCTGGTTCAAACATATGGCCGGGAAGGATGTGTGAGCATTCAAGCCAGCAGTTACAGAAATGGAAGCAGATAAATATCAGCTTGGGGCTTTGTTCCCTTCTGGAGGTGAGTTAGCAACAGGAGATTAGTTTGGGCAGTCACCTGAGGCTGGGGTGATCTGTTGCTTAGTTCCTGGAACGTGAATGTGAACTCTGCTCCAGCAATCAGGCGTGGGCTTGAGGGACAAGGTGTCATGCTCCTGCTTCTGCAGGCCTGTCTGCCTCAATAGTTGTCAGGTAAAAATTTATAAGTAGGGATTCCTGATCTACATTGTTAATTTCCTTTTTGTTGTTTCTAAAATAACATTAGCGCTAACATGTCTAATAATATCAAAAAAACACACTATGTAACATTTTACCATCACTTTAAATTTTAGGAATAAAGTTCACTAATTTTAAAACATACTGCCATGATATAGGAAACCACTGGCATTAAACTTTCAAATCAATGAGTAGAATAGATGGATATTTTAACCAAAGATCTAATGGTTGTTTTCTTCAACCTATGACTGAAATAATTTAAAAGGCTGGGCTTTGCATCTGACATTAAAAGTCAAATGGAGAGTTGATGTTTTTTATTTTCGATATCTGAGTTGTATAGAGGATATCTTTGACAAATGTGCAATAGACTTCACCTATGTTCTCCTTTTCTTAAATAGACCTTCTTTATGGCGGGAGTCATATGAATCTTATTACTAGAGTAGTGGTTACGAATCGGGCTGCGAACTTCAAGTTCAGCAGTTGGAAACTACCAGCTGTTCTGCTGGAGAAAGATGAGGCTTTCTGCTCCTGTAAAGATTTGTTGCTTTGTTGTTGTTAGATGCCATCAAGTCGGTACTGACTCATAGTGACCTTATGCACAGCAGAAAGAAACACTGCCTGATCCTCAGCCAATCTCACTACTGTTGCCACACTTGAGTTCATTGATGCTGCCACTTGGTTAATTCATTTTGTTGGGCATCTTCCTCTTTTTGTCCGACCCTCCACCTTACCAAACATGATATCCTTCTCCAGTGACTGGTCCCTCCTGATAATATGTCCAAAGTATGAGAGACGAAGTTTGTCCATCTTGGCCTCCAAGGAGCACTCTGACTGCATGTCTTCCAAAACAGATCTATTGGTTCTTTTGGCAGCCCATGGCACTTTCAATATTCTCCTCCAACACCATAATTCAAAAGCATCAATTCTTCTAATCTTCCTTATTCACTGTCCAGCTTTTGCATGCATATGAGATTATTGAAAATACCATGGCTTGGGTCAGGTGCACCTTAATCCTCAAGCGGATATCTTTGTTCTTCAACACTTTCAAAAGATCTTGTGCAGCAGATTTGCCTATTGAAATACGTTGTTTGATTTCTTGACTGCTGCTTCTGTGAGTGTTGATAGTTGATCCAAGAAGAATGAAGTCCTTGACAATGTCAATCTTTTCTCTGTTCATAAGAATATTGTTTATTGATATACAGCCTTGGAAACCCTGTACAGGGTCACTATGAGTCAGAACCTACTCCATGGCACATACCAACAACAACATAGACTCAACTGTAGACTCTAGCTCTGGTAGTGTAGTGGTTACTAATCGGGCTGCTAACCGCAAGGTCAGCAGTTTGAAACTACCAACTGTTCTGTGGGAGAAAGATAAAGCCTTCTGATTCCATAAAGATTTACAGCCTCAGAAACCCTGTACAGGGTCACTATGAGTCGGAACCAACTCCACGGCACATAACCACCATAGACTCAACTTACTTTTGCACAGTATTATGCTTTGCTATGGTAGAGTAATGTTGGTAAGGTGGAGGGTCAGAGGAAAAGAGGAAGACCCCAGTGAGATGGATTGGCCAAGTGGCAGCATCAATGGACTCAAGCGTGGCAACAATAATGAGGTTGGCCCAGGATTGGGCAGTGCTTTGTTCTGCTGTGCATAAGGTTGCTATGAGTTGGTTCCAACTCGATGACACTTAACAAAAACAACATAGACTCTACTCTGCATTGAATAGCATTTGTTGTTGTTGTTAAGTGCCTTGAGTGGCTTCTGACCCATAGCGATCCTGTATAGGGTTTCCAAGGAGCAGCTGGTGAGCTTGAACCACCAACCATGCAGTTCAAACGACTTTGCAGTCTGACGCATTAGCCCACAGATAATCCCTTCTTGGTAGGCAAAGTATGTAACTAAGGCAAACAAAACCCTGGCATTAAGAGATAATTATCCATGACATGAGACATAGGTGCACAAAAGAGTACACAAGCATTCGGCTCTTCCAGGAGGTATATTAATACACAAAAATAGAGGCAAGCCTGTGATACACCCTGGTGCTGTCATCTGGAAGGCTCATGAAACAACCCCCTAAAGCTCAGTTAAAAAGCACAGCTGAATGAAACACAAAGAGAAACCCATGGACTTGTGAATGTTCCTGTTCCTTGTGTGAAGCTTTATCTCAGTAATCTGATGATTTAAAAGCAGATGTGATTTCTCTAACATTGCTACAGTTTGGACCACCCAGCTATTTTGCTCCTTTGTGATTTTGAATGAATTATTGATAAAGAATCCTTCAAAGGTGCCTAAAAAAAATTCTTTTGCATTTAACATTTATAAAACACATGGAGGGAAAAAGAAAACCACGGTCAATATTTCTCTCAGACTAAACAATAACAAAGTGCCTTCAGGATTCATTTTAATGAGAAATACTAGTGTGACTCACTGGAAGTCTCAGGACAGGCAGTGCACACTAGCAAATTAATTACTGCTTGGCAGCCAGGCTTATAGTGGCAATGGAAAAAATAAATATTCTTTTAATCAGTGATGCTGGCTTATTTCCTCAAAGGTAACATTGAACTTTAAATGTAGAAGTCACATATATTTAAGAAAGGATTTCAAAACTTGTTTGGATTTCCTGACTACAACTATTTTCAAGTAAGTGTTTGCACAAGGTTTCCTCAAAGTAAGGCATCCTGATCCCTCAGCCTTGTCCATGGTCAGAGAACAGGGTTATCATTACCGGCAGCATTTTATCTAAGCCTGACTCTGATCTGTGTTGGAGGAGACATTGACTTTCATGATGGTTTTATGGATCGATGATTCAGGTAGTTAGTTCTCTAGATGGCTCTGCTGGATTCCTGGGTCCTGTTTGCAAGTCAAAGCTTAGTCTCCTCCTCCCCTAGGTGGAATTTCTCAGCTCAAGGATTCACTTCTTAGCTGCCTCCAGCTCATGTAAGTTGGCAGCTGACAGGGCAGTGCTGGTAATGCAACTGGAGTCTTCAAAGCGGCAGGTGATATGAGACGCTGGGATTTTAACAACATAATGAATTAATTCACAAACTCACTGAGCACAAATGATAACTTTGGTGCAATTTCCAGTTGCAATTAGAAGGGAATGACATTGTTTTACAGGATAAAGGTATTAGTCCTGATTATTGTAATGTAATGTGTAGCATACTGGTATCTTTGAGGACAAGTCAGTTTCTGGATGTGTGAATTTGCCCATGACCAACTCCTGAAATGGATGCAAATTAAAATGAGATATTTCTGTGATAGTGAAGCATGCTGTAGCTTAGCCTCTTTACCGGGATCCCTCAGAGGGGCTGGCAGGGTCTTATCCCAATGCAATATAACCACGCTTTGTCCAAAGGTATCCCAAATTTGATTTTATTTTTGGTTTACTCAGGCTGAACAACAATCTTCGCTTTGTACTTCAACCTTGTCGCTATTTCAAAGACTGCCTTTAAAATCATCACTTTCGATACAACTCTTATTCCATAGTTTGTTACACAAAAGGAATCATTTATGTCTTCACCTAGTATTTCTGTTTTTTTCCCTTAAAAGTATTTCTAATAGTAGAAACACAATCTTAAATCTCAGAGACAATTTTTAGAAAAATAAATTCCACTTCTTTGAGGATTTGATTGAAATGATCAAGAGTGTCATATTTTCAAAAAGTGAATGTGTATGCTAATTAATGTATTTTAAAATAATTTGCTACCATTTTCTCTTTCAGATGAAACTACTAAAGGTAATCAATAAAATATGTTGTTTTTGCCTGTAGAATGTACTACGTATACATGGCTAATCAAAAAAAAATACCATTTGATGATAATAGAGGTGATAGGTATAATGATAAAAGACTCTTTCAGATCACTGACTTACACTGCAGTGATATATTCATTCAATACAATGAATATTCAATGTATTTTGATAAATATTCATTGGACACCTGTGCTAGGCCCCAGGGATATTAAGATGAGAAAGATTCCGTATTGGTTACTTACCAAGGTAGATTATATTTTTGTTCTCAAATATTCACACTCCTTCCTTTAGGAGGATTATACCTGCCTGCCTGTGACCCTGTACCTTATAGTATGTCCTTTGGGAGACATATAACTTGCCATGTTTGACCATGTGATGGACTTTAGTCAACAGCGTGTGAGTGGACGAGTTAATGGCAGAGGAGCAGAAGACTGAAATGGTTGGCATTTGTTTTTCTTTCAGCACTCCTACTTTTTTCCATCCTCTGTGAGAAAGCCAAGTCTCAAAACAGGAAAGCTGATGATGTAAATGGTTAAAGCACTCACTGCTAACTAAAAGGGTTGAGGTTTGAGTCCATTCAGAGGAGCCTCTAAAGAAAAGTTATGTCAATCTACTTCCCCCAAATCAGCCATTAAAAGCCCCATGGAGCACAATTCTTTTCTGACACACATGGGGTTATCATGTTGGAGCTGACTCAACAGTGGCTGTTGTTCTTTTTGGCCAATTCTGAACTTAATCTAAGGAGCTCTGGTAGTGTAGTGGTTACGAATCGGGCTGCGAACCTAAAGGTCAGCGGTTCGAAACTACCAGCTGCTCTGCGGGAGAAAGATGAGGCTTTCTACTCCCGTAAGGATCACCCTCGGAAACCCTGTACAGGGTCGCTATGGGTCGGAACCGACTCGGCACTTAACAACAACAAAACTTAATCTGTTGTGGTGCTTTAGGATAAGCACTGGACTGCTAACTGCAGTGCTGGTGGTGCAAACCCACCAGCCACTCCTTGGACACCCTATACAGGGTTGCTATGAGTAGGAACCGGCTAGAAGGCTACACCTTAATTTAAAGCTAAGAAAACAAAAACCCTCAGAAGTGGACCAATAAATATCATCATGATAAAAGCCCTTTCTAGAACTTGCACTAGAGGTTATATTCAGACCCTGAAAGAATATATGAGAACAAAATTGTTCCCTTGATGAGGGAGAGCAACATCCATTCGTTAATGGAGACTTGCTTGTATGCTGTTATAATACTGAGCTTATTGTTTTATTCTCTCACAGTGACAAGCTTCAGCAAAGTTTCTAGATTAAGGTGGGCAATGAAGAAAGGCCCTTTCACCATACTTATTCAATCTGCATGTTGAGCAAAATAATCCAAGACGCTAGATTATATGAAGAAAAACGTGGCATCAGGATGGGAGGAAGACTCATTAACAACCTGTGATTTGCAGATGACACAACTTGCTAAATGGAAGTGAACAGGACTTAAAATACTTACTGATGAAATCAAAGACCACAGACTTCAGTATGGATTGTATCTCACTGTAAAGAAACCAGAAGACCTTCACAACTGGCCACAAATAACATCATGATAAGTGGAGAAAAAACTGAAGTTGTCAAAGACTTCATTTTGCTCAGATCCATAAGCAATACTCATGGAAGTAGCAGTCAAGTAATCAAAAGCTGTATTGCATTATGCATATCTGCAGCACAAGATCTCTTTAAAGTGTTAAAGAGCAAATATATCACTTTCAGGACTAAGGTGAGCCTGACCGATGCCATGGTATTTTCAATTTGCTCATATGCATGCAAAAGTTGGACAATGGATAAGGAAGACCATAGAAGAAACGATGCATTTGTATTATTGTTTTGGAGAAGAATACTGAAAATACCATGGACTGACAGATAAACAAATTTGTCTTTGAAGAAGTACAGCCAGAATGCTTTTTAAATAAGAAGATGGGGAGACTTTGCCATTAGTTCTTTGGACATGTTGTCAAGAAGGGCCAATCCCTGGAGAAGAACATCATACTTGGTAAAGTGGAGAATCAATGAAGAAGAGAAAGACCCCAACAAGATGGATTGATGCAGTGGCCACAACAATGGGCTCAAACATAACAATTGTGAAGATAGCTCAGGACTTTGTATTGTTTCGTTCTGATGTGTGTAGGGTTGATAAGAGTTGGAACTAACAGCAACAGCATGGCTCTGCAGGAAAAAAGACATTCTGACCTGTTTCAGTAAAGACTGTTACTTAGAACACTCTATGGAGCAATTCCACTAAGTTACCTAGAGTCCTATTGAGTCAGAATCAAGAACACTTCAAAATACCATAGCTAGTCTGAGTTCTGGAATGAGAAGATTGAACAAAGCCATGTAAATTGATCTGCAGCTGCCAGTGTGCAACATGTTTGTTGTTGTGAGCCACTGATATTTTGGAAGTTGCTGTTTTATCACAGTGAAGCTAAAACACTTTGTAAGAGTTATATAACAGTACATTACTTCTAGAGCATTAAGCTTCTAAAAACCTTCTTAGAAATTAATGACAAAAAAGAGAACTAGTTCTAGCCCAAGAATCTCATAAGTCAAAGTATAAACAAAATCCATTGCCATCAAGCTGATTCCAACTCATCATGAACCTAGAAGACAGAGTAGAACTAGCAAGTTTTTGGTCATCAGCTGAGTGCTTGTTCACTGCACCAGTAGGAGTTCATGTCAGCAGATTATATCTGTGTTAGTTTGGCCAGATTGGGATATTGATAACTTTAATGAATTATTTGTGCAACTGTCCTCATTAAGTGTTTAGATAACAAGTGTGATGAGTAACTTTTGTTTAAATTTTCTATTGTGAATTGTTGAACATTTACAGAGAAAATCATCAGTTTTATTTTCAACAAATCATAAACTTTGTTTTATCTCCATGTTTGCAATCCCTTCCATGCAAAAACAGTTATATCAGTTCCTCCCTGTGGTTACTATTTCCATTTGATCCTCCTTCCTGTCCCTTCTCAACTCCTTAGATGAAAGTTGCTCTTTTGATCATGAGTGATGGGTCGCTTTTTTTTTTAATGTTTTATTGTGAATTATGTGATAGTTTACATGGGCGAACATTAGCTTTACATTCATCCTATCATATATTATTTTATTGCCATGATTACAATCCCCTCCATGCATCATCAAACAACCAAAAGATATACTCAGGCCTGCCCCTCTGTCATCAGCACACAGACCCGCTCCCTCTCTGGGTCCAGAGTCCCCAGCTGCTCCATCTCTCTATGCCATCATCTCTGCCTCCATCTTTAGCATCACTGCTTCTCTAGATAGGGCCCGGCACTCCGCTCTTCTCCTTTGATGGTCCCAAAGACCTCTGCTACTGGACTGCAAAGTCAATCACTCCCCTCCTTGCTACAAAACGTCTACCTTTACATTTCCAACCCTCACAGTCAGTCCTGATAGCAATTATTCACCATAATACCACAAGAATCCTATCCCCATCTCCTTTCATCAGCCCCGCCCAGACAGATTGGCTACTACTCAGTGGAGCTTCTACCTTCCTCCACCCCCTCTGGATCTAGGCTCTTTTTTGAGAGCTTGTAAGCCAGCCACTTCTTGCCTTTGTACCCCCCATTTTGGGTAGCCAATGTCCAAGTTGCCCATCCCTGTCTACCTTGTGTATTGAGGGGGTGCTAATGACCCTCGCTGTAAAGACTTGTTCCCTCTTTTGAGCTACTGCATCCATAGGTGTAGGTCAAGTTCATCAAATTGTATCAGATTACTCTTTTTTACTTCTTTTTCTTCTTCTAGTTGAGTTCTGATCATCCAGCCATTGAAGCCAGGTCAAGTGGGTATTATCAGGAAGTGTGGGTGTTCTTGTGCACATGCTGATGGGTCGCTTTTATGTGGACTTTTTTTGTCATGGTCTTGTAACTCCAAACAAATGCTTGTGTGGAACTTTGCAAATAATGTGTTTGTGGCCCACCAAGGGGATTGGGTAGCTTGCTAGTGATGCAAATAAGGTGTGTGGCACCTTTGTGGGGATGGAATCATGCAAATAATATTTATGGAACCCTAATGAGGGCATGAGATCCTGATGTGGCACTATGGGCTAATGTGTCAGACTGTAAAGTTGTTTGAACTGCAAGGTCAGTGGTTCAAGCTCACAAGCTGTTCCTTGGAAACCCTTTACAGGGTTGCTATGGGTCAAATCAACTTGACAGCACTTAACAACAACAACAAATAGGGCATGGATCAGTTTTGATATCCTCCTCACCAACTATTGATCTGGAATCCCTGCACTGAGAACCTCCTAGATCCAAGAGACAGAGATAGTAATATCACGAGAAATGGCAAGAAGCAGTGCAGCAGAACTAGGTGGGCACAAGAAAGCGTGGTGAGCTTCCTGGTCCACAGAATAAGGTTTTTACAGTACGCTTACCCATTCATGGAGCTAGAGAGCTGAGTGTATTCAGTCAAGTGGATTCTTGGTAGAGTGGGGCACCTCTGGGCACTTATTGGGGATCTGAGTAGCTTTGCTACTTAGTCCTGGTGTGCTGCTGTGGGTTAATGCACCAGAGTGCAAAGCCATTTGAACAGCAAGTTCGGCTGTTCAAGCTCACCAGCTCCTCCTCGGAAATCCTATACAGGGTCGCTATGGGTAGGAACCAACTCAATGGCACTTCACAACAACAACAAGTAGCTTTTCAGAATTTGCCTAAGCAGATCAGGGGCTAGTATGAGGTGCTCTAGGAGAAGCCAGCCTGCAGCTTCCGCTGAGAATCTGTCCTGACCAAAGAACCATATCTTGAGTTGTTCCTGATCCTGAATTATAAGGTGTTACTTTCCAAATACAATCCCTAACTGTGAGCATGGTCTGTGAGTTCTGTGTGGACATTGCAATGAATTATTGAACCTAGCAGAGGTGTAGAGAGGGACGGTTGGTATCAAAATTCATAAAAAGGTTGGAAAGTGGTATGTCTGACTTCTACCACATGGGAATCAGCCTTGGGCTGTTATTGGTAATGATTCTCTCTTTTTCTTGTGAAGTGAAACCAGGAGGTCTGACACCTCTGCCATACCATTTGTATAATAACCAAAAAGAATATCTCTGTCATAACTTGATTGTTTTCAGTGTACAGATTGATAGTACAAGGTCCAGGTTGCCATGCCATGGAAATAGGATGAAGGATTTTTTTGAGGGTAGTCACCTTAGCAGGAATATCCACCCCGAATATGCTGCTGTTTCTCAATATATGTTAGTTATCAGCAAATATTTGCCTTTCTATTCTCCTAGGGTCTAGGTTAATGCAGATAGACAGGATTCCTATCCAGAGTAAGGGAATGAGTGTATATGTGTGTGTGTGTGTGTGTTTTAATTTTTCATTCAAAATAAAATCTACTTTTCCTCATTTCT
>NW_006408520.1:13498175-13517777 GCF_000296735.1 Chrysochloris asiatica
AGAGAGAGAGAGAGAGAGAGAGAGAGAGAGAGAGAGAGAGAGAGAGAGAGAGAGAGAGAGAGAGAAAGAATAGAATTAAGGATTTGACTGATTTTCACTGTATTTGAAGATCTTACCTATACAGTTGTAGATATCAAATACAAAGAGAAAACCCCAGGATATTATTGATAGAAAAAAAACAAACAAACACATACATGAACATATTTACTTTTGTAGATTCTTTCCAACATGTATTTTCGGCCATCAATTCTCACTGCCTTTCTTTAGACTTTGGTATCAGGGTACATGATGCAGTAAACACAGTGCTTGCTCTTGTTTTTTTGTTTTCCTTCTCCTTCATTGGCACATAACACATTCCCTTTCCAACTCCCATATAGTGACATTGGTCATGTGATTAATTTTGGTTGGTTGACCTGAAGGAAAATTTTATATGTCACATACAGATGGAGGCATGACTCTGTTACTCTTTCCCTTGCTGTGGTTACCCTGCAAGATGCTTACTGAAAGTGTGTCCAGATGAAACCTAAATGATTCCTGACTCACTTGGACTTGAAAAGGACTTTTTTGTGAGCAAAAATACATTTATATATGCTATTTGTTATTATAATTTAGTCTAGGCCAATATATGGCTTCTGGAATACTTTTCATGGTTTACCTTGAAGTTATA
Organism: Chrysochloris asiatica; assembly: GCF_000296735.1. Taxonomy (NCBI): domain Eukaryota; kingdom Metazoa; phylum Chordata; class Mammalia; order Afrosoricida; family Chrysochloridae; genus Chrysochloris; species Chrysochloris asiatica. The sequence goes on from NW_006408520.1 coordinate 13,498,843, forward strand.
TTTACATTATCCTCCAAAGTCTTGTTTTCCTTCCTTCTTTATTATGCTCTACCTTCCTTCTTTTCTTCATTCCAAAAGTATTTATGAACATAAACCATATGTCAGGATCCATATTGGGATTGAAATGATAAACAGAGAAAGCATAGTCATTGCCCTTTGAGATTTACAGGGGACTAAGATGAACTAACAGTTTTTGATCCCTTTATCCTAAACTATATACTCTACCAAATGATCTCATTTAATCCTCACGAAGGTGCTAGGTGAAAAGTCTTATTACTACCCCTATTAAACTGAGCTTTGGAGAAGTAAGTGACATGCCCCAAATTGTACAGACAGTAAAGCACAGATCTGAGCTTCAATCTTTTTTTCTTACATATGTGCTATTTTAAACTTTTACTGTGAATTGGGTGACAGTTTACAGATCAAATCAGTTTTCCGTTCAACAACTCATACATATTTTGCTTCATGTAATTAATTGCAATCCCCACAGTGAAACATTGTTTATCCTACTTCTTTCCTATGGTTCCCATTTCCATTCATTGTTCTTTTCTAACTCTTCTAAACTTTTTCCTTGGGTAAGTGTTGCCCTTTTGGTTTCAAATGATTGAGCAGCCTAAGGAGCTCATATCTCCCTAGTGTTATTGTTTCCTTTTAGGCCTGTTGTGCTCATGAGGAATCTACACCTGGACCAAGAGGCAGTTGGTTCCCAGAACATGGGAACACGGAATGTTTTAAAACTATGAAAGGTGTGCAACAAGGTTGTATTCTTTCACCACACTTATTCAACCTGTATGCTGAACAAATAATCTGAGAAGCTGGTTTATATGAAGAAAAACGTGGCATCAGGATTGGAGGAAGACTCATTAACAACCTGTGATATGCAGATGATACAACCTTGCTTGCTGAAAACGAAGAGGACTTAAACATTAACTGATGAAGATCAAAAACACAGCTTTTGGTATGGATTATATCTCAATGTCAAGAAAACAAAAATCCTCACCACTGGACCAATAAACAACATTCTTATCAATGGAGAAAAGATTGAAGTTGTCAATGACTTCATTCTTCTGGGATCAACTATCAACACTCACAGAAGCAGCAGTCAAGAATGCAAACGACATATTGCATTAGGCAAATCTGTTGTACAAGACCTTTTTAAAGTGTTGAAGAGCAAAGATGTCAGCTTGAGGACTAAGGTGCACCTGACCAAGCCATGGTGTTTTCAATAACCTCATATGCGTGCGAAAGCTGGACAGTGAATAAGGAAGACCATAGAATATTTGATGCTTTTGAGTTATGGTGTTGGAGGATAATATTGAAAGTACGATGGGCTGCCAAAAGAACCAATAGATGCATATTGGAAGAAGCGCAGCCAGAGTGCTCCTTGGAGGCCAAGATGGCCAAACTTCATCTCTCATACTTTGGATATATTGTCAGGAGAGACCAGTAGCTGAAGAAGGATATCATGTTTGATAAGGTGGATGGAGGGACAGAGAAAGAGAGGAAGATGTCCAATGAAATGGATTGGCCAAGTGGCAGCATTGATGGACTCAAGTGTGGCAATAGTAGTGAGGTTGGCCCAGGATTGGGCAGTGTTTCATTCTGCTGTGCATAAGGTTGCTATGAGTCGGTACCAACTCGATGGCACTTAACAATAGCAACAATTGTTTGATTGAAACCTGATCCATGGGAGTTCACTTCCAGACCAAAAGGTGACTATGATTGATTTGACCAGTAAGCCTGTGTTCCAAATTTCTTAGCATACATTAGTGATTGCTTCCAGTGCCACATCAGTTTGTAGAAACATTTCAGTTGGTAGTCTACCAATTCCCAGAGACCTGATTTTTTGCTACCGTCTTCAATGCAACTTGGATTCCTTTCTCCTGAAATGATGGTACATCGAACAATTCTTTTTGGTACAGCAACTCTATGTATGCTTGCCACTGTCTTTTGATGCTTCCTGCATCATTCAATAGTCTGCCCAGAGAATACTTCAATATTACAACTGAGACTTGGAGTTTTTTCTTCAGTTCTTTCAACTTGAGAAATGCTGAGCGTATTCTTCCCTTTTGGTTTTCTAACTCCAGGTCTTTGCACATTTCATTATAATAGTTTATTTTGTCTTCTTTAGCTGTCTTTTGAAATTTTCTGTTCATCTCTTTTATTTCCTCATTTTTTTTTTTCCTTTTGAATTACAATATATTCAAAATTAAGTTTCAGAGTCTCTTCTGACATCCATTTTGGTCTTTATTTCCTGCCTTTTGCTTTCTTCATGTATGATGTTCTTGATGTCACTCCATAACTCCTCTGGTCATTAGTGTTCATTGTATCAAATCTATTCTTAAGTTGGCCTTTAAATTTAGATGGAATGTAGTCAAGGTCATATTTTGTTCTCATTGTGTGGTTTTAAATTGCTTTAGTCTGAACATGATTATGAGCAGTTTATGGTTATTCCTTGTTTTGGTGGATGACATTGAGCATCATCTCCTCCCATGTTGTTAAGTGCCATTGAGATGGTTCTGACCCATAGCGAGCCTGTATAGGGTTTCAGAGGAGCGGTAGGTGAGCTTGAACCACCGACCTTGTGGTTTGAACTGATTTTGCCATCCAGTGCATTAACCCACAGCACCACACCAGGACTCTTATCTCCTCCCATAGATGATGTCAATCTGATTCCTGTGTATTCCATCTGTGTTCTTTGAGGTCCAAGTGTATAGTCACCATTTATGTTGTTGAAAAAGGTATTTTAGATGAAGTGGTTGGTCTTGCAAAGTTTTATTGTGTGATTTCCAGAGTAATTTCTGTTAAGACCATACTTTCCAACTACAGAGCTCTTCTCTTTGATTCCAACTTTTACATTCCAGTCACCAATAATTATCAGAGCTTCTTGATTGCATGTTTGATCAATTTCAGGCTGAAGAAGTTGGTAGAATACTTTAATTTCTTCATCATTGGCTGGAAATGCCGAGATTGAATAATAGTTGAATTTACAGGTCTTTCTTTTAGGTGTATAGATGTTATTCAACAGGACAGCACTGTACTTCAAGATAGATTTTGACATACTCTTTTTGACTATGAATGTGACACCATTCTTCAATGTATCATACCTGGCATAGTAAATCATATGATTGCCTAAGTCAAAAATGACCAATACTTACATATTTCATCTTACTCATGCTTAGTGTATCAATGTTTATGCATTCCAGTTCATGCTTGATGCCTTCCAGTTTTCCTAGATTCATACATTCCAAGTTCTGATTATGAATGAATGTTTGCAGCTGTTTAGTCTCATTTTGAATTGTATCCCATTAGCAAATGAAGGTTGTGAAAACTTTGCTTCATTAATGTCATTAAGATCTATTCTACTGTGAGGAGGCAGCTCTTCCCCAGTTGTATTTTGAGTTCCTTCCAACCTGAGGGACTCATCTTCTGTCACTGTATCAGACAATGTTTTGTTTGCTATTCATAAAGTTTCAGTTGACTAAACCCTTAGAAGGGGACCCTCTATTCCTTCTTCATAGTCTGTTATTTAGTCTGGAAACTCCTGTCTCCCATGGGTGACCATGTGGATTTTTGAGATACCTGTTACATAGCTTTTAGCATCACAGAAACTTGCAAGTATGAAAAGTTGCCCAACAGACTGACAGATATGTGGGTGACCCATGGTGACATCAATAACCACTTTTTCCTTTATTCCCCTCTAAATATTGTTTGGGATACAACAACAGAGATTTTCTCCAATTTATTTATGTTTTCCCCACTCAAAAATGAAAACAGGTGGAATTTTAAATGAATCAACTTTACCTGAGGGTTTTGCATATTAGAACTCCCTCCCTCACTGCTTATTAGAAGAGGAAATAAACCTTTTTTATTCTTCACTAAGGATGCTTGGTAATACTGTTTGTTACTCTTGTTTGCATTCACTGAGTAGCAGCATTAGGGGTTATTTGGTCATTTAAGAGACTGCCCCCCTACCCAGAATCTCATAATAGCAGTGTTTCTCATCGTGCCAGCATCAGAAACGCCAGGAATCTATCAAATATGCAGCTTCCAAGGTCTCATTGCAGACCTCCAGGAATCAGAATCTTTGTTGGTGGAACCTACCATGGAATTTTTTAACAAGCTTCTAAAGTGATGTCCATGTGAAATCTTTGTGGCATTTAGCCTTTTATTCTTGGTCTTCACCAGCCCTCCTTTTAATAGCCCCAACAGTAAGTTTTCCATAACAATGACCCATTCAAGATGGAATAAACACTTTCTTTTCTGGGCAGCTATCAAAAGATTAGACCTTTGAGAAACCACTGCTAACTGTGTTGCTTTCCAGTATGTATTTTCTAGTTAAATTTCTGTCCTTAAGGAATATTTCACTTACAGTCTCAAATACATAAATCTCTTGTTAGACAAGTTAAAAAACTAGATTTGTTCCTTTGTGCATTCATGTTACCTAATACAACTGTCTATAAAGAGACTGAACGGAAAGCCTACCAGAGGAACAGAAACATAGGCCCATTTTGTTGCTATTGTTATTGTTAAGTTCTGTTAAGTCAGTTTCGACCCATAGTGACCCTCTATAGGGTTTCTGAGGAGCGACTGGTGAGCTTGAATTGCTGACCTTGCAATTCAAGCCACTTTGCAGTCCAGTGCATTAACCCACAGCACCATACCAAGACTCCAGGCCCATTTTAGACATTCTTTGTTCCTAGATCATTACTATGATTCCTTTCTTTGAATTTCCTTTCCTTAGCACATTTTTTTTTCCTTCACTTCACAGCTTTCACACACCCTCTTCCTACATTCATATTGAGCAAATATTTAGATTTTGAGTCTGAAAGGCACCTCAGACTATTTACAATGAAGCACAGGACTCAAAAGGATTAATAGAGGAAGAGACAAGGGGGACGAAAGACTGTCCCTGGTGCATTTAAGAAAGACTGGGTTTGCTGGAGGAAATGTAATGATCGGAACTCACATTCCTTTGGGAAGCTAAGCAAGAAAACATCATTTCACATGAGCAGCAGATAACTTACCCAAAGTTACAGGGGGAAAATATATATATATAAATTCCTTTTAGCTACAACAAGCTATGCAGACTATGAATTATTTTACTGAGCAGCGTTAAGTGCTTTCTTGTAGCAAAATGAGGAACTTATTAATTATTTTAAGTTTGAAGTAATTAAGCCAGGCGCTGTCAGGCTGACACGGTTTTCTCAGCAGGCGGCTGGATTCTTTAAGCAGAGTGAAGCATTTTTCTAGTCCCATATGCTGGGCTACAGGTGAGCCAGTTGGTAAATATGTGACACCTTTTAATTATACCTCATTGCAAGATGTAGCTTGTCTTATAAATTATTTGATCATTTGATACTCTTTCATGAATGAAAGGATGTTGATGAGTTTTTCTAGGAAGGGGTTGGATGTAGGAATGGAGAAATGGCTGACTATGTAGAGAGAAGGAAGAAAATGAACATTGTGGTGTTGTTGTTGATTGTTGTTGTCAAGTGCCATCAAGTTGGGTTCCAACCTATAGCGACCCCATACATGGTTCCCCAGGAGCAGTTAGTGAGTGAGCTTGAACCACTGACCTTGCAGTTCAAACCAACTTTCCAGTCCAGCACATTAACCCACAGCATCACATCCATGGACTCATTCATTCTTGCCCCATGCCCATTTACTATAGGAATGCTCCCTGGTCCATGCAATCCTTGGGACTGGTTTTGCACAGGACCATTGCTCTGGTAGCGTAGTGGTTACAAATCGGGCTGTGAACCTTAAGGTCAGCGGTTCGAAACTACCAGCCGCTCCGCGGGAGAAAGATGAGGCTTTCTACTCCCGTAAAGATTTATACCCTCGGAAACCCTGTACAGGGTCGCTATGGGTTGGACCCGACTCGATGGCACTTAACAACAACAACAACAATTGTGCTCCATAGTGTTGTCATTAGTTGACTTTTGAAAAGTAGTTTTTATTGTTGTTGGATACCATCAAGTCAATTCAGACTCTAAACAACCACATGTGACAAAGTCAAATTGCCCCATATAGTTTTTGTAATGTTTAGGGCTTTCTCTTACTTTGTCACTTGATTAGGCCAGGATTTCCACAGGTTTAGCATCTGGGATATTCTTTTTCCCATGGTGATGAAACCTAATGTAGGAATAGTTAGCTCTATGATGGTCTAGGAGTAGGCAATCAATTGAAGGGATGCTTACTTGAGGATGTGGCATGCTCACAATATAATATGTATATAGGCCACATCCTGTATATGTATACATATACATGTTTAACTGGTTTTCTTCGCTAGAAATCCTGGCCTAAGACATGGGATACCAGGAAAGTGGGGTTCTAAAGAAACAAAATAACAAGGATGAGTTTTCTAAATTTGTTCTCAAGTCTGACTAATTTTAAAGACACTGATGTAGGGTGGAGGCATGTCTGACCTCCATTTCATGGTAATCGGCCTTGAGCTGATTTTGAGTTTGGTCTTCTTTTCCCTCTTGAGGAAGTCAGACATGGCCCCCACTTGATTTAAGCATTTGGTATTGTGTGCAGGATTTATTGCAATGGCTCCAGACCTATGAAATGATGAGGTTTTGTGGGAGAAAGAACAAAGGGAAATGGAATAAAATATTTCAGCAGAGGGAAGAGTGGCAGCTTATGTTGTTGCCTGGAGCTGATGACATGCTGGTTAAAAAGGATAGGTGGTCAGGGACCTAGGCCTACTGGAATCCACCCTGCCAAGAACCAAGGTCGTATGCATATAAGTGGGGTGGTTCCCAGGGAGAAGAAAAGATTGAACTTGAGTTTTTAAAAAAGTTTATGTGTTTGACTGCTTTATGGATATTGGTTTCTCCTGCCTAATATTGTAAACAGACATACATGGGCTATGGAAATGATTAGTGGGAATTATGAAAGCAGAGCTTGCAAGCCCACTTTCTGCCTATACTTGATTGCATTTTTAAAAACGGGAGTTAGAATTTTCCCAGAGAAAATAGGATTTTTGCTTTGCTTTTCAAGAGTATGGGGCATTAGGTGGAATCCTTATCCCACCCAGATCCATCAGATTTGGGACATTTGCATTCGAAAAGACATGCAGACCAACCCAGAACTGCTGGGAGAACAACAAATTCAAGCAGAGAAAAAAAAAAAAAGTCAACACTTTGGCATTTTCAGTTTTGGAGGCATCAAGGCAAGGAAAGTCATCAGAGAAAATCCCCTTCTGGTACTGAAAGTTAAAGGGAACCATAACCGTATGCTTTCTGGTGACCACCTGGGTCTACTTGTAAGTAGAAATGCCGCAATGGAGGCACAGACAAAGTTTGGACATGTTCTATTGACACTCGTTGACCTTGAGATAAGAGGAGCAGGAAGGCTGGCTGGTTTGAAGTTTAGGGAGTTGTGTGAACTCCTGAGCCCATGAGCACTGATCTAGCTCATGGAGGCTAGGGTTGAAAGTGAAGGGGCAGTTGATTTGATCTGCAGTGAGGTTTGTGTGAACTCCTAAACTTGCAGCAGGTATCTATTTGATCTAGTTTGGGTGACTAGAGTTGAGCTGAGCAGATGAAGCTAAAGATGTTTGATACTATGAGCAAAAGTTGATTGTTACAATTTGATAAACTGAAGTTTTGCTTATGGATGTAGTTGCTCAAATTTCCAACAGGAATGTTCAGATCAAGGAACATGCTTGTATCCTCAGTGTACTAGGTTTATGTTGTTGTTATTGTCAGGTGCCATCGAGTCGGAACCGACTCATAGCGATCCCATGCATAGCAGACTGAAACAATGTCCGATCCTGGGCCAACCTCACTACCGTTGTCACACTTGACACCATCAGTGATGCTACCTGGCTGATCCATCTCGTTGGGGGTCTTCCTCTTTTTCTCTGACCCTCCATCTTATCCAGTATGACATCCTTCTCCAGCGACTGTTCTCTCCGGACAATGTGTCCAAAGTATGAGAGACAAAGCCTAGCCATCTTGGCCTCCAAGGAGCACTTCTTCCAAAACAGATCTATTGGTTCTTTTGGCAGTCCATGGCACTTTCAGTATTCTCCTCCAACACCACAGCTCAAAGGCACCAATTCTTCTACGGTCTTCCTTATTCACTGTCCAGCTTTCACATCCATATGAGGTTATTGAAAATACCATGGCTTGGGTCAGGTGCACCTCAGTCCTTAAGCTGACATCTCTGCTCTTCAATACTTGAAAAAAAGTTCCTGTGCAGCAGATTTGCCCAATGTAGTACATCGTCTGATCTCTTGACTACTGCTCCACGAGTGTTGACAGTTGATCCAAGAAGAATGAAATCCTTGACAATTTCAATGTTTTTTCCGTTGATAAGAATGTTGTTTATTGGTCCAGTGGTGAGGATTTTTGTTTTCTTGACATTGAGATGTAATCCATACCGAAGGCTGTGCTCTTTGATCTTCATCAGTAAATGTTTCAAGTCCTCTTCACTTTCAGCATCAAGGTTGTATCACCTGCATATCGCAGGTTGTTAATGAGTCTTCCTCCAATCCTGACGCCACGTTTTTCTTCATAGAACCCAGCTTCTCGTATTATTTGCTCAGCATACAGGTTGAATAAGTATGGTGAAAGAACACAACCTTGTCGCACACCTTTCCCAATTTTAAAACATTCAGTGTTCCCATGCTCTGTTTGAACAACTGCTTCTTGGTCCAGGTACAGATTTCTCAGAAGTACAATTAAGTGTTCTGGAATACTCATACTTCTCAATGTAGGTTTATAGAGATGGACAATTTAGACATTGGCTGTAGCGTAGTGGTTACGAATCGGGTTGCAAACCGCAAGGTCAGCAGTTCGAAACTACCAGCTGTTCCGCGGGAGAAAGATGAGGCTTTTTCCTCCTGTAAAGATTTACAGCCTCGGAAACCCTGTACGGGCATGCTATGAGTTGGAACTGACTCCACGGCACATAACAACAACAACAAATGGGAGGCTATAAAGGCACAAAGTTTACAATCTTTCATCGGTGTGCTTAGTTTTACGGTGAGGAAATACGGTGGAATTCCCATAAACTAGATTGGTCTGGTTAAAGGGGGGTGGGGACTGATGCTGATAGGGTTATATGATTTCAACTATGAATAATTATTAGTAGGATTAATTGTGACGGTCAAAGCTGTAATTGTAGAAGATGTATAACTAAAAGGGAGAAGAAGATACCTTTCATTTCAGGAACAGACTATCCCAGCACCATTGAGGAAAAGCATAAGTGGAGTATAGAATTCCTGCCTGGAAAAGCAGTGATGGCAGAGACAGGGCAGAGGTGGTGACATGGAAAGGGCAGCTATGGTCTGCAGTCCCATGAACTGACTAACAGTACTATGAGTAGGAGCCTGGCTTACAGAATCAATACGTATTTTTTGTTTTGTTTTGTTTTGCATGTGTATATCAAGTAATTTTGCTTTGTTAATTCGTGACACTTAAGATGAAAATAGATATGGTGCACTTTCGGTTGTATGTGTTTTAGTTATATTATGTTAGGCGCAAGTATGACTTTGCAATTTTCTTTATTTAGAGATAATGAGTATAGTTTATTGGTGTCAAGTCGACAAGGGTGGAATGTAATGGTTAGGGTTTTATGTCAACTTGAGTAGGCCAGGATTCACAGAGGTTTAGCAGTTGGGAAGTGCTTATTCTCATGGTGATGAAACCTAGAGGAATAGTTAACTCTATAATGAGTAGCTATGAGTAGGTAATCAATTGAAGGGAAGGTTCCTTGGAGGTGTGACCTGCTTCCAATATAATGGACTCACTGTCTCTCTTCTACTGGGGACTGGGGATTCTACAATTTAAGATAATAAACTTCTCTTTATATATATGCATATATGTGTGGCATTGTGGGTCAATGTGTCAGACTGCAAAGTCATTTGAACTGAAGTGGTTTAGGCTCACCAGCTGCTCCTTGGAAACCCTACACAGGATCGCTATGGGTTGGAATTGACTCGATGGCACTTCATAACATCAACAACAGATATGTGTTTCACTGGCTCTGCTTCTCTAGAAAACCTGGCCTAAGACAGTTCTCGTGGCTGTAATCCTTATACGAGCAGATTTCTTGGTTGCTTTCCAGCAACCATTTGATCAGCAGTTGAGTGTTTAAACACTGTGCCATCAGTGAGTAGAAAGAAAGCCAGGTCTCTCTTCATGTTGTTGTTGCTGTTTTTGTTAGATGCTGGTCAGTTGGTTCTGACTCATATTGACCACATGCACAACAGAACTAAACACTGCCTGTTTCTGAGCCATCCTCACAATTATTATGCTTGAGCCTAGTGTTGCTGCCAGTGTGTCAATCCATCTTGTTGGAGGGCTTTCTTTTTTTTTGTTCACTCTTCACTTTACCAAGCATGATGTTCTTCTCCAGGAACTGATCCCTCCTGATAACATATGTGGCACTGTGAATTAATGCGCCAGACTGCAAAATTGTTTGAACTACAAGATTGGTAGTTCAAGCTCACCAGCTGCTCCTCAGAAACCCTATACAGGGTCGCTATGGGTCAGAACCGACTCCATGACACTGAACAACAACAACAAATCCTCACTTCTAAAGAGCATTCTGGTTTGATAGATTGCTTACTCTTATAATACTTTCATTATTCTTTTATAACACCGTATATCAATCAAATGCATTGATTCTGCTGTAGTCCTCCTTATTCACTGACCAACTTTAACATGCATATGAGCCTATTGAAAATACCAGGGCTTGGGTAGGATCACCTTAGTCCTCAAAGTGATACCATTGCTCTTTAAATCCTTACAGCAATCTTGTGCAGCACATTTGCCTAATGCAACACATTTTCTGCTTTCTTGACAGCTGTTTTCATGAGTATTGAATATGGGAGCAAACAAAATGAAGTTTTTGACCGCTTCAGTTTTTTCTTCATTGATCATGCTATTTACTGGCCCAGTTGTGAGGATCTTTGAGGAGCAATCCAACTGAAGGCTGTGCTCTGTAATGTTCATCAGTAAGTATTTGAAGTCCTCAACACTTCCAGTTATCAAGATTGTGTCATCTGCATATCACAGGTTGTCAGTAAGTCTTCTACCAATCCTCATGTCACTTTCTTCTTCATATAATCCATCTTCTTGGATTATTTGCTCAGCATGCAGATTGAGTGTGGTGAAATGATCTTTCTTCATAGTCCATCTTAATCTAGAAGCTTTGCTGAATCCTATTACTGTAAGGGTGTTGACTTCGAATGGGGTGCATTGTCCAGGAACCAAATCCAATTCTCCTTCATGGAAAGCAAGGATTTTGTTTTTATATATTATTTCAGGGTCTGAATATAACATTTGAGTGCAGTTCTGGAATGAGTTCTTACTTTACTTGGCCAAGCTGTTGTCATTGTTAGGTGCCCTTGATTCATTTCTGACTCATAGTGGTTCTTCATACAACAGAATGAAACACTGCCTCGTCCTGAGACATTCATCCTCAGTCATTACTGTGTTTGAGCCCATTGAGTCACTGTGTCAGTACAACTCATTGAGGGTCTTCCTCACTTCCACTGACCCTCTACTTTATCAAACATGATGTCCTTCAAGGTTGGTTCAAATGTGTAAGTTGAAGCCTCACCACCCTCACTTCTAAAGAGCATTCTGACTGTATGTCCTCCATGACAGATTTGTTCATTCTTGGTATATTCAGCATTCTTTGATGGTCATGGTATATTCAATATTCATTACCAACACCACAATTTAGATGCATGAATTCTTCTTCAGTCTTCCTTATTCATTTTTCAGCTTTTGAATGTATGAGAGGCAGTTCAAAAGATGGGTCAAGCTCATCTTACTTCCTTCTTTGCTTTTGAACACTTTCAAGCAGTCTTTTTCAGCAGATTTGCCCAATGTTTGATTTCTTGACTGTTGCTTCCATCGGCTTTGATTGTGGATACAAGTGAAATGAAATCCTTGACAGCTTGTATCTTTTATCCATAGTGCTGGTAAAAAATATTTTATAGCAGGTATAGTCAGGATGGGCTGTAAGAAAGACTGAACAACTATACTATTTATAATTTTTCTCTGGGTTTTTCCTAAAACTTTACCAGTTGCCCACTTAGCTTCCAAGGGCATTATGGAGAGTTTTAAAGCTCACATTAGTTCAAAGGAAAAAGAAACAAGAAAAAAGATAGGAAAAAGAGGCTGAGGTAGAAAAAAAATACTTTGCAGTTGAAAAGAGATAGCCTTTTTGTGTAATCACGAAAGTTGTATTTTTCTAAATACATTTTAAAAAATTTAAGTTTAAAGACCCCATTGATAGTAATGGGAGTCTTGGGTAGTGCAATAGTTAAGTCCTCAACCTCTAATGGAAAGATGCCCTGAAGAAAGCCTCTGAAAGTTCACAGTTTTGGAAATCCTATGGAACACAGTTCTACTCTGTAACCCATGGGGTTTTCATGAGCTGGAGTGAACTCAGCTGCAACTGTTTTTTTTTTTTTTTTTCTTAGCATTATGTTTCCAATTCTTCCTTAGGCTAACACTTTGAAATGGGTCAGAACAAACTTGTCTTTGGAGGTCCTATCCTATGCACACCACCATGGTGTCTCCCATATACAACATTAATTGCAGAAGGTGACTACCTTCCTCTCCATCAGACCCTATGTGTAACCAGAGTACCCTTGAAGTCTGAGGTTGTACAGCATGCTGCCCATTTGCCTCCTATCTTGTAGTGTTCAGAAAATTTTCCTTTCTGAAGCTTATTTGTTCTTATTCTGTGTTTTCTTCTGGATAATAACTAGTTTAATAATGACATATACTCTAGTGTGTTTATCTAATAGTTTATTTATATGTTGTTGTTGTTATGTGCCATGGAGTCAGTTCCTACTCATAATGACCCTGTACAGGGTTTCAAAGGCTGTAAATCTTTATGGGATCAGAAAGCCTCATCTTCCTCCCATAGAACAGCTGGTAGTTTCCAATTCCTGACTCTGAGGTTCGCAGCCTGATTCGTAACCACTACACTATCAGAGCTCCTGGTTTATTTATATAACCACCATTAGTTGACTGCCAAATAGTCTTTGGGTACAAAATAATGAAGTTTTTGACTACAGGTTGAGCCCATAAAAAATTGCCTCAGCATTAGAAGATCCTGGATAGCGGAGGCTATCATGTGTGAAACAAAACTCAAAAAAAAAAAAAAAAAAAAAAAAAGTCAGGTTTACTAGTCAGAAAAAAAAGAGCCTGGAAGAAAATGATACTGTGGCCCTTGACCACCCTTGAAGTCCAGAAAGGAACACATCCTCTTTCAGTCAAGAAGATAGATATATAGGAGGAAGAATTTTCAGCCAAGTAGTAAATAGGTATATAGGGGCAACAACAACACTAGTAAGATAAGCTCACTATGAATGATGAGACAGTCAATCATTTAAGACCAAAGGGGTAGCCTGTACCTAAGAACAACAGCAAGAAGGCATGTAAAGGTGAGTAGAAGGGAAGTAGGAGCCACAAGGAAGAAATCCACTGAAGGGATTACAATCATTGAGCTGAAACAAGGTGTATCATTTGTTGAATGTAAAACTGATAATCTTGTCTGTAAATCTTCACTCAATTCACAATAAAAAAATTTTTAAGAAAGTGCATTGGGAGACATATTGTCAATTTCCTTCTAAAAGGTCACAGCCTTGAAAACCCTACCAAGCAATTCTATTCTGCACATATGGGGTGGCCATGAATCACACTTGACTTGGCAGTAACTAACAACAACAATCACAACAATTGACTGTCGGTTAATGCACTTGTGGAAATAGTGAAAAAAACAAGCATGGTCCCTCCCTCCTAGAACTTATCTTCTAATGTAAAAGGAATTCTTCTTGACTCCTATATGTAGTGAACATTAATCTTTGTTCTGAAAGCTAGGTGGGCAAGGAAAGTCATAATATTTAATTTGCAAAAGTCCATTTAATTTCAACGTCAAACTCCTATTTTGACGAACTAGTGGGAAGTTCAGTCTAAGTGAATAAGGCACTAATAAGGTCATTAATAAAGCAGCATCTTATCACATTTTATATTTTCAAAAATGTTAGAGGTAAATTAACATTTGTCTGGGCATTGCCTTTTAACAACTGAGCTAGGCACCCTACACATTCAGCATACCCTCCTTCCATCAAAAGGAGGGCAAGATAGCCACAAATATTGTAAAGCTAACTTTAGTTTATAGTTTGAAAGTCTTTCAAGGTACTGTTGTCTAAAGAGGGACATCTCTTTCAGTGTTTGTCTTGGGGCGGATGTCACTGCCTCTCTATGGATAGATGCATTCGTGTTTTTCATAAAGACAGCACATTCGTATTGCTGAACTTCTGTCTCAGCTAGAGCACTCAAGGACAGCTTTGAATTGGACACATCATGTAATAGACTAAAAATCAAGAAGAGGGGAAAAAAAGATGCTTGTAATTTCAACTAGGAAAAAATGGGCATTTGCAACAAAATTAAATGTTTGGTTTAGCTTGGCCTCTAGTGGATAGTAATTCTCATTGTCATGTTGAATTGGTAGTCTTTACTTAAGTGAGGGGCAGAACCAAATGACCCTGGAGATTAAATTACCTCTTAGCTTTGGAAATGGAGTTTGCCTCAAGCCAGAATTGAGATGAATTTGTGCTATGTTAACAGAAATCCTGGAAATGTCTGTACACTTGGTACCAGGAGTGCAGGAAGAACAGAGGCACGGAATTCAGAAAATGAGTTCTCTCCTATTCCTAGCAAATTCAGAAAATATTCATTATCTAATTTGCACAAGATTAATAACAAAAGTTTGCCATTTCTTTGTTGTCTAAAATCAAAGAATAATTAGCCTTTTTAAAAAATGTTACAACAAAAAAACACACACAAATAAAAAACAGGTGTTTCCAACCAAGAACCAATCAGGCAAGCTGAAGAGAAAAAGCGTTCATTTGGTTCTGTGTGCAACATCATCCAAACAAGTTCTGTGATGCCTGTCATCTTTACTCCAATGAAAATGATGCCGTTTGCTTGCGATTATAGACTCCTATTGATTTCCAATTTTCACCAGGCATGTTCAAGTCCCTTGGGCTCAGAGCGCTTGCAGATTCTTATCAGTCTTGCAGTGCAGGAACAATGTGGTAATATAATTGGCACAGTGTAGCAATAAGAGACTCCTGTTCTACTTTCAATTTAGTCCTTTACTGTACTATCTTGACTATATGTATTGTCAAGGTATTGCAATAAGGACATTATATATATATGGTTTTTTTTTTTGTTTTTTTTTTTGTTGTTGTTAAGTGCCATCGAGTCGGTTCCGACCAATAGCCATATATATATATATATATTTGTTGTTGTTATGTTCCGTGGAGTCGGTTCTGACTCATAGTGACCCTGCACAGGGTTTCCTAGGCTATAAATCTTTATGGGAGCAGAATGCCTCACCTTTCTCCCGCGGAACCGCTGGTAGTTTTGAACTGCTGACCTTGTGGTTGGCAGCCCGACTCATAACCACTATGCTACCAGAGCTCCTTTTTATATGTATATAGGGAGAGAGAAAGAGTGAGAGAATATATACATGATGTATGTATATATATATTGTTGTTGTTAAGTGCCATCTAGTCGATTCTAACCCACAGTGACCCTGTATTCTTACCCACAGAGACCCTGTATAGGGTTTCTGAGGAGTAGCTGGTGAGCTTGAATTACTGACTTTGCAGTTCAAACGGCTTTGCAGTCTTGTGCATTAACCCACAGCGCCACACCAGGACTCCATGTACATAGATATCTCACCAATGACCTCAAGGAAGTTCTCAAAGACCAAATTAAACCTTTAATAGAAGTTGGTGCTTATCCATATTACAAAACAAACAAACAAACAACATAGTATACCAAGTAGATCGAACTGAGTCATCTTAATCTTCTAGCTTGCTTTGACTGCTGTCTCTAGGTTAAGGACTGGTCCATAATTACATTGCAGCTGCTTTCTCAACAGCTACTTATGTGGGGATTCTGCATTCAGCAAGTGTTCATTTTGTGTAGTAGAGTGTCACCCAAACAGTTCTGAGCTCCTACCAAAAAGCTATTTCAACTCTAATGTGTAACATGCAATTACTTTCTTCATATCATGAAATATCTGAGGGACACTTTTATTTGATCTAGGGAAAGGTCTTTCTACCAATTCTAATTTTTTCCTGCAAGATGTATGTTCGTGTTCTAAATCTTAACATACTAGTACTGATCGTGAGGTTTGATGTGTGCTAAACTGTAGAGCCACTATAAAAGTCAAAGTGATTTGTCAAAATTCACAGGAAATGTAAATGCCTACATTGCAATTTGTGTCTGAAAAGATTGGGTATTAGTAATTGCTTTAGGGAGCTGACCAGGATGAAAGACAGTAAAAAATTTTAATTTCTTCTTTATGGATTGGTACAAAGTCAGTGCTTTTGAGCGGCATCCTCCCCACACTCTGGTGCATTGTGCAGAAGCTCCATTAGAGAGAGAGCATGCTTTCATCCAGTCACTGCCTGCCTGTGCTCTGTATGTGAAGAGAATGACAAATCTGCATATTTTCCAATCTCGCCTTTTATTTTCTTTTACACAACCTTAGAGGGGGTAGGAAAATCTCTGATAAAAACAAATGTAGCGGTATTGTAATCTTCATGTAGTCTTGTGATTAAAGAAAGAAACCTGTGGGTTTTAGTTGGGACCACAAATGAAATGATTTATTTGCTTCTGCATATACCCTTTATTTTTACTTTCTGATCATTCTACTGAGACTGGATTTCACTAGAGTCCCCAAGGTAATGGGGCCTGGTGACTAATCCACTGAGCCATACAAACCCCATCTGCTTACTTGCTTTGACATTTTAATAATATCCCATTTGGACCTTTGTTCAATTTTGCTTTGTGTGCTACATCTTTGTTTTAACATTACAGCTGAAATAATTTATTATAATGAATACTATCGAATCTCACTAATTAAAATACACAGCGAGATTTTGTGTATTTCAACTATGTATACTTTTCCTGGGAAATGGACCCACTCAAATTTGTCAATGGACCATCAAATTGCCCCCTTAATTACTGTTCATTCTGTATTTTACTGAGAATAATGGAAAAAGTGTAAGTCATTTTTACAAAAGCAATGTACTATTTTATATCTAGTGTACTTTTAAATTTCATGTATGAAGTGTTATTCTTGTTAAATATACTAATGGATTATCTTAACTGTGCAATAAAATAGGATAGTTTCTAATAACATTGCTGGTGACAGTAGTAATCTGACTTATTTTGTTTTAGAAATATATGATTTCTGCAAATGAAGACTGATTACAACCTAGTATTTACATACATAAATCATACATATTGTGACAGACTTGTAGCATGCTGGATATGTCTCCCTCTGGGATTTGATTGTATTCTGCATATGTCACAGTCAAAAGCTTATTAATTATTATTGATTAATTTATATACTCCCTCTTACTCATATCAGAGTATTTGAGGAACATTATAGAAGGAAAAATGAACACTTAAATATGCAGTAGAAGAGGTACAAAAATATTTAGTGCAATCTTAGTATAAGGACACTAAATACAAGAGATCCTACAATGTAGACTAAATTTTGCAGAAGACACAGATGGTAAAGCAAATTGTAAATCATTTGCAGGATGTTAAGTTGCAAACAGAGACTTAGCATGATCCAGACTGTAAAGTAATGTTCAAGTCTGAAAAGACTTAAGTAATAGAACAGTAACATGCAACACCATATTTTCTCTCTTTCCTATGTAGTCTCAGTACCATGGGAATTTATAGGTGAATGCTGTCTTAATAAAGTAATAATCATAGTTTTAATTTTTAGTGTGCTCATCAGTATATAATACTTTTTGTGCACATTATCTCATGTCATCTTCTTGATAGTTCTATGACATAGGTATCTTACAGCGACCCTGTATATATAGTATTTCTGGGGTTGTAAATTTTTTTTTTTTTTTAAGTTTTTGTTGTGAATTGAGTTAAAGTTTACAGGGCAGATCATCATTGATTTACATTCAACAAATCATATAATTTGTTTCTTTACAATGATTATAATCCCCTTCAGGTACCATCAGTTAACAGTATTTCTCTGTATTCATTTTAGCTCTCTCTCTTTTTTTTTTTTTCAAACACTCAAGCATATATGATAATTTACACCACCAAAGGACACATTCTGCAAGTCTGCCTCCTGGCCGCCAGCTCTCAGTTCCTCTCTTTCCATGAATCTAGAGTCCTCAGCTACTCTCCATGTCCCCTTCTCTGCCTCCATCTCTGGTGTTGCTGCTCCTCTGGATAAAGTCCTGTATTCCTCTTGTGCTCTTTTTCCTTGATGGTCCTAGGGTCTTCTGTTTCTGGACTGTAAGAGTAACTACTCTCCTGTTTTTGTTACAAAACTTCTACCTTTACAATTGTGAGTCACAATCAGTCATGATAACAATTACTCACTGTTGAATCATAAGAATCTTATCTGCATCTCTTTTTACCAGACCCATCTAGACAAGGTAAAAACTAAACTCCCTCTTGAAACCTCGTAAGTCAGTCACTTTGTGCCTTTATCACCCCTCATTTTAGGTAGCTAATGTCTAAATTGCCTATCCCTATCTACCCTGTATACAGAGGGGATAGCATTGATACTTGATGTGAAAACTCCTTCCCTCTCTGTTGGTATTTTGAGCTACTACCTCCATGAATATAGATCAAGTTCATCAAATTGTAGCAATTTACCTTCATTTCCTTTATCAATTTTTTTTCTTTCTTTTTTATCTTCCTCTAATCAGCGAGAACTTCGAGCAGCAGCGAGACGTGTAGTGTGGAGCTCCAACAACAACACGGAATACTGAGCCACAAGGCTGTTTGGCTGCAAGTTGCGGAAAGCCTCATCTCTCTCATGTGGAGGGCCTGGAGGATTTGAGCTGCTGACCGCGAGGTTCGCAACCAGGTTTGTTTGTTTGTTTGTTT
>NW_006408520.1:13521050-13532962 GCF_000296735.1 Chrysochloris asiatica
AGTGAGGTTGGCCCAGGATCGGACATTGTTTCGTTCTGCTGTGCATGGGGTCGCTATGAGTCGGTTCCGACTTGATGGCACCTGACAACAACAACAAGTCAAATTCTGATTATCAAGCCATCAAGGCTAGGTCAAATGAGTACTATCTGCAAACTCGGGTGTTCTTGTGTGTTTCCCCTCTCTTCATATCAGCTGGATACTTCACTCTCAGCTCTAGCCCACAGTGGCTATGTCTTTGTCCATGGGCTCAGGTGTTCCCAAGTATTACCACACTTTGGACTAACCAGCCCTTCCTCTTCTCTCTCATCTCCAGGTCAACAGAAGTCTATGGAACGTGGTTGAACTCAGCCCATTTCTTCATTGCTGCCTTTACCCCTCTTCCACTCACCAGTAGACCAATGTGGTCGTCAGCAAGCTTTCTTGCCTGCTCATGTGTTCCCTTTGAGTTTAGGTCTTAGAGGAGGGTGGGGTTGTAAATCTTTATGAAAGCAGAAAGCCCCATCTTTCTCCCAGAGAGAGACTGGTGGGTTTGAACTGCCAGCTTTGCAGTTAGCAGTCCTATGCTTCAATTTAATAGATGTGGAAAAGAGACTCAAAGGGTCTAAGCGGTTTATGCAAGGACATGGGATTAGCAAGTAGTGCATCAGAGTATCAATTCAAGCTCCTGACTCCTAATGCTCTAGGTTTTATCACCATGAAAGGCTGTGAAACATTGTACTCTGCACCTACATCTTGGAGCTGATTCATTTATTTCAGCCATCTTTACAATGCGTACTAATGGCTACAGCATTAATGACCACCCAGTGATCTATATCATTCACTTAGTAAATAAATCGATTTATGGTGCCAAGTTCATTAGTTCTGCCACATATTAATAATCTATACAGGCAAAATGAGGTAAGAGTTGTGATATTAATCAGACAATACGATCACTAAGGAGACAGCTCACCAGTATAATAAAGACTTAATATACTATAGAGGAAAGGACACAGACTTTGGAGTTACACAAATCCAGGCTCAGATCATGAATCTTTCATAACTAAATGAATTTCAGCAAAGTAAGTAATCGCTATTTTTAAAACTGTGGGTTTTGTTGTTGTTGTTTCTTTTTTTAAGGAATAAATATGTATAACATGATTTGCATAGAATAAGCGCTCAGTGAGACTATTCATTATTAGTAATATAATTCAGACTAAGTGTGGGCATCACAGTTCAACTAGAAACTTCTATGGGACATAATTAAAAAATTTTTTATTGTGACTGGAGGGTATGTTTCCAGAGCAGATCATCAGTTTCACATTTAGCCAATCATACTTGGTTTCATTGAAATAATAGCAATTTCTTCCTTGTAACCTCAGTCATCCTACTTTGGACCAACCAGCCCTTCCTCTTCTCTCTCTCATTTATGATTCCTGTCTCTATTCCATCTTCTCTCTGAATCCTTTTGAGTTTTGTCCTTAGGTAAATGCTGCTCTATTTATCTTGAATGGTTGACCGTTTTATGATGACATACCTCACTAATCTATGGTGCCCCATATACCTATCTACTGCTTGGCTGAAAATTGAAATACAAGGGTAAGGTTAGTTCCTAATCTAAAGAGCGACCAAGGGTTGTAGTTTGGGGTTACTTCAGTCACCTTCTCACCAGTGATTAAGGCCTTTTAAATAATTTTGAGTTTTGTTCCACATTTTCTGCCACTCTATCTAGGACCTTCTTATGTGTTCCCTTTTAGAGCATTTAGTACTGGTATCTGGGCAACATCTAGTCCTTCTGATCTCAGACTTTTGGATACTGATGTTCACATGTTCAGTTGGACTAATTGATTCCAAGAAGCTTCAGTCTTCATCACTGTTCTTTTTCTGCACAGGGAGAGATCATTATTGCACCTTAGATGACCACTTATGAACAAATGAAGAAGTAAAAGAGCTGAATAGAAAATTTCAAAGGGCAGCTCCTCATGAAGTCAAGTTCTATAATGAAACATACAAAGAACTGGAGTTAGAAAGCCAAAAGGGAAGAACATGCTCAGCATTTCTCAAACTGAAAGAGTTGAAGAAAAATGTCAAGCCTTGACCTGATCCATACTTGTGCACATTCCAAAGACAGGTGACTCAATTAAATGTGGAACTCATTTAACAATATTATGAAAATCACATGCAAGTAAAATTTAGCTAAAGATAATTTAAAAATGGCTGCAACAGTGCATTAACAGGGAACTATCAGAAACAAACAGGATTCAGAAGAAGTCATGGAATTAGGGATATCATTGCTGACTTAAGGTGGATTCTGTCTGAAAGCAGAAAATACCATAAAGATGTTTACTTGTGGTTTATTGACTGTGCAAAGGCTTTAGACTGTGTGGACCATGACAAGCTATGGATAACATGGCAAAGAATGAGTATTCTAGAACACATGACTGTGCTCATGAGGACCCTGTACATAGAACAAGAGGCAGTCATTTGAACAGAGCAAGATGATAATGAGTGGTTTAAAATCAGGAAAAGTATATTCCAGCACTGTATTCTTCTACCATACTGATTCAATCTGCATGATGATCAAATAATCTGAGAAACTGGGTTATATAAAGAAGCACACAGCATCAGGATTGGAGGAAGACTCATTAACAACCTGTGATATGCAGATGATACTATCTTGCTTGCTGAAAGGAAATAGGACTTGAAACACTTACTGATGAAGATCAAAGACCACAGCCTTCAGTATGGATTGCACTTCAATGTAAAGGAAACAAAATATCCTTACAACTAGACCAATAAACAATATTATGATAAATGGAGAAAAAATTGAAAATGTCAAATACTTCATTATACATGGATCCACTGTCAAAACTCATGAAAGTCAGTCAAGGAAAACAATGTATTGCATTAGGAAACCGTGCTACACAAGACCTCTTTAAAGTGTTAAAAAGCAAAGAGATAAGTTTGAAGACTAAGGTGTGTCATATCTAAGTCATGGTATTTTCAATAGCCTCATATGCATGTGAAAATTGGACAGTAGATCAAGAAGACCATAGACGAACTGATGCATTTGAGTTTGGCCGTTGGTGAAGACTACTGAAAGTACTATGGACTGCTGAAAGAACAAGCATATCTGTTGGGAGAAGTACAACCAGAATGCTCCTTAGAAGCAAAGACGGCAAGACTTTGTCTCTCATACTTCAGACATATTATCAGAAGTAACAATGCCATGCTTGATAAAGTGTATGGTCGGCAAAAAAAAGGAAGACCTCAATGCCATGGATTGGCACAGTGGCAGTAGCAATGGGCTCAAGTGTAACAATTGTGAGGATGAGGCAGGAGTAGATACTGTTTCATTTCACTGTGCACTGACTGAGTTGATATATATTGAAACTGATTTGAAGGCACCTAACAACAAGAACAACAATTCTGAAATTTAAGAATCAACAATTGATAGCAAAACATTTTATTTTTATAACAGCTTCTGTTTTTCACTAGAAGAATCCAGATGATAAAATTAATGATAAATCACTCCATTTAAAAAATGTTATTGTCACTAGCATTTGCAAATGTGCAATTTCTGAATGATTAGTTATATATCTGGGTTGAAGTGGTTCCACCAAATTGTTAGTCTTTAAGTAGAGGGCTATCAGTATACAGTCTGAATGTTATTGGTAACAACTGATTAAGTCAGTAGGAAACCTTCCTTAGATTTTTACATTAACATTTTTTTTCATTTTCATATAACAAAGTGGTTCAATGGATAATTAAAATGACATAGAAAGTCTAAGAAATCAAGGGAGATGAAATATTATTAGCTGTAGAATATGAGGAGCCTGGTGATGCTGTAGGTTAAGCACTTGATTACTAATCAAAATGTCAGTGGTTCAAAACAACCAGCAGCTCAATGGGAAAAGATGAGGCTGTGTGCTCCCATAAAGATCTAGAGTCTTGAAAACCCTTTACAGGACCGTTATGAATTGAAATAGACTCACTGGCACCAGGTTTGGTTTTTTGGTTTTATAGGTGTGAAGCGAAAGAGGCAGAAGTTTGTGAAGAAAACCCAGTGGGACAAGTTCAGAGAGACAAGTAGTCTGTCTGACTTCAATGATTAGAGCACAGACAGTGTGCTTGGAGACCATGGGAAAAGAACAAAATGAAAAAAGATAAGAGCCTACAATGTAACCCCAGAATCATAACAGGAGAAATTATCTTAATTCCATCAGTTTATCTTTTTGAGTGTAGCAAATTCACAAGGCAAATATACTAGTAGAGATAAAAGAAATTCTTCTAAATTCCAAAAATGATACAAGTTTAACAAAATTTTGAGAGTATTGTGAATTCAGATAAATGCTTCAATAAAAGAATTAACAGATGATTTCTCTTTTGCAGAGACACCTACTATAAACTAAAAAGAGACTTTGATGAGTATTCATGTTTTAACTTAAGTACAGACCCTGCCAACAATTTCCATGCTAATTCATTATATAACTAAAGTCAAATAATGGAAATATGCTTAGGGAAATAATGTCCTATAAGTTACTCAAGGACTAAGAGGTAGATAATCAGCATGTTGTTGTTGTTATGGGCCATGGAGTTGGTTCCGACTCATAGCAACCCTATACAGGATTTCCAAAGCTATAAATCTTTATGGGAGCAGAAAACCTCATCTTTCTACAGTGGAATAACTGGTAATTTCGAACTGCTGACCTTGAGGTTCACAGCCCGATTCATAACCACTATGCTACTAGAGCTCCTTAGATAATCAGCATAGTTTCTTAGAATGTTGTTGTTGTTAAGTGCCGTCGAGTCGGTTCTGACCCATAGCGACCCTGGATAGGGTCAGCTGATGAACTTGAACCACCGACCTTGCAGTTCAAATGGCTTTGCAGTCTGGCACATTAAACCACAGCACCACACCTTAGAATGTTTTAAGTCCAGTTAAAATATAGTAAAATCTTAATTGAGTTAAATTGAGTTAACCAGTCTCCTGTAAAACTTTTTAGAAGGATAATTTATAAACACATAAACTCATGGAAGAAATATATATGATTGTAATAGTCCCTGATTTTATTATACATTTGCTTCAATGAGCTCTTCCTTCTTTATATTGGTGTAGGCAGTTTACGATTGATGTTCCAAACTTCATTTCTCAATTAACTGTTTGAAACTCAGAGTATATGTTTCATCAGTATAATTGATGGTTTGCATATCAATCTCATCAGAATACTGATATACTGTTGTTGTTAAGTGACGTTGAGCTTGTTCTGATCCATAGCGACTCTGTATAGGGTTTCCAAGCAATGGCTGGTGAGCTTGATCTGCTGACCTCGTGGTTCAAACTGACTTTGGAGTCTAATGCATTAATCCACAGTGCCACGCCAGAACTCCAGTGACATACTAGACAGTTATTAAAAATAAAATTATATGTTTGCATCACAAATATTTCAATTGATTAAGTGGAGACAAAATTCACCATCTTTGTGTTGCTTATTTGATTTGTGATTGATTTGAAGGTTTCCACCAATTTCCAAAATCTTTATAAAATCATAGAAGCTAAAAATTTTGAAGTTTTAATAATGTTTGCTATGACAGAATTTTAGTTTCAAATAAAATACATAGACAGAAAATTTGCATTATTTTGGGAATGTGAATATTCCTTATGATACAATGATGTCTCTTCAATAATTAAATATGTAGAATATTTATAACATTATACTATTTGAAAATTCTAAAGTCTTATATTGATGTTGTTGTTAAGTGCCATGGAGTAATTTCTGAATCATAGTGACCATGTATAAGTTTTTCCAAAGAGCAGCTTTTGGGTATGAACTGCGGACCTTGTGGTTAGCAGTACAATACTTATCCTACAACAATACACCTTTGGTTTTGTTTTACTTTTTATTGTGAATTGACTGAAGGTTTACAAAGATCATTAGTTTTGCATTAAACAAATTGTACACTTTGTTTCATCTCAATGATTGCAACTCTCCCATGTAACCAGTAGTTATTCTGTTTTTTTCCATGTGGTTACCCATGTACAAATATCCTCTTTCAACCTCATACCCATACCAAAGACTGTGGTCTTTGGTCTTCATCGTTAAGTATTTTAAGTCCTCTTTGCTTTCAGCAAGCAAGGTTGTATCATCTGCATATCACAAATTGTTAAAGAGTCTTCCACCAATCCTGATGCCATGTACTTCTTCGTATAATCCAGATAATTCAAAAACTGATTGAAATACAAAGGCTTGACAAGAAACCTATTTTACTGGACAAATTCTAGAATTTTAGGTATTCCAATCAGTTATAGGCTGATGATAGGCTTACAAGCTTTCTGTAATCATATTTCCCAATATTCCTTTCTATCCCACTCAAATTTCTATTTTACAATAGTAGGCAAGGGAAACCAATATCCACAAGACAGTCAAGCATCTTAATATTATTTCCCTTCTTTTACCTCTTCAGATTATGCCTCAGTCTATGTATCACAGATTGCTGTTGTTCCAAGGTTGAGTATTCATTACTATTTACCTCTGTCCCAGTCAGCCCATGGACACTTACCTAAGTGTTTCCCTATCTTCCTTATTCTTCTATCCCCTGCCCTTCTGGTGTATTGCCCTCCCCATTATCTGAGCTATGATGTGAGTATCCCCTAACCTGTGCCTTACTGTTCCTTTCCTCCCACCCCCAGTAATGAACAAAGATTTTTTTTTCTTTTAGTATGGACTGATTTTCTTAAGCTTTTACAATAATTGTCTAATACAATATTTGTCTTTTTGTGACTGACTAATTTCACATAGCAAGTTTTATTCATGTTATGATGTGTTTTGCTGCTTTGTAGTTATTCTACAAGGTAGCATGGTATTCCATTGTATGTACCAAAGTTTGTTTATCTACCATTCTATTGATGGTGTGAGATGATATCTCATATTGTTTTCATTTGCATCTCAGTCCTGGTGTGTGTTAATGCACTGGATTGTAAAGTCAGTTTGAACTGCCAATTTGCTGGTTCAAGCTCACCAGCCATTTCTTGGAAACCTTACACTGGGTAGCTATGGGTCGGAACTGACTCCACAACACTTAACAGCAACAGCAATTACTCTGGTAGCATAGTGGTTACGAGTTAAGCAGTTCAAAACTACCATTGGTTCCCTGGGAGAAACATGGTTCCCTGTTCCCATGAAGATTTATAGTCTCGGAAACCCTATGCAGGGTCACTATGACTAGGAACCGACTCCACGATACATTGTTGTTGTTGTTAGGTGCCATCGAGTTGGAACTGACTCATAGTGACACCATGCACAGCAGAACGAAACAATGTCCGATCCTGGGCCAACCTCACTACCGCTGCCACACTTGAGTCCATCAATGATGACACCTGGCCAATCCATCTCGTTGGGGGTCTTCCTCTTTTTCTCTGACCCTCCATCTTACCAAGCATGATATCCTTCTCCAACGATTGTTCCCTCCTGACAATTCTGCACCCAGTGATTCTTGCTGTGTTGATTTTTGCATGTGTATAGTATTACCTTCCCTGGGAATACCCACTTGGTCAGATATCCCCTTGGGTCTCCAAAGTGGAGGTGGGCAGGCAGAGGAAGAAAAAAGAAATGCTCTCACCTCTATTTCTCATATCAGTCATCCTGTTGCAATGGGAGTGCTCTTATGACCTTGTATCTACTCCTTCCTATTCAAAATGGCTGCACCAGGATTCGATGGCTGCCACAAATCAGATAACATCTTTCTGGCTTCTGCTCCAAATTCACTCAGCGATAAGTCTTCAATCCTACTAATTATCCCTTTATGTGAAATTCAGAGTTCCGGGACCATCCTTTGAAACTGTTTCATCTGATATTACTGGCAGACATCTTCACAGCCTTTCTTCCTAATTGGTCATCAAGCCTGAGTTTGTTTTTGTATATGGGTCTTGTTTTCATTCTTTTGCATATGGATTTCCAGTTTTTTCAGCACCATTTGTTCAAGAGACTATCTCTTGCCCCATTTAATGGGCTTTGGCTTTTTGTCAAAGATCAGCTGAATGTATGTGGCTCTATTTACTTCTAGGGTCTCAATTCTATTCGATTGAACTGTGTATCTTTCATTCTACAAGTACCAGGCTGTTTTGACCACTGTGGCTATGTAGGAGATTTTGAGATCATGTAGCAAGAAGCCTCAAACTTTGTTATTCTTCTTAAGCAAAAGGTCTTTTTCTTTTTCACATATAATTGTTATTGTTGTTGAGTGCTGTTGAGTCAGTTCCAAATCATAGTGCTTTTATTTTCCCTTCTTTTCTTCTGTTTCTTATTTCTCATCTTATCTTAGTTCTATTTACTCTTTCTTTACAACTCTCTTTTTCTTTTAATTTTTCCCTCTCCTTGACTTCCCTATGTATTTCCTTTTAATTATTTCTTTCTTTATTTTTTTGTCTTCTTTTCAACTTCTATACCTCAATGGAAGATGTCAGATGTCAGCTTGAGGACTAAGGTGCACCTGACCCAAGCCATGATATTTTCAATAACCTCATATGCTTGTGAAAGCTAGACAGTGAATAAGGAAGACTGTAGAAGAATTGATGCATTTCAGTTATGGTGTTGGAGAAGAATATTGAAAGTATCATGAACTGCCAAAAGGTGAAACAGATTTGTATTGGAAGAAGTGCAGCCAGAGTGCTCCTTGGAAGCCAGGATGGGAAGGTTTTTTAATCTCTCATATTCTGAACATATTATCAGGAGGGACTCCTCTCTGGAGAAGAGTATCATGTTTGGTAAAGTGTTGGGAAAAAGAATAAGACCTCCAAATAGATGGATCATCACAGGGGCAGCAGAAATGGGCTCAAACATAACAACGATTGTGAGTTTGATGCAAGACCTGGCAATTTTTCATTCTGTTGTGCATAGGGTTGCTAAGAATTGGTAAAGACTCAATGGCACCTAACAACAAAAATGTTAATGAAGGATATTGGAATATATTTTCTTTTTCAGTGATGTCTTTGCCTGATTTTGGTATGAGGGCTATGCTTACTTCATAAAATGCATTCTGGATGTTTCCATCCTTTTTTATGTTCTGGAATAGTTTGAGTAGAATCAGTGTTAGGTCTTCTCTGAATGTTTGGTAGAATTCACCAGTAAAGCCACATGGGCCCAGACTTTTTTTGTGTGTGTGCTGGGAGTTTTTGAATGATCTGATCAATTTCTTCTTTTATTGTAGGTCTATTTAAGTTTTCTGGTAGCGTAGTGGTTACGAATTGGGCTACGAACCGCAAGGTCAGCTGTTCGAAACTACCAGCTGTTCCTTGGGAGAAAGATGAGGCTTTCTGCTCCCATAAAGATTTACAGCCTTGGAAACCCTGTACAGGGTCGCTATGAGTTGGAACAGACTCCATGGCACATAACCACCATTTAAGTCTCCAGTTTCATTCTGTGCTATTTTAATGTAGGTCATGTTTGCCTAAAAATTTATGCATTTGTTCTAGAATTTCAAATTTGTTGAAATATAATAATTAGCAATATTCTGTTATGCTTTTTATTTCTGTTCATTCTTTTGGGATGCCACCCGTATTGTTTCTTATGCATGTTATTAGCATCATCTCTTTCTTTACTTTTGTTATATTTGCCAATGGTTTATCAATGTTATTGAACCTTTCAAAAGCCAACTTGTTTTGTTGATTCTTTCTATTGTTATTCTATTGTCTAACTCATTTATTTCTGTAGTAAACTTTATAATTTCTTTTCTCTGGTGATTGTATGTTTACTTTGTTGCTATTTTTCTAACTGCTTGAGATGTTGCATTAATATGTTAATTTTGGTTCTTTCTTCTTTTTTGATGTGTGCATTTATTGCTATAAACTTCCCTCTTTTTTGTGGGGGGGACTGCTTTTGCTATGTCTCAAAACTTTTGGTATGTTGTATTTTCATTCTCATTTGATTCTAATATATTTTTAATTTCATTTTTTATTTGTTCTATTATCTAGTATTTTTTTAAATAGGATAATAACTTCTATGTATTTGATTTTCCCCCTTTATTTGCTTACTGTTGATTTATAATTTTAGAGCATGTGATCTGAAAAGATGCTTTGTAATATGCTGATGTTCTTACATTTATTGAGCCTTGCTTTGTGGTATAACTTGTGGTCTACTCTCCTTTATCTCCAGGAGCCACTAGTATGTTTTTGCAATGCTAATATGTTTTCATGTCTCTGAAGCTGTTCACAAAAGATTAAGATGGCAGTGCCACATCTGGTCAGTCAGCACAGGTCACCAGTCTGTCTCCTCCCCCCCACCCCACACCTGTTCAGCTTTGTATCCTAGCAAGCATTCAATCCACTTCTCTAACCTCTCATTTGAAGTCAGGATTCTAGGACTATCATATGCATCTGTTTCATTTGATTTTCTGTACCTTTGTTGTAGGAGCCTTTCTGCATACTCTGCCGTCTTGCTGCCTCACCACCCCCACTTAGATTTTAAGAAAGTTTATTGATAATATGAGGGCAAATCAAAAAGCATTGCTTTTATAAAACAAAAACTTTTCTAAAACAAAAATAACAGAATCTGAAGCTAGTATTTCTTAACACATCCTTCATCTAGGTCTGCTTACTTCTGAAGGCACTGTTTCTAGCTTTCTAACCCTTTCCTGAAGAATTCTGTACTTTTCAATTTACATGACACCAAAATGGCAGTTTTGGTACCCTCCAGGGAATCAAATTGTGTTCCTTTGAAATGTTGACTTTTGGGAACTAAAAGAAGTTTGATGCGCTAAGATCAGGGTGGTAGGGTGGATGAGGTAAGGGCTCCCAATGGAATTTACAAGGGACAACCTCTGCTGTCCTCAAAGAATGAGCAGGTGCATAGATTGCCATGATGGAAAAAATTAGTTGTTGTAAATTTCCTGGTCTTTTCCCCACCAAGGTAGTTTTCCATTTCTTACAACTTCTTCCTGATATGCCTCCAATAATATTGTGTGTCCTTTTTGAAAATATATGAAGAAGACCTCCAAAATATCACCATAGACTTTTTTTTATTTTTAATAAAAATTTTTACTGTGATAGTTTACATGGGAGAGCAACAGTTTTATACTCATTGTTTCATTGCAATGTTTACAATCTCTTACGTGCATCATCATTTAACAGTATTTGCTTCTATTCCCTCTGTTTTTTTTTTGTTTTGTTTTTTTTGTTGTTGTTGTTGGCTGGGGGATTTATGCAAAAACACTCAGGAATACAAAATTCTTTAAACAACAAAAGGACACATTCTGCTAGCCTGCCTCCTGGCCTCCAGCTCACCGTCTTTCTCTTTCCATGAGTCGAGAGTCCTCAGCTGCTCTATCTCTCCATGTCTTCATCTCTGCCTCCATCTCTGCTGTTGCTGCTTATTTTGATAGTGTCCCACATTCTGGTCATGCTCTTCTCCCTTGATCATCCTAGGGTTCTCTGTTCCTGGACTGTAAGATTAACTGCTCCCCCTTTTTTGTTACAAAACTTCTACCTTTACAGTTGTGACAGTTGCAATTAATCATGATAACAATTACTATTGCATCATAAGAATCTTATTCCCATTTCCTTTCACCAGACCAATCTAGACAAAATGAAAACTATTCAGTGGGGTTCTACCTTCCCCAACACACTCTAAAACTAAACACCTTGAAAACTTGTAAGCCAGTCACTTCATGCCTTTATAGCACCCCCTTTTCAGATGGTCAATGTCGAAGTTGCCTGTGCCTATCAATCCTGTATACCAGATGGGAGATAGGATTGATATTTGATGTGAAGACTGATTCCCTCTCAGTTGGTATTTTGAGCTACTATACCCATAAGTATAGGTCAAGTTAATTAAATTGCAGCAATTTACGTTTGTTTCCTTTATCAAAAAATTAAAAAAAAAATCTTCCTCTATTTGAGTTCTGATCATTAAGCCATCGAACCTAGGTCGAATGGGTTCACC
>NW_006408520.1:13537098-13538764 GCF_000296735.1 Chrysochloris asiatica
GAGTCTGTTGGCTAGTATTTTGTTGAGAATTTTTGCATCTATGTTTATGAGGGATACTGGTCTATAGTTTTCTTTCTTAGTGGTGTCCTTCCCTGGTCACCATAGCCTTTTGAGATAATTTCTTTGCCTTGAAATTTACTGGCCCAACAAATACCTTAGGAAACCACTGTTGTGACTGAACAAATTTTTGTTTTTGAAGACACTCTAACAAGAGTAAGACAAGTGTATTACCCAGAGGACTGATCTGCAGCCATCCACTAATAGCAGAGACATGTTTAAACATGTTTTATTTGGAATAAATCCATACATATATGAACTAGAATCCTAGTAGCAATATTTTTTGACATACTCTTGTATTTATAATTTATTTATTTGATAGTAAGTCTTTCATTAGGAATACAGTATCCAAATCATGGTATTATTCCCAAGGTACTTTATAATTCAGTTTCTTAAAAATAAACATTGTGGGCTACCTAAAATGAGGGTCAATAAAGTCTCAAAGTGACTGACTTACAAGGTTTCAACAGGGAGTTTAGTTGAAGAGTATGGGGGGTGGGAATATAGAGTCCCCACTGAATAGTTTTCATCTTGTCTAGATGGATCTGGTGAAAAGATATGGGGATAAGATTCGTATAATTCAATAGTGATAATTGTTTTCATAACTAACTGCAACTCTCACAATTGCACAGGTAGAAGTTTTGTAACAAAAAACAGGGGAGTAGTTTATCTTACAAGTCTAGAAACAGAGGAGGACCCTTGGACCATCAAGGGAAAAGAGCACAAGCAGAATGCGAGACCTTATATAGAAAAGCAGCGACACCAGAGAAGGAGGCAGAGATGGAGTCATGGAGAGAGGGAGCAGCTAAGGACTCTAGAGTCATGGGAAGAGAGGGACTAAGAGCTGGTGGCCAGGAGGCAGACTTGCAGAATGTGCCTTTTGGAGGTGTAAATTATTATATATTCCTGAGTTTTTTTTTTTTAATAAAAGCTAAAGTGAATAGAGAGAAATACTGTTAACTGATGGTATATGGAAGGGATTATAATCATTGTAATGAAACAAGGTATATGATTTGTTGAATGTAAAACTGATGATCTGCCCTGTAAACTTTCACTCAATCCACAATAAAAACCTTAAAACAAAACAAAACAAAACATTGTGGCAATAAATAAATTAAAAAATTAAAATGAGTTTCTTAGATAGTTACCATAAAGCTTTTTTGTATATATGTCACATCAAAAAATGTGCAGAAATAAAGATATTAAAGTGGTGCGGTAGGATAAGCACTGGACTGCAAGGTCAGTTTTAGCCTCGAGGTCGGTGGTTCAAATTCAACAGCTGCTCCTTGGAAACCCTATACAGAGTTCCTATGAGTTGGAACCAACTGAATGACACTTAACAACAAAAACAACAGAAAAATATAATTTAGGAAAGACTCTGAGGAAACCTTCAATAATGGTTTCAAATATATATAAAAGGAGCTCTGGTAGCGTAGTGGTTACAAATCGGGCTGCAAGCCACAAGGTCAGCAGTTCGAAACTACCAGCGGTTCCATAGGAGAAAGATGAGGCAGTCTGCTCCCCTAAAGATTTACAGCCTCGGAACCCCTGTGTAGGGGTCGCTATGAGTCGGGAACTGACTCCACGGCACATAATAACAACAACAACA
>NW_006408520.1:13538974-13542923 GCF_000296735.1 Chrysochloris asiatica
ATGTAATGTATGGGTGCAGTCTGTTGTCTATTTAAAAATATGCTTGTGTCATCCACACAAAGCATTGAAAATCCATTTTTTTCTTTTATATTGCATAAAAGCTAGGTGCAAATGTTGATGTTAATTTATTTCATTGTCAACTTGGATGATGAAGCTGGGAGGCACAAACATTTATAGTTACAGATGCGAACAAAGACCTTCTTTTATTTCTCTGATAGAAAATGGAGGCCTTCATTCCTGTCTCTTGATTCTTATAGGCAATCACTTTGTCTTCTTCCCTTTTCCTTTTTTACTTAACCTCTCCTTGCTGAAGACTTTGGTTACCACCCCTTGCTTTTTGTATCCTTGTTTTTAGTTTAGGTATCACTTTTGCTGCATACAACATTACTGACTTTCGTGATGGAAACTATACAAGAGAGAGGCCGCCATCTTCCTTTTTGCCTCAGTATTGAACATCATGATTCCATTCTCTAGAGAAAGGTTTGTTTTTCTAAAGAAATGCATTAAATCCAACTGCTAAACATACATCTTGAATCTCTGTAGCTGTAGGATTTTCAACAGCCTTAATATGGGGATTCAACTCCCCTCCCAGGTGGTCTTTTTGTTATTTAAATAAACAGGGTAGATACAAATGAATCTGTCCTGGTCAGCAGGGGGACCACATGGCACCAGCTTGGAGTTTGTAGAAGAAAACTGACTCAAATTTAATTACATTTAACTCAGAATTTCTAAATATAACTTGTTCATAGAACTCCATTTCTTTCTAACTCAATTTTTTGGAGCTTAGTTTCTTCACCTATGTTGTTGTTAGGTATCATTAAGTTGATACTGATTCATAGTGACCCTATGCACAACAGAATAAAACACTGCCCTGTCCTGGGCCAACCTCACAATTGTTGCTATGCTTGAGCCATTGCTACTGCCATTTTGCCAAATCATCTCATTGATGGTCTTCCTCTCTTTCTCTGATCCTCCACTTTACCAAACATGAAATCCGTCTCTAGTGACTGGTCCCTCCTGACAATATGTCGGAAGTATGAGAGAGAAATCTGGCCATCCTGACTTCCAAGGAGCAATCTGACTGTACTTCTTCTAACATAGATCTATTTGTTCTTTGGCAGTTCATTATACTTTTAATATATCCTTCAATAACATGTAAATAACAAAAATAACATTGCAGAGTATATTTGAGGACTATAATAAAAATTATTGGAAGACTAAAAAAGAGCGTTCAATGGCAGTTAAATTCATTGGAATGCTTATTCATGGTTGTGTGAAAAATAGAATAAAACACAAAATAAAATCATCATTTGTGTTGGGCATACATGATGTGTCTCTAGGAAAAATAAGGTTACAGTCGTAGGAAGGAGGAAGCAAAGGAAGTTTTATTTGTTATACATCCAAATTGATCCTCTTGAAAAACACAACTAAATGTTGTACTACACATATATATATATATACTGTTGTTGTTGTTGCTATGTGCCGTGGTTCCGACTCATAGCGACCCTGTACAGGGTTTCCAAGGCTGTAAATCTTTATTGGAGCAGAAACCCTCATCTTTCTCCCACAGAACAGCTGGTAGTTTCGAACTGCTGACCTTGAGGTTCACAGCTCAATTTGTAACCACTACGCTATCAGAGCTCCATATGTTACTGTTGTTGTTAAGTGCCGTGGAGTCGGTTCTGACTCATAGCGACCCTATACAGGGTTTCCGAGGCTGTAAATCTTTATGGGAGCAGAAAGCCTCATCTTTCTCCCGCGGAACAGCTGGTAGTTTCGAACTGCTGACCGAGAGATTAGCAGCCCGATTCGTAACCACTACGCTACCAGAGCTCCATATATATATATATATATATATATGTAAAGAGAGAGAGAGAGAGAGAGAGAGAGAGAGAGAGAGAGAGACCTGTGCTTGACTGCAAGGCAAGGTTTAAACCATAGTGATGGTGGTTCAAACTCACCAGCTGCTCCTTGGAAACCCTATACAAGGTCACTGTGAGTCAGAACGACTTGTTAGCACTTAAACACAACAATATATATATATATATATATAAGCGTGTTGGCTCCGTATAATAAGCACTGGACTGCGAACCACAAGGTCTGCAGTTCAAGCCTGCTAGCCATTCTGTGGGGAAAACAATAAGGTTTTCTGCTGTCCTGAAGATTTATAGCCTCAGAAACCCTATACATGGCTGCTATGTATTAGAACCAATGCAATGGCACTTAAAAACAACATAATAAATAGTTATAATTTTGCACTATCAAATATTTCATAATTGAGTTTCTAGAAAATAAAAAACAAACTGTAGTTTACTGTGTTTGCCAGTTTTTCGGGCATAAAGTTGACTTCAAGAAACCAACATGATATTGCTGAATACATAGCTGGGATGAGATGCTAAGTAATTAAATCTCAGGAGCTGGTACGTATCAGCTTCAACATAACGCTGTATGTGTGCGCATGTGTGTGTGACTGTGTGTAATCTTAAATGCATGGAAGTCCTGTTACCTTGAGGTCATTTGCTACAGCTGGTGGTTTTGAAATTTGAACTCTGAAGTCTCATTGGCTTGGGCAATAATAGACTAATCCTAAGGCCCAAAAAAGGTGGTGA
Source organism: Chrysochloris asiatica (assembly GCF_000296735.1). NCBI lineage: Eukaryota > Metazoa > Chordata > Mammalia > Afrosoricida > Chrysochloridae > Chrysochloris > Chrysochloris asiatica. The sequence goes on from NW_006408520.1 coordinate 13,541,584, forward strand.
ATCAAATAAGTGACCATATCCCAATAAAGAAACCAAGGGCTATGTTTTAGTGCAATATTGAATCAGAATCAATCCCTATCTCCTCCTCTACCCTCTGGGGATTGAATAGAAATTTGTCAGGGAGTTAACTGGATCAGAAGGAAAATAAAACTGCTTCTGAGAAATCTTAACTACTAGCTAGCCCTCTGAAAAATTGGTAGCCCATATAAGTGGTCCAAAACACTGTAAATCTAAAGTATCTTACTTTGTTGGCAAAAGAAAACTCATATTATTGCTGAAGAAGTACACTTTCAAAGCAGGTCTCAAAGAACTACTACAAGGTATTCTGAAAAATAAATGAGTAGTTTATAGCTTTAAAAGAAAATGAAGTTCAAACAAAACATGGCACTGTAAAGAAATCACCAGAAGCAATATATGGCAGAAACAGGCCTCCAAATAATTCAAATATAATATAAAATAAATACAGTTATTATATTTATAGAAACAAAGACAAATTTAAGAAATCTCCTTACCAAGAATATTTTTAAAGGAATCAAATGTTGTTGCTCTTAAGTGCCGTGGAGTCCATTCCGACTCATAGCGACCCTGTACAGGGTTTCCGAGGCTATAAATCTTTGTGGGAGCAGAAAGCCTCATCTTTCTCCCGCGGAACAGCTGGTAGTTTTGAACTACTTACCTTGCAGTTTGCAGCCCAATTCATAACCCCTACGCTATACCAGAGCTCCTTATAAAACTAAAAAATTTTACTAATGTAAATCAGTGTTTTGCATATTTTAACATGCCCAGGAATCACCTGGAAAGCTGATCAAGACACAATTTCCTGGGTTAGACTTCCAAAGATTCTAACTTAGTAGGTTTGTAATGGGCTCAATAATTTTTATTTCTAGTAAGTTTCCAAGTAATACCAATTTTACTGATTTTAGAACCATACTTTGAATAACATGGCTATAAATAACAAAACTCAATGGACATGTGTTTGACAGCAGTTTAATTTAACTACAGAGAGAATAAGTAAACTAGAAGAAATTATCTGAAGGGCAGCTAGGAAATATAAACATAGGGGAAATATAAAAAAAGATTAAGAATCTTGAAAGATAGACTATGAGAAGAAGTAAAGATAATGTAGCAAAAGCCATATTTGAAGAGAAAAATGATTGAAGATTAAAGAAATTGGTAAGAGGTATAATCTACAGATATAAGAAATCACATGAAAGTCCTAAATTGTTGTTGTTAAGTGCCATCGAGTTGGTTCCGACCCATAGCGACCCTGTACAGGGTTTCCAAGGGTGTAAATCTTTACGGGAGTAGAAAGCCTCATCTTTCTCCCGCGGAGCAGCTGG
>NW_006408520.1:13543023-13556949 GCF_000296735.1 Chrysochloris asiatica
CTGGTAGTTTCGAACCGCTGACCTTAAGGTTCGCAGCCCGATTCGTAGCCACTACGCTACCAGAGCTCCTTAATAGGATAAGTAAAAAAGAACATAAACAAGCATGGTCCCTCAGCCAGCAAAGTGACTAGCTGATTACTTTGTTAATAAGGAATGCAACTCAGACAAATGTGTGGAATTCTGGGGATGCTAATCCTCAGAATTTGTTCCAAATTTCCTTAGATAGAAGTTTTGCAACATTAGGAAATTTGGGGATCCTCGAGTTTGGGACCATTGTTTTTTCTATGATCATGGCAGGAAATAGTGATAAGAATCATACTTTATTTCAACCTGCTCTACAATTGAAGGAGTAGGAGATGGTGAAAGAATAGCTATTTGTCTTTAGAACTGTACTAAATAATGGTACAGAGTTGTACTCATTTTTCTAACATTTTTCCATATTAGAAAGAATCAGAATTTTGTGCCCTCATAATTTAGGAGAGTTACTAGATATGTTCTCTCTTCCTGGTATCAGGAACTATCTGAATTGAACAATTTGGATTGTTATTTAAAGGCAGAAGGAAGATTTACCAATCTGAAAGTTACTGTAGGTCCATAAGGCAGGAAAAAGAAATTCTTTATTTCATAGAAATTATCAATAATAAGTATTAAAACAGAGGATTTTCTGTTAATCTTCACTGACTGGGAAAATTAAATTAACAGAAAAATAAATTCTCTGAGGTAGTCCTGTTAACCTACATTTTTACTTTAATTTGCCTACATAGTTATCTGTCTACCATCAAAGGACTAGAAAATTGTGTTATAAATAAATGGAAGCAATTGAAAACTGGCAGAAAAATTCTCTCATGACCTGCCATTAATGTTACTAAAATTGAATTTACTAAATTCATTTTAAGTCAGAATAAAATCTATTTTTATGATTTCATGGGGGCAATAAAATTATTATTTAAATAGAACAGTATAACTCATCAAAAAGCATCATTCATGCAACCCTTTTAAAAATAAACATTTATTGACTATTAAACATTTACTATTGGTGGTGGTGGTGTGCCATAGAGTCAATTCTGACTCATAGTGATCCTGTACAGGGTTTCCGAGGCTGTTAATCTTTACGGGAGCAGAAAGCCTCATCTTTCTTCTAGGGAACGGTTGGTAGTGTTGAACTACTGACCTTAAGGTTAGCAGTCTGACCCATAACCACTATGCTACCAGAACTCCTTAAACATTTACTATTAAACACTGTCGTACTATTAAGCATTGTCGTACTGTGGTGGCTTGTGAGTTGCTGTGATTCTGAAACCTATGCCACTGGTATTTTAAATACCAACAGGGTCACCCATGGTTGACAGGTTTCAGATGAGCTTCCAGACAGAGACAAACTAGGATGAAAGAGTGACAAACTACTTCTGAATATTTAGTGGCTGAAAACCTTATGAATAGCAGAGAAAATGAGCTGCTAAGGTTGGAAGGCACTCAAAATGTGACTGGGGAAGAGATGGTTCCTCAACGTAGAGTTTACCGTGATATGCGAATGGAGTAAAGCCCATGGGAAAAAAGTCCACAAGACCTTCATTTGCTGATGGGGCACAACTCAAAATGAAGAGAAATAGCTGTAAACATCCACTGAAAATCGGAACATGGAATGCACGAAGTATGAATCTGGGAAAATTGGAAGTTGTCAAAAATGAAATTGAACACATAAACATCAATATCCTAGATATTAATGAGCTGAAAAGGACTGGTATTGGCCATTTTGAATCTGATGACCACATGGTTTACTATGCCGGGAATGAAAAATTGAAGAGGAATGGTGTTGTATTCATTGTCAAAAAGAACATATCCAGATCAGTCATGAGGTACATTGCTGTCTGTGATAGGATAATATCCATGCGCCTACAGGGAAGCCCAGTTAATATCACTATTATTCAAATTTACACACTAACCACTAAAGCCAGTGAGGATGAAATAGAAGAATCCTACCAACGTCTTCAATCTGAAATTGATCAAACATGCAATCAGGATGTATTGATCATTACTGGTGATTGGAATGCAAAGATTGGGAGCAAGGAAGAAGGATCAGTAGTTGGAAAGTATGGCCTTGGTGATAGAAAAATGATGCTGGAGAATTCATAATAGAATTCTAAAAAATCAATGATTTGTTCATTTCAAACACCTTCTTTAGACAGCATAAGAGATGACTATACACATAGACCTCACCAAATGAAATACATAGAAATCAAATTGACTACATCTGCAGAAACAGACGATGGAAAAGCTCCATATCATCAGTGAAAACAAGGCCAAGACAGACCATCAATTGCTCATATGGAAATTCAAACTGAAGCTGAAGTAAATGAAAACAAGTCCACGAGAGCCAAAATATGACCTTGAATATATCCCACATGAATTTTGAGATCATCTGAAGAACAGATTTGATACATTAAACATTAAAGATTGAAGACCAGAAGAGTTATGTGATGACATCAAGAACATCATACATGAAGGAAGCAAAAAGTCATTAAGAAGATAAGAAAGAAGGAAAAGGTGAAAATGGATGTCAGAAGAGACACTGAAACTTGCTCTCCAATGTAGAGATGCTAAAACAAATGGAAGAAATGAGGAGGTACAAGAGCAGAACAGAAAATTTCAAAGATCAGCTTAAGAAGATAAAGCCAAATGCTATAACAAAATGTGCAAAGATCTGGAATCAGAAAACCAAAAGGAAGAACATGTTCAGCATTTCTCCAGCTGGGCGAGCTGAAGAAAAAATTTAAGCCTCAACTTTAGTTATTAAAAGATTCTCTGGGCAAATTATTGAATGATGTAGAAAACATCAAAGGGAGATAGAAGGAATACACAATCACTGTACCAAAAGGAAATGGTTAATGTTCAACCATTTAAAGAATTAGCATATGATCAATAGCCAATGATAGTGAAGGAGGAAGTCCAAAGTGCATTGAAGGAATTGGCAAACAACAAGGCACCAGGAATTGATGGAATAAAAATTGAAATCTTTCAAGAAAGTGAGGTGGCACAGGAGGCACTGACTCATCTTTTCCAATAAATTTGGAAGACAACTATTTGGACGACTGATTGGAAGAGATCTGTATTTGTACCCCTTCCAAAGAGAGGTGACCCAACGGAATGCAGAAATCATCGGACAATCTCTTTGATATTCCATATGAGTAAAGTTTTACTAAAGGTAATACAGAAACAGCTGCAAGCATATCTTGACAGAGAACTTCCAGAGGTTCAAGCTGGATTCAGAAGAGGCTGTGGAATGAGGGATAACATTGCTGATATCCGATGGATCTTGACTGAAAGCAGAGAATAACAGAAAGTTTTATTTGTGCTTTATTGACTACGCAAAGGCTTTCGATTGTGTGGATCATGACAAGCTATGGACAACATTGTGAAGCATGAGTATTCCTGAACACTTATTTGTGCTCATGAGAAATCTGTACATGGATCAAGAGGCAATTGTTTGAACAGAACATGGGAACACTGAATGGATTAAAAATAAGAAACTTGTGTGACAAGGTTGTGTTCTTTCACCATACTTATCCAACCTGTATGCTGAGCAAATAATACGAGAAGCTGGGTTATATGAAAAACGTGGCATCAGGATTGGAGAAAGACTCATTAACAAACTGCAATATGCAGATGATACAACCTTGCTTGCTGAAAGTGAAGAGGACTTAAAACATTTACTGATGAAGATCAAAGAGCACAGCCTTCAGTATGGATTACATCTCAATGTAAAGAAAACAAAAATCCTCACCACTGGACCAATAAATAACATTCTTATCAACGGAGAAAAGATTGAAGTTGTCAAGGACTTTGTTCTTCTTGGGTCAACTGTCAACACTTATGGAAACAGCTCAAGAGATCAAACGACTTATTGCATTAGGCAAATCTGCTGCACAAGACCTTTTTAAAGTGTTGAACAGCAAAGATGTCAGCTTGAGGACTAAGGTGCACCTGACCCAAACCATGGTATTTTCAATAACCTCATATGCATGTGAACGCTGGACAGTCAATAAGGAAGACTGTAGAAGAATTGATGCTTTTGAGTTACCGTGTTGGAGGAGAGTAATGAAAGTGTCATGGGCTGACAAAAGAACCAATAGATCCATTTTGGAAGAAGTGCAGCCAGAGTGCTCCCTGGAGGCCAGGATGGCCAAACTTTGTCTCTAATACTTCAGACATATTGTCAGGAGGGTGCAGTTGCTGAAGGATATTACGTTTGGTAAGTTGGAGGGTCACAGAAAAAGAGGAAGACCCCCAACGAGATGGATTGGCCAAGTGGCAGCATTGATGGACTGAAGCGTGGCAACAGTAGTGAGGTTGGCCCAAGATCGGGCAGTGTTTTGTTCTGCTGTGCATAAGGTCGGTATGGGTCAATACTGACTCTATGGCACCTAACAACAACAATGACATTAAACACTATTTGCTAGAAGGAGTCTTGGTGTGGTATTGTAGGGTAAGTATGAGACTATAATCACAAAGTTGGTTGTTCAAACCTACCAGCCCCTCCTCGGAAACCACCAGGTTGCTATGAGTTGTAACCAACTCAGTGGCAAAATCACAATGGCAACTTTTGTTAGGAACTTATATGTGCTGGGGATATAAACAAAAATAAGAAAGTAGATTTCTGCTCTGGTTATGCTGATATAACTGAAAGTAGACTAGCTCCCTTACCATAATCAACTATAAAACTGTACAAAATATATTAATTCTTCTCAGGCACTGAATAACAGACTATTATAATACTATATAGTATAAATAGCTCCTGTAAAGATTAAAGCCTCAGAAACCCTGTGCAGGGTCATTATGAGTCGGAACCAACTCCACGGTACTTAACAACAACAATAGTACTATAATATATCCTATAATACTAAATATTATAATCACTAGACAAAGGAAAGTAGATGTGAACCTCATGACTATACAAATCTCTGCCTTGCAACAATTTTCTGATTATGAAGTAGCAAGCGTAAGGCCCAATTGCCCTATAGTAACTAATTTTTAAGAAAGGATCAGGCTGAAGTAGGAAATTTTTAGCATCAGCAACTTCCCTGGATGTAGAAAACCCCTGCCTCCTTAACTCTGGCTAAACTTGGCTTCTGTAACCCTGCTTATGCAAACTCCTCACATCTGAGTGGGCCCACCTGACTCTCAGGGTGCTGTGGCCAGCGGCTAAGGCTAACCTTGAGAACAGCTGGCCAAAGTTAATCTTGAAAACTAACTGTCCCAGCAGATGTACCCCTAGCCCCAAGTTAATCTTGAGAAGTAACTGTCCTAGCTGATGTACTCCTAGCCCCCACCCTAACAGCTCATGCATACATCATACCCTTGGTTTGTACAAGATAATGTCAGACTGCCTATGTATAAAATGCTCTGAACAATGGGTCGGGGCTGCAGTTTTTCCCGCTTTTAGGGAGACTGTGGTCACTGGCAAGCTAATAAAGGCTTCGTTATCCACTTGGAGAGTCTTGAGTGGTCATCTGGTTAAATTGAGACACAACACAAGCTAGAGTCTAAATAAAACCTGGTGGTCCCACTAAGGTGAGGAGATACAGATCAAAGAGTAGGCCAGCTGAAATGGCTGAAATCTATGTGATGGGTGATTAGGGAAACGGAACATACAGGAGATGGTTCTAGAAGCGTTTTTGTGAGGTCTCTGAATCCACGACTGGGAATGAAGATACTAGTATATGCAGGGTGATCCTATGCAAGACTCACTAGGCAGTGGGTGCTAAAAAGTGAGACAGATACTAGAGAATAAGCTCTGAGGTAACAGCTGTGCTATAAGACATTGGATTTTGACCTTGCCAAAGTGGAGTGAATTTAACACGTACTTGACATCTTTGTACCCAATTAAGAAAGGTCACATGTTAGAAGGTCTCAAGCTAAAGTAAGATCTTATTTCACTTATTTACTATACCATCCTTGGAGTCCTCATGTGGTGCTGTGGGTTAATGTGCTAGACTGCAAAGTTGGTTTGAATTGCAAGGTTGGTGGTTCAAGCTTACCAGCTGTTCCTCAGGCACTATAACAGGGTTGCTATGAGTTGGAACTGACTCCACGGCACTTGACAACAACAACATCAATAACACCCTAACAAAGCATAAACTCATCATCTGAAAAAAATCTCAGAGGAGACATTGTTTGACATGTCTAGAAATTTTGACAGACTTGGGAAGCACATTAGACTTTGTATGGATTCCAATAACAAAACATGAAACCAAACTTACACCAGTACAAGGTGATTAGCCATCTGTTGAATTGGTTGTGAAACAATGTTTGTTTACGGAAAGAAAAAAAAGTTGATGAATAGGACACATGCAGAAATTACGCAGAGGTCGTATGTGACTTCCTATGACTTCAAGATGTGGAGAGAGTCAAATTCAAGGTTGATTCTTATGGCATGAAGATCAGCCATGCCTCCATTCTACAACCTTTTACCTTATATTAACACTAATAATCTCTCCCATAAGGAGCTCTGGTAGCGTAGTGGTTACGAATCGGGCTGCAAACCTTAAGGTCAGTGGTTCGAAACTACCAGCCGCTCCGCGGGAGAAAGATGAGGCTTTCTACTCCCGTAAGGATTTACACCCTCGGAAACCCTGTACAGGGTCGCTATGGGTCGGGACCGACTCGAAGGCACTTCACAACAACAACAACAACAATCTCTCCCATAACACTCTGCTTTAATAATCCATTGCATAGACAATACTCACAATTATGGGATTTATTAGGGAAGTACAATTCAGATTCAGAAACAATTCAGGAGTCAGCAGTCCTTCAATTAAGAACACCTCTTCTCTGCCATACTGAAGGAATACCTCACTCTTGTCTTTGACTTCTCAGCCATGTGGCTCCTTGGACTCGACCCTACTCAGGCAAATGTTACAAAGCTCCTTGGGACTGTCTGTAAGAAGTCCTGGTGTGGTGCTGGGGTTAATGAACCGGACAGCAAAATCATTTAAACTGTAAGGTCAGCAGTTCAAGCTCACCAGCTGTTCCTTGGAGACCCTATACAGGGTAGCTATGGGTCGGAACCAACTTGACGGCACTTAACAACAACAACAAGTGTCCAAAGGGCACATTCTGCAAGCTAGTCTCTTGCCCATAGACACTAAACTTTACCGAGTCCATGGGACTAGAAGCATGTAGCTACTCTGTCTTTTCATGTCTCTGCCTCTGCTACTGCCTCTGTTGTTGCTTTTCATGTTCTTATTTCTTTATGATCCTGGGGTGGTCTATTTCTGTTTCTGAGATGGCTCATTTTAATCTAATGGGATGGAATAACTAACCAACCACAGTGTTAGAGTTCTGTACATCCTATTTGCATATGTCTAGCCAATCATTTTATGGGAATCAGGACTGTAGGATGAGCACTGACCTTCCAATCACAAAGTTGCCATTTCAAACCCTTCAGCTGTGCCTTGGAAACCCTATAAAGGGTCGCTATGAGTCAGAAATGACTTGACAGTGCTTAACAAAACCAGAAAGGTCATATCAAATAAAATTGAAGGTAGTATAGCACATTAAAAAATCTTCTTATATCTCACCAGAATTTAGAGATTATCTCAAGATCAGGTATGATACATTAGACACAAAGGACTGAAGACCAGAGGAGTTGTGGGATGACATCAAGAACATCATACAGGAGAAAGCAAAAGTTAATTAGTAATACAAGAAAGAAGGAAAACCAAAATGAATGTAGAAGAGACTCTGAAACTTGCTATCCAGTGTAGAGATTCAAAAGCAAATGGAACAAATGAGGAAGTAAAAGTTGAACAGAAAAATTTAAAGGTCAGTTTGAGAAGACAAAATAATATGTTATAATGAAATTTGGAATTAGAAAACCAAAAGGTATGAACATGCTCAGTATTTCTCAAGTTGAAAGTACTGAGGAAAAAATTCAAGCCTCAACTTGCTATAGAGCAAAAATCTATGGGCAAAATATTGAATGATGTTGAAAGTATTAAAAGAAGATTGAAAGACTACACTGACTCACTGTACCAAAAAGAAATAGTTGATGTTTAACCATTTCAAGAGGTAGCATATGATCAAGAGCCAATGATCCTAAAGGAAGAAGTCCAAGGTGCACTGAAGGCATTGGCAAATAACAAGGCTTTGGAAATTGGTGGACTACAAATTGAAATCTTTCAACAAAGTGTGGCGGCTATGGAGGCACTCACTTATCTATGCCAAGAAATTTGGAAGACAGCTACCTGGTCAATCATTTAGAAGAAATCCATAATTGTATCTATCCCAAAGAGAGGTGACCTAAAAGAATGTGAAAATCATAGTACAATACCATTTTCAAGTAAAATTTTTGCTAAAGATAATTCACAAATGCTTATAGCAGTATAGTGTCAGGGAACTTCCAGAGGTTCAAGTTGGATTCAGATGAGGACATGGAGCAAAGGATATTATTGCTTTTTTCAGCTGGAACTTGTTTGAAATTAGAATATATCAGAAAGATGTTTACCTGTGTTTTGTTGACTACTCAAAGGCTTCCAATCATGTGGATCATGTCAAGCTATGGACAACATTGCAGAAAACTGGTATTCTGAAACACTTAATTGTGCTCATGAGGAGCCTGTACATAGACCAAGAGGTAGTTTTTCCAAGAAAAGAACAAGGGGACACTGAATTGTTTAAAATCAGGAAAGGTGTGTGGCTGGATGTATTCTTTCATCATACTTATTCAATCTATATACTGAGCAAATAATCCAAGATGCTGAATTATATGAAGAAGGATGTGTCACCAGGATTGGAGGAATGCTCATTAACAACCTGTGGTATGCAGATGATATACAACCTTGCTAGCTGAAAGCAAAGAGGACTTAAAATACTGATGAAAGTCAAAGACCACAGCCTTTAATATACATTTCACCTCAATATAAAGAAAACAAAAATCCTAACCACTGGACCAATAAATAATATTATGAAGAAAAGATTGAAGTTGTCAAAGACTTCGTTTTACTTTTATTCACTATCAACACTCATGGAAGCAGCAGTCAAGAAATCAAATGACGCATTGTATTAGGTAAATCTGCCACTTAAGACCTCTTTAAAGTGTTCAAGAGCAAAGATGGAAGTTTGAGGAATAAGGTTTGCTTCACCCAAACCATAATACTATCAATAGCCTCATATGCATGTGAAAGTTGAACAATGAATGAGGAAGACCATAGAAGAACTAAGTTATGATGTTGGATAAGAATATTAAAAGTACCATGGACTGCCAGAAGAACAGACAAATTTGTGTTGGAAGTAGTACAATCAGAGTGCTCCTTAGAAGCCAGAGTGGCCAGACTTCATCTCTCATTATTTGGAAATATTACTTAGAGAAGAATATCATGCTAGATAAGGTAGAAAGTCAGGGAGAAACCAGAAAACTTCCAATATGATGGGTTGGTAGAACGGCAGCAAAAATGGGTCCAAGCATAGCAATGAGGTTGGCGCAAGATTGGGCAGTGTTTCACTTTGCTGTGCGTAAGATCACTATGAGTCAGAATCAATTCAAAGGAACTAACAATAGCAGCATTTTTGATATCTGAACAAGTTTTGAGAGAATTGGAAATGTGTTTTAGATAGATGAAGCCTAAATGGAAATGTGATAGCTAAGATTCAAATAAAAGAAATCAAAATAGAATTAAAAATTTTTACAGAAAGATGACAAAATTGAATCTTTATAATAAGCAACCACATCTAGTTGTTGTTATTGTGTGCCATGGAGTCGATTCCGACTCATAGCGACCCTGCACAGGGTTTCCAAGGCTGTAAATCTTTACAGGAGCAGAACGCCTCATCTTTCTCCCTCAGAACAGCTGGTAGTTTCAAACTGCTGACCTTGGGGTTTGCAGCCCGATTCGTAACCACTACGCTACCAGAGCAACCACATCTAGTATCCAATTAAAAAATCATTAGACATATAAAGAAACAGTAAATTAAGATTCATAATCAAGAAACAAAGCTGTGGAAGAAACTCACCCTGAGGTAGCCAATGTAACTGACCTAGAAGACAAAAAAGAATTGTTTTTAAATTTACTAACACTTACTATTTGATAGCTCTTTTTTTTTTTTTAACTTTTAATGTGATTAGAGTGAGAATTTACAGTGCAAATTTGATTTTCCATTCAACAATTCACTGTACATTTTGTTTGATGACATTGATTGCAGTTCCAAAAATGCAACGACACTCTTCCACTCCTTTCTGTGTTTTTAATTTCTCTTTGTCTTTCTTTCCAATCTCTTCCTACCTTCTGAGATTTAGCCTTGGACAAGTGCTATTATTTTTATATTGTGTGGTTGGTTGTTCTAGGAGTATGTACCTCCATAGTGCTATTGTTCATATTATACACCTATTGTTTGACTGAACTTTGAGCTTTGGGACTGAGTTCAGTTCCAGTTCTAAAGAGTGACTAAGGATTATAGTGTTGAGAGTTTTGCCAGTCTTTATAATGCTTTTGAGTTTTATGTCACATTTTTCTCCCACTCTATCCAAGAACCTTTATTACAATCCCTTTTAGAGCAATCAGCAGTGGTAGTTGGGCACAATACACTTCTGAATTCAGGGGGATAGAGACTAAGGTTTATTAGTCTTTTGGATGAATTTTTCCCATGCAACTTTGACTTTCTTCACTATTCTTTGTTCCAGATGGAGAGAGACCTGTAGTTGCGCCTTACGGGAGTCACTTGAAAGCTTTTAAAACCCCAGTTGCTATTCACCAAAGTAGGATGTAGAACATTGTCTTTGTGGCTCTGTTATGCCAATTGACTTTGATGTCCCTCATGACTGTGCTCCTAAACCTCCAGGCCCAGTGACTCATTTTCTCAACTTGTTTGGTTAATACTAAGAAGTTTACATACCTTTGTCCCCTGTTTCTTTACTAAATACATAGAAACATTTACAGCACAAACAAATACATATGTAGAAATATCACCTGCTAAACATATATATGTTCATGAATTTCACCTACTTATATCTATTCATCTTGCCTGTCTTACTATGTATCCACTTATAGATTAATGTTTGATATCACTTGTAATACAGAATTGTGCATGCTACAGTGTTTACCTTTGTTATAGTTAATTCTTGTGTACCTTTCGTGTCTTCCTTTTCTTTAGTGCTGTTTTTCTGGTTGTCTCCTTATTGTATATTGTCTTTCCCTTCTCCCAAGTTAATGCATGTCTATGTGGTGTTATGGAGTCCTGGTGTGGCACTGTAGAATAAACACTAGACCATAAGGTTGGTTTGAACTGCAAGGTCGGTGGTTCAAACTCACCAGCCACTCCTTGGAAATCTTATATAGGTCTCTATGAGTCAGAATTGATTTGATGGCACTTAATGTCAACAACAATAGCATATGGTGCTATAGGATAAGCACTGGAATGCTAATCACAAGCAGTTCAAACCCACCAGTCACTGCTTGGAAACTCTATATAGGGCCACTATGGGTCAGAACGGACTGAACTGAACTTAATAACAATTGTCTAGTTAGTGGTTTTCTTTCCTCTCCCTTCTTGTCCCTAGTAATTATTTGTCATGGATTGAATAGTGTCCTCCCCAAACTATGTGTCAGTTTGACTGGACAATGATTTTCAGTGGCTTGGCAGGTATGTGATGACCCCCACTGAAGTGATCTGATGTGATAAACCAATTAGATACACTACCCTTAATCCCTCCATTACCCTGGTGAGAGATTTCCAGGGGTTTGGCATGCAACACCTGCTATTTTACAAGAGATCAAAGAAAAGAGACTGAGCAAAGAGGGAAGGACCTGTTATCACCAAGAAAGAAAAACAAAGAGTGGAGTGTGTCCTTTGGACCTGGGATCTCTGCACGGTGATGCTCCGAGATTCAGGGAATGAGTGATGTCAAGATACATGGAGCTCTCCAAGGAATGCTGGGCCCACAGATGCTGAAAAGAGAGAAGGGCCTTTCCCCATAGCTGGAGCTCTGAATTCAGACGTCTAGCCTCCTAAAGTGTGAGAGAAAAAATTTCTGTTTATTAAAGGCATCAGTTTATGATATTTCTGTTCTAACTGCAATAGAAAACTAAGACATTATTAAAGAATGTTTGCAGTTTTGTTTTTTTTTTTTTTTTGGTGTGTGTGTTTTATTCTTTTATATATAAACCTTTCCTTGACTTTTTACAATAGTGGACTTATACAATATTTGTTATTTTATGACTGACTTCTTTCACACAGTGGAATCTTGCCCAGGCACATCCATGTTATGTTTCATGCATTCTTCACTATTCTTTAACATTGCACAATATTCCATTGTGTTTATGTATATATGTATATATGCATAGGGGTGGTGCACCCTTGCCCCATACCTGACTCACAGTGGCATGACTACTCCCTCAGGTAGAATATGGGCTTTGCTGGGGGGTGGATTAGGGTGGAGATTGGCCACAACTTTGGTTAGCAGGGTAATGTGGGAAATGAGAGAATCGCATGTATCAGTTTGCGTCTTTGCTGTCAGGTTGCTGCTTAGATCCAACGCTGCTCACGAAAATTCAAGATGGCCTCACCAAGTCAGGTCGGGCCAGATGACAATTCACCTGTCTGTCTCCATTTCTTTTTTATACTCCTGTTCAGCTTCTTCCCTTAGTGAGCATTCAAGTATTCAATCCATTTTTTTATCCTTTCCTTTGAAGATCAGGATTCCAGGATTATCATCTGTATCTGTTTCATTTGGTCTCAAGTATCTTTGTTGTACAGGGTCTGTGTAGCATGTCTGCCTAGATCACCATCTTGCTGGAAGTCCTCAATTTCTCCTTTTGATATTTATTTTTGTTATTGTTAAGTGCCATGGAGTCTTTGATTATAGATCTATTCAAATTGTTTAGCTGTCTTTGTTAGTTTAAGTAGATCATGTGTTTCAAGAAATGTGTCCATTTCACCTAGCTTTTTAAATTGATTGGGATGTAGTTCTTCATAGTAGTCTGTTACTATTCTTTTTGTTTTCATTTGCTGCTGTTGTGATGCCATCCACTTCCTCTCATTCACGTAAGTGCATCTTCACTTTCTTTTCTATTGTTAAGCTTTCCAGTGGTCTGTCAATTTTGTTCATCTTCAAAGAACAAATTTCTAATTTTGTTTATCCTTTCTATTGATTTTCTGTTTCCCTTTCATTTAGTGCTATTCTAAACTCTTAATATTTCCTTTCTTCTGAGAACTGTAGGCTTTTTTTTTTTTTTCTTTTTTCTTTTTCTTTTTCCCCCTACTATTTTTCTAATTGCTGGAGTTGTTGGATTAAAGTATTGATTGTGGTTCTTAGTTCTTTTATGATGAGTAAATTTATGACTATAAACTGCACTCTACAGACTGCTATTGCTATGCCATATAGCTTTTGGTATCTGTGTTTTCATTTTCATTAGATTCTAAGATTTTTTTTTTTTAAATTTAGCATGTTATTTCTTCAATTACTCTGTAGTTTTAAAACAGGGTGCTGCTCAATTTCTGTCCTGGTGTGGCATTATAGAATAAGCACTGGACATCAAGGTCAGTGTGAACCACAAGGTTCAAACTCAACAGCCACTCCTTGGAAAACTTATACAGAGTCGCTATGTATCAGAACAGACTTGATGGTACCTTAACAACAACAACCTTCCTATTATTGATTGCTAATGTTATGGTTTTGTGATCCAAGAAGAAGCTTTGTATTACTTTGATGTATTAAAATTTGTTGAGGCTTGTTGTGGCCTAACATATAATCTATTCCGGAGAATGATCCATGTACGCTGGAAAAGAATGCATATTTCATTTTTGTTGGCTGGAATGTTCTGTATATGTCTGTTAGATCAAATTGGTTAATTATGTTTTTGTTTTTTTTTCTCTGTTCTTATAATTTTATTCTGTGCTTGACTCTTTCATTTGTCGACTGAGTTCAGGTTAATG
>NW_006408520.1:13558538-13567532 GCF_000296735.1 Chrysochloris asiatica
GAGCCTTCCAACCTTCTAAGTATTCCTTTATATGTGGTTCAGAGTTCTGGGACCATCCCCTGAGCCTGTTTGGTCGGGTATTCTGTGTTGTTGTTGGCAGAGCTCTCTGTTATACGTCCACCCGATCCGCCATCTTGTTTGTTCTCTTAATTATGTTTTTGAGATCTTTATCTTTGATGAGTTTTTTTCAAGTTGTTCTGTCTTTAATTGAGAGAGGTATGTTAAAGTGTCTTACTCTTATTGTGGAGTTGTCTATTCCTCTTTGATTCAGTTTAATGCTTGCTTTATTGCCTCCATATTTATTTTGGTACATCCTTTTGCTAGACAGACCTTGTAATCAATATATAATGTCCTTCCTTATTCTTTATGCTGTTTCTTTCTTTGAAATCTATTTTAACAGAAATTAATGTTGCAACTAATGATCTTTTAGTTACCATTAACTTAATATATTCTTTATAACCTTTGAATTTTTATTTTATGTTTTATCTTTTTGTCTAAGGTGAGTCTCCTGTAGGCAGCATGTTGATAAGCCCTGTTTTCTTATTGATTCTGACACTTTATTTCTCTTCTCTGACACATTTAATCTGTTTACTTCAGTGTAATTAATGATGTTATTAAGGGCTGTCAAGTCAGTTATGACTCACAGAAGCCCTATATAGGGTTTCTAAGTAGCAGCTAGTGAGTCTGAACTGCTGACATGTGGTTCAAATGAATTTAATACTATTATTCTTTTTTTTGTGTGTGTTTTTAATTGTGGTGCTGGATGATTAATTTTATCCATAAATTTTTCTCTGCTTAGTTAATTTTGTTATCAAATTATCTTTCCATTTTCTTCTTTATTGTTTTTGTGTTTACTAACTCCTTGTACCACCACTCAACTGGCAGTTTGTCTTGCTGTGGTGACTTGTGTGTTGCTGTGATTTTAGAAGCTATGCCATGAGTATTTTAAATACCAGCAGGATCACCCACAATGGACAAGTTACAGCTGAGATTCCAGATGAAGACAGACTAGGAAGAGAAGAAACGGATTACTTCTGAATATGTAGTCACTGCAAACCTTATGAAGAGCAGTGGAACACTGTCAGCACCGAACACTGACTACTGAAACATGATGAAGAGCACCAAAATACTGTCAGATGTAGTGCCAGAAGATGAGCCTCACAGGTTGGAAGACACTCAAAATATGACTAGAGAAGAGCTGCCTCCTCAAAGTAGAGTAGACCATGATGCCATGAAAGGAATAAAGCCTTTGAGACCTTCATTTGCAAATGGAGGACAATTTAAAATGAAGAAGGACACTTATAAACATCCATTAATAATTAGAACAAGGAATGTAAGCAGTATGGTGGTGGTGGTGCTGTGTGCCATGGAGCAAAAAAGCCTCATTCGTATGAATCTAGAAAAATTGGAAATTGTGAAAAATGAAATGGAACACATAAATATCTATATCTTAGGCATTGTTGTTGTTGTTGTTAAAGTGCTCACTAATTGGTTCCAACCCATAGCAACCCTGTATAGGATTTCCAAGGAGTGGCTGGTGAGCTTGAGCCACCAACCTGTGGTTCAAATTGACTTTGCAGTCCAGCATGTTAACGTACAGCCCCACACCGGGACTCCATACTAGGTATTAGAGAGATGGAATGGACTGGTATTGCACATTTTGAATACTATGATCATATGGCTACTTTGCAGGGAGTGACAAATTGAAGAGGAATGGCGTTGCATTCATCATCAAAAAGAACATATCAAGATCTGTCTTGAAGTACAACACTGTCAGTGATAAGATACTATCCATATAAGGAAGAAGAGTTAATACCATTATTATTCAAATTTATGCACCAACCACTAAAGCCAGTGATGATGACATTGAAGAATTTTACCTACTTTTTTAGTCTGAAATTGATCAAGCATGTAATCAAGAAGTATTGCAATTACTGATGATTGGAATGCAAACTTGTAAACAAAGAGGAAGGATCTGTAGTTGGAAATTATGGTCTTGGTGATAGAAATAATGCTGGATAGTGCATGATAGAGTTTTTCAAGACGAATGATTGCTTCATTGTAAATACCTTTTTTAAACAACATAAAACTCAATATAAATAGTCATGGAAGCAGCATGTTACATTAGTCAAATCTGCTGCACACAGTGTCTTTAAAGTGTTAAAAAGCAAAGATGTCACTTTGAGGACTAAGGTGCACTTGACACAAGTCATGGTATTTTCAATAACCTCATGTGCATGTGAAAGTTGGACAGTGAATAAAGAAGACCATAGAAGAATGGATGAATTTGAGTTATGGTTTTGGAGGAGAATATTGAAAGTGCCATGAACTGCCAAATGATGGAACAGATCTGTATTGGCACAAGTACAGCCAGAGTGCTGCTAGGAGGCCAGGATGATCAGACTTAATCTCTCATACTTCAGACATATTATCAGGAGGGACTAGTCCCTGGAGAAGGACATCATATTTGATAAAGTGTGGGTTCAGAGAAAAAGAGGAAGAATAAGATGGATTTGCATAATGGCAGTTGCAGTGGGCTCAGGAGTAGGAGTAGCAACGATTGTGAGGTTGCCTGAAAACTGGACAGTGTTTTGTTCTCTTGGGCATAGGGTTACTATGAGTTGGTACCAACTGGATGGCACTTAACAACAACAACAACAAACTGGGAGAGAAAACAATTTCTATTTGTTAAAGCTTGTGGTATTTCTGCTATAGCAGCATTGATGACAGAATTTGGTACCAAGAAACAAGGACACTACTCTAGAATGTGAAAGTGGTTTTGGAATTGGATAATGAGCAGAGGCTGGAAAAGTACTAAGCTACCTAATTGTAGTAGCTTAGATTGACCCTGAATGACTCTTAGTAGAATTATGGATGTCAAAGGCAATTCTGGTGAGGGCGCTGAAGAAAGGAGGAGATATATAACACCAGAGACAACACAGGTAATGAGAAGCAGAGGAACTGAAGCTGCATAAATGGAAGATGGATACAAGACAGCACGGAAGCTGACACTTGGAGTGAAGGAGCTAATCACCTTCAGGCAAGAGGCTTTGTGGTGGAGTGGAATATCTCTGGGTACTTCTCAGTAAAGTTAGGCTCACTGACCCACTGAGGAAGAAAGCTGAGTTCCTTCTGGCCAAGGCTTACTGGTGGAATGCCTCTGGGCACTTATCAGTAGAACTAAAGATGAAAGAGCTCTGGTAGTGTAGTGGTTATGAATCAGGCTGCTAACCTCAGGGTCAGCAGTTTGAAATTACCAGATGTTCCGCAGGAGAAAGATGAGGTTTTCTGCTCCTTTAAAGATTTACAGCCTTGAAAACCCTGTAGAGGGTCACTATGAGTTGGAACTGACTCCACGGCATATAACAACAACAACAACAACAACAACGAGTTTGATTAAGCAGAGCAAAAGCCAGGCAGCTCTTCCAGAGACCAACGCAGAAGATGAAGAGACAAGGAATATGGCAGCATTGTAGAGCCATGACCTCTGGACTCTCAAGTGATGGGACCATGATTTCTGAGGTATCTAAGGATGGGATCACACTTTTCTAAATTTCAAAAAGTCAGATCTTCTTCACCAACTCAGCTCTGGTGCGTGTGACTGCTAAGATGAGGTCTCTGCTCAAAGCTGAGGGGGCAGCGCTGTCATGTCTGAGGGGGTAAAAGAGTGGGGTCTGTTGGGTTGAAAGAGTGGGATTACCACTCAGATGGACTAGTCAAATGTGACTGTCTAAAGCCAATGGAGCAGAGATTTAGAGCAATGGGCCTGTAAGACAAAGTTGAGGTCCAGGGTTGAGAGACCTCTATCCAGAATTTAAAGTGCATAGCCAACACCCAGAATCCAGAGGGCAGGGCCATAGGTGGTTTCCAGAACAGAGGATTATTTTCAAGTCTTGAGAGATAATGTAAATGGTTCTCTTGGATTTTTAACTAGCTTTGTTCTGGTTACTGCTTCTTTCCCATCAACTACTCCTCTTTGTAATGGAAATGCCCACCATGTAGCCTGTTCTACCACTGTATTTTAGAAGAGGTAACTTGCATTTTAGATTTTTAAATAAAGAAAAAATTTGCCACAGGTTGGAATTTGAACTTGGGAGATTTTTGGGATGATATGATGGGGTGAAAGTGTTTTTCATGTGGTAAAGACATGTATATTTGGGGAGGTGTTAAATGGTGGACTGTAATAGATTGAATTATGTTTTCCCAAAATATGAGTCAGGTTGGCTGGACCATGATTCTCAATGGTTTGTTTGGCAGTTAATGTGATGATCCCTCATGATGTGATCTGATGTGATAAACCAATGAGAGGATTAAGAGTGGGATATACCACATATGGAAAGGAGCTCTGGTAGCACAGTGGTTACAAATCAGGCTGCGAACCTTAAGGTCAGCAGTTTGAAAGTACCAGCCACTCCGTGGGAGAAAGATGAGACTTTCTGCTCCCATAAAGATTTACAGCCTCGGAAACCCTGTACAGGGTCACTATGGGTAGGAACCGACTCGACGGCACTTAACAACAACAATGTACCACATATGGAGTCCTGGTGTGGCACTGTGGTTTAATGTGCTGGACTGCAAGGTAGGTTAGAACCACAAGGTCAGTGGTTTAAGCTCACCAGCTGCTCCTTGGAAACCCTATACAGGGTTTCTGTGAGTCGGAATCAATTTTACAGCATTGAACACCACCACCACCACATATCATCCACCACAACCCTGATCCTATGAACAGGAGAGTCCCAAGGATGTAACATTCAACACCTTTCATCTTACAAGCGATAAAAGGAGTGAGACATGATTAGACGAAGAGGGGACCACTACCACCAAGAAGGTAGAGCCAAGAGTGAAGTGAATCCTTTAGACCTGGGGTGCTTGTACAGGGAAGTGGCTAAAGTCAGTGGAAGATTGATGTCAAGACATATGGTGAACTCTAAGAAATGCTGGGTCTCCAAATGATGAAAAGACCCAGAGCTCTGGATTTGGACTTCTAGCTTCCTACATTGTAAGAAAATTAATTTATAATAGTTAAAGTCATCTGCTTGTGGTATTTCTGTTATATATATGAATGCTAGATAACTGAGACCCAATACCATAATTCAATTGCATCAATTTTTCTCCTGTCTTACTTATTCATGAAGAAAAATGTGGCATCAGGATTGGAAGAAAACTCATTAGCAACCTGTGATATGCAGATGATACAACCTTGCTTGCTGAAACTGAAGAGGTCTTAAAAAAATACAGATGGAGATCAAAGAGCAACCTTCTGTATGGATTGCATCTCAATGTAAAGAAAACAAAAATCCTCACCACTGGATCAATAAACAACATTCTTATCAATGGAGAAAAGATTGAAGTTGTGAAGGATTTCATTCTTTTTGGATCAACTACCAACACTCATGGAAGCAGCAGTCAAGAATTCAAACGATGTACTGCATTAGGCAAATTTGCTGCACAAGACCTTTTTAAAGTGTTGAAGAGCAAAGATACCAGCTTGATGACTAAGGTGTGTCTGATGCAAGCCATGGTATTTTCCGTAACCTCATATGCATGCGAAAGCTGGACAGTGAATAAGGAAGACTGTAGAATTGATGCTTTTGAGTTATGGTGTTGGAGGAGAATACTAAAAGTGCCATGGGTTGTCAAAAGAACCAACAGATCTGTATTGGACGAAGTATATCCAGAGTGCTCCTTGGAGGCCAGGATGGCCAAACTTCGTCTCTCATACTTCGGACCTATTGTCAGGAGGGACCAGTCACTGGAAAAGGATATCATGTTTGGTAAGATGGAGGGTCAGAGAAAAATAAGATTGGCAAAATGGCAGTATCAATGGCTTAAGAGTGGCAACACTTGTGAGGTTGCCCCAGAACTGGGCAGTGTTTCGTTCTGTTGTGCATAATGTTGCTATGAGTCGGTACTGACTCGATGGCACCTAACAACAACTTATTCATAGTCCAGATTTCATATGCATATGTTACTTTTGCCATTAGGCTCCATCAAGTTGCTTCCAACTAATATCAACCCTGTGTAGGGTTTCTGAGAAGCAGCTGGTGGGCTTGAACTGTCGACCTTGTGGTTCTCAGTCCAGTGTTGACCCTATAGTACCACAGCAGGAGTCTCACATGCCTATGAGGAACTTGAAAATACTTTAGCTTAGGTCAGGCAAACCTTAGTCCTCAAACTGAAATCTTTGCTATTTAACAGTTTCAAGAAGTCTTTTACATCAGGTTCACCTAATACAATATGCTCTTTGATTTCTTAACTGCTGTTTCCATGAGTGTTGATTGTGAATCCAAGCAAAATGAAGTCTTTGACAACTTCAATCTTTTCTCCATTTTTCATACTATTTATTGGTCCAGTTATTTTCTGTGCATTGAGGATTATTAGTTCAGTATAGAGATTGAGTAAGTATGGTATAGGATACAATCCTGTCACTCACAGTTCCTGATTTTAAACCATTCAGCATTCCCTTGTCCTGTTCTAATGATTGCCTCTGGTGTATGTACAGGTTACTCATGAGCAAAATTCCGCGTTCTGGAATACCTATTCTTTGCAATATTAGTCATAGTTTGTTTTGATCCATATAGTTGAATGCCTTTGCATAGTCACTAAAACACCCATTAGCATCTTACTGGTACTCTCTCCTTTCTAGACAAGTCCTTTCTGATGTCAGCAATGTTATACATCATTTCACATCTTCTTCTGAATCCAGTTTGAATTTCTGGCAGCTCCCTATCAATGCATTGCTGCAAATGTTATTAAATTATTTTCAGCAAAAACTTACTTGCATGTAATATTAATGATTTTGTTCAATGATTTCTGTATTCAATTGGGTCATGTTTCTTTGGAATGGGCACAAATATTGATCTTTTCCAATTGATTGATCAAGTAGCCATCTCCTAAATTTCCTGGCATAGAAAAGTTAGGGTCTCTAGGGCTACATCAATTTGTTGAAACATTTCAATTTATATTCTATGAGCTCCTTGAGGTTTGGACCTCAATGCAGCTTGGAATTTTTCCTTCAGTACCATCAGTTTTTTATTATATGGTACATCTTGAAATGTCTGAACATTGACCAATTCATTTTTCTACAAGGACTCTGTGTATTCCTTCCATCTTCTTTTGATGCTTCCTGCTTCATTCCATATTTTGCTCATAGAATCCTCTAATATTTCAACTTGAGGCTTGAATTTTTTCTTCTGGTCTTTCAACTTGAGAAATGCTGACTATGGTTCTTTGCACATGTCATTATAATACTTGGCTTTGTCGTCTTGGAGTTTTTTGTCTTCGAAGTTTTTTGTTGAGCTCTTTTACTTCCTCATTACTTCCAGTTGTTCTAGCTTCTCCACACACAGTCAAGTTTGAGTTGCTTCTGACATCCATTTTGGTCTTTTCTTTCTTTCCAGTTTTCTTAATGATCTTTTGCTTTCTTCATGTATGCTGTTCTTGATGTCATCCCACAGCTCTCTGGACTTTGGCCATTAGTGCCTAATACATTAAATCTGTTCTTAAAATGGCCTCTAAATTCAGGTGGGGTATACTCAAGTCATATTTTGACTCTCATAGACTTGTTTTACTTTTCTTCAGCTTCAGCCTTAACTTGTTGTTGTTGTTGTTGTTGTTAAGTGCCGTCGAGTCGGTTCCGACCCATAGCGACCCTGTACAGCCTTAACTTACATATGATCAATTGATGGACTGTTCTACAGTTTGCCCTTGGCCTCGTTTTGACTGATGATATTGAACTTTTTCACCGTATCTTCCCACATATGCAGTCAATTTGGTTCATGTGTATTCCATATGATGAGATCCAAGTTCCTTTCATGTTTTTGAAAAAAAAAAAGAAACATAGTTGCAATGAATAAGTCACTGGTCTTTCAGAATTCTATCATGTGATCTCCAGCATTGATTTGATTTTCAAGGCCTTATTTTCCAACTTCAGATCTTACCTTTGCTTTCAACTTTTGTATTCTAGTCACCAGTAATTATCAATACATCTTGGTTGAGGGTTTGATCAATTTCAAACTGAAGAAGTTAGTTATTGCTGTTGCTAAGAAGTTTTTAGAAATCTCCAATTTCATCACAACAGGCTTTAGTGGTTGATATGTAAATTTAGATAATAATGGTATTAATTGATCTTCATTGTATGTGTAAACAGCATTGTACTTCAAGATAGATCTTGAAATGTTCTTTTTGATGCTGAATGTGAACCCATTCTTCCTCAGTTTGTTATTCTAAGCATAGTAAACCATATGATTGTCAGATTCAAATGGCCAGTACTAGTCCATTTTAGCTCACTAAACCCTGTACAGGGTCGCTATGAGTCGGTTCCGACTCCACGGCACATAACAACAACAACAACAACAAAGCCTCTTTAAAGAGCAAAGATATTAGTTTGAGGACTAAGGTGTGCCTGACCCAAGCCATAGTATTTTCAATAGCTTCATATGCATGTGAAAGTTGGAGAGTGATTAAGGAAGACTGTAGAATAACAGATGCACTTGAGTTATAGTGTTAGAGAAGAATATTAAGAGTACCATTGATTGCCAATAATGCATAAAAAATCTGTATTGGAAGATATATAACCAGAATTCTCCTTAGAAGTCAGGGTGATGAGACATTGTCTCCAATACTTTCATCATGTTATCAGGAGGGACCAGTCCCTGGAGAAGGACATCAAGCTTCGTAAAGTGGAAGGTCAGTGATAAAGAAGAAGACCCCAAATAAAGAAGAAGACCCCAAATAAAATGGATTGGTACAATGGCAATAGCAATGGGCTCAAGCATAACAACAATTGTGAGTATGGTGCAGAACTAGGCAGTGTTTGGTTCTGTTGTGCAAAGGGTTGCTAAGAGTCAGAGCAGACTCAATAGCATCTAATACCTAGGATATCAATCTTTACACATTCCATATCATATTTGACAATTTCTAATTTTCCTATATTAGTACTCTGTAATTCCATGATAGTAAGTCTGCTGGTGTTTTTTTTTTTTTTTTTTTTTT
>NW_006408520.1:13567632-13586450 GCF_000296735.1 Chrysochloris asiatica
CATCCTATCATATATCATTTCATTGTCATGTTTAAAATTCCCTCCATGCATCATCAACCAACCAAAGGGTATACTGTGCAAGCCTGCCCAACCCCAGGCATCAGCACATAGCCCCTCTCCCTCTCTGGGTCTAAAGTCCCCTGCCACTCCATCTCCCCATGTCATTGTCTCTGCCTCCATCTCTGGCATCACTGCTTCTCTGGTCCCGCTCTCTGCTCTTCTCCCTTGATGGTCCCAGGGACCTCTGCTCCAAGACTTCAAAGATAATCACTCTCCTCCCTTTGCTACAAATGTCTACCTTTACATTTCCAACCCTCACAATCAGTCCTGATAACAATTATGGACTATTGTATCATAAGAGACCTATCAGCATCTCCTTTCATCAGTCCCGCTCAGACAGATTGGATACTACTCAGTGGAGATTCTAACTTGCTCCACGCCCTCTGGATCTAGGCTCCCTCTTGAAAGCTTGTAGCCAGTCATTTCTTGCTTTTGTAGCTCCCCCCTCCCCCCTTTTGGGTAGCCAATGTCCAAGTTGCCCATCCCTGTCTACCCTGTGTATGGAAGGGGTGGGGATGATCTTCGCTGTAAAGATTTGTTCCCTCTTTTGAGCTATTGCATTCATAGGTGTACGTCAAGTTCATCAAATTGTATCAGATAACTCTTTTTTTCCCCTCTTCTTTCCTCTTCTACTTGAGTTCTGATCATCCAGCCATTGAAGCCAGGTCAAGTGGGTATTATCTGAAAGTGTGGGTGTTCTTGTGCATATGCCCTCTCTTATCAGCTGGACGCTTCACTCTCCACTCTAGTCCTCTGTGGCTATGTCACTGACTCTGGGCCCAAGAGTCCCCAGGTTTTGCCAAACTGCTGGCCAACCAGGTCTCCACCCAGGTTTACAGGAGTCTATTGAACTTATTAGGGCTTAGCTCACAGCTTCATTGCTATTTTTTCCTCATTTCCCCTTATCAGTGACGAACGTGGTCACCAATCAGAGCATGTATTCCCATTGAGTCTTAGTCTTAGAAGGGGGTTTGCCCTGAAGGAACCCGACCACCTGCCTTGTTGTCTCCTGGGTGAGCAACTTGCTTGTTCTTGTAGTATTCAATCGGTCTGCATATATTGTTTTGTAATTTTCCTGTTGGTCTTTCTTTCAAGAAGTATCTTCTGTTCTTCTAGCCACTCCAGGCTGGTCTGCTTGTCCTTTGAAATGGAAATTTCCCACCTCAGAAGGCTGTGGATGCTGTTCAGGATTCTACCTATGGTCTTACGTAATGTAGAGGCTCCATAGGAAGCCTCCTTCACTGGGCACATTGTAGCCCCATTTTAAAGTATTTCAATCAATTATAGGCACAAGACAGACTTGCAAGCTTTCTATGGTGTTATTTCTGGCTATTTCTTTCTCTCTCCCTCAAGTGCCCATTTTATAATGGTATTCAAAAGACAGCCAAGCATCTTAACATTATTTCCCCCCCCTTTCCCCATTCCAACCATGTCTCAATCCCTGTATCCCAAAGCCATGTTTTTCCAAGGTTATGCATACATCATTCTTTACCTCTGTCCCACTTAACCCATGCAAACCTGCCTAATTGATCATTATTTACCTATGTCCCACTTAGCCCATGCAAAACTGCTTAATTGTTCTCCCATCTGCTTTGTTTTTCCATCCCCTCCCCCTTATTGAGTATTGCCCTCCTCCCTAGCACCCAAACTATCCTGTGTTTGTGCTCTACCTTCCCCTCCCTCCCCTTACCCAACCCCCATACCTCAGTAACCAGCAAAGAACCCCTCCCTTTAGTATAGGTTATTTTTCTTAGTCTTTTACATTAGTGGTCCTATGCAGTATTTCTCCTTTTGTGACTGACTGATTTCACTCAACATAATGTCCTCAAGGTTCATCCATGTTATGCAGTGGCTTGCAGCTTCCTTGTTATTCTTCAAGATAGCATAATATTCCATTGTGTGTATGTACCACAGTTTGTTTATCCATTCTTCAGTTGATGGGCACTTTGGCTGTCTCCATGTTTTTGCTATTGTAAATAGTGCTGCTATGAACATTAGTGTGCATATATCTACTCGTGTTATGGCTTGTATTTCTTGTGGGTAAATACCAAGTAGAGGAATTGCTGGATCATAAGGTGTTAGGTACTTTGTCAAAAATCAATTGGCTGTATGTAGATGGGTTAATTTCTGGATTCTCAATTCTGTTCCACTGATCAATGTATCTTTCATTGTACCAGTACCAAGCTGTTTTGACTACTGTAGCCATGTAGCAAAATTTAAAGTTGGGGAGTGAGAGGTTTCCAACTTTATTATTCTTCTCAAGCAGTGCTTTGCTTATCCTGGGTTTCTTTTTTTTCCATATAAAGTTAGTAATTGTTTTATCCATCTCTTTGAAGAATGTCATTGGAATCTGGATTGGGATTGCATTATATGTGTAAATTGCTTTGGGCAGTATTGACTTTTTCACAGTTAAGTCTGCCTACCCAGAAGCATGGTACATTCTTTTATTTTTATAGGTCTCTTTGGTTTCTTGTAGTAGTGTTTTGTAGTTTTCATTGTTTATGTCCTTTGTTTCTCTGGTTATATTTATTCCTATATATTTCATACTTTGGTTGGCTGTTGTAAATGATATTGATTTCCTAATGTCCTTTTCAGTGCTGTCTTTTTTGTTATAGAAGAATCCATCTGATTTTTGTATGTTGATCTTATATCCTGCCACTTTGCTGAATCTTCCAATGAGGTCTAGTAGCCTTTTTACTGAGTCTTTGGGGGTTTCTACGTATAGGATCATATCGTCTGCAAATAGGGAGAGTTTTACTTCCTCTTTGCCAATTTGGATGCCTTTAAATTTCTCTGTCTTGCCATATAGCTCTTGCTAAGACTTCCAGCACAATATTGAATAGGAGTAGTGAAAAAGGTCATCCTCATCTGGTTCCCTTTTGCAGAGGGAAGGCTTTCAGTTTCTCTCCATTGAGAGTAATGTAGGCTGTTGGTTTTGTATATATGCTCTCAATTATGTTGAGGAAATTCCCTTCAATTCCTATTTTGTTGAGTGTTTTTATCAGGAATGGATGTTGGATTTTGTCAAATGCCTTTTCTGTATCAATTGATATGCTCATGTGGTTCTTTTCTTTTTTCTTATTTATATGGTGGATACCATTGATCGTTTTTCTCATTTATTTCTGCTCTAATCTTTGTTATTTCTTTTCTTTTGGTGGCTGTAGTTTCCCTCTATTGGTCTGTGTCTAATTGTTGTAGATGCTGTGTTAATGTCTTAATTTTGGTTCTTTGTTTTTTTTGGATGTGTACATTTTTTGCAATAAATTGTCCTCTCAGCACCACTTTCATTGTGTCCCAAAGATTTTGGTTTGTTGTATTTTCATTCTCATTTGTTTCTAGGAACTTTGTGAATTCACATTTAATTTCTTCTACTATCCAGTCTTCTACTAACCACCTTTTCAGCAAGGTGTTATTCAGTTTCCATGTATTTAACTTGATTTCCTTGGTCTTCCTATTGCTGATTTCTAATTTGATAACATTGTGATTTGAGAAGATGCTTTGTAGTATTTTGATATTTGTAAATTTATGGAGGTTTGTTTTATGGCCTAAGACATGGTCTAGTCTGGAGAATGTCCCATGTGCACTGGAAAAGAATGTGTGTTGTGCTGTTGTTGATTTGAGTACTCTGTACACATCTATGAGGTCCAATTGGCTGATTGTGCTATGTAGTTCTTCTGTGTCTTTGCCAAGCTTCTTTCTGGTTGTTCTATCCATTTTTGAAAGTAGTGTATTACAATCACCCACTATTATTGTAGATCCATCTATTTCTTTCTTCAAATCTATTAGAGTTTGCTTTATATATTTGGAGCTTTTTCATTGGGAGCATAGATATTTATTATGGTTATGTCATCTTGTTCAATTGTCCCTTTAATCATGAGATAATGTCTATCTTTATCTATTATGCTGGTTTTACCTTAAATTGTATTTTATCAGAGATTAGTACTGCCACTCATGTTCATTTTTTTATTGCAATTAGCTTGGTATGTTTTTTCTATCCTTTGACTTTTAATCTGTTTTTATCTCTGTGTGTGAGATGTGTCTCTTGCAGACAGCATATTGAAGGATCTTGTTTTCTTATCCATTTTGCCACTCTCTGTCTCTTAACAGGTGCATTTAATCCATTTACATTCAGTGTAATTATCGATAGGTAGGTTTTAATTGCTGCCATTATGTTGTGTGTTTTTTTGTGGTGTTGCTGTTTTCTTTGTTCTGTGTGTCTTTTTTTTGCTGAGTTCATGCTTTTTGTGTTCTTTCTTGTGAGTTTCCTCACCGTTTTTATATTTCCATGTTCTTCTTGGATTTTCATTTTCTTGGTATGTTGTGAAGTGTTAATTTTCTTTGAGGTTACCTTATAGTCTATTAAATTTTCCCTCCATTTAGTGCAGTCTATTATATCGTGTAATCTACCTGACCTTCTCACCATCTGGGTCTCTGTTCCTACATGTTTACCTTCTTTTACATTGCAATTGTTTTGATCATAGACTGACCTCCTAGATTCTCTGTGTTTGTTCTTATAGTTTTGTTCTTTTCTTGATTCTCCCTTCTATCTATTTAATTCTGGTAGGTGCTGCCATGTATGTCAATCTCTGGCTGTTGTCTGTTCTTATTGCTTCTCAGTCCACAGAACTCCCTTTAGGATGCTTTGTAGGGCAGGGTTGGCTTTGTAAAATCCCGTAGGTTCTGTTTATCCTGGAATGCTTTGATTACATCGTCATATTTGATTTGATAGCTTTGCTGGATAAAGGATTCTTGGTTGGCAATTTTTTTCTTTCAGGGTTTTATATATGTCTCCCCATTGCCTTCTTGCTTGCATGGTTTCTGCTGAGAGATCTGAGTTTAATCTGACTTGCTTGCCTTTGTATGTAACACTTCTGTTTTCCCTAGCTGCTTTCAGAAGTGTCTCCTTATCTTTGATTTTGGAGCGCTTGATTATGATATGTCTCGGTGATTTTCTTTTCGGGTCTATCCTTCCTGTGGTTCATTGAGCTTCTTGAATGTTTATCTTTTCACTTTTCAGGATGTTAGAGAAATTTCTGCCAGTAGTTCTTCAACTATTTCCTCTGTGGACTTGTGTGATTCTTCTTGTTCTGGAATGCTGATAATTCTCAAGTTATTCCTCTTCATGTTGTCCAATATGAATCTTAGACCTTCTTCAGATTTCTTTAATCCTTTTTGTGTTTTTTCTTCTATCTTAGTGGTATTGAGAGATTTGTCGTCCAGCTCACAGGTTTTGCCTTCCATTTCTTCAATTCCACTCCTTTGCCCTTTCAGAGTATTGTCTAATTTTGATATTCTATTATTGATCATTTGGACCTCTTTTTGTTGGTTTTGAATTGTTTCCAATACTGTATCTATCTTATTTGATTGTTCCTCTAGCGCTTTCCTGACTTCTTCCTTATTTTTCTCAACTCCATTGTAAAGTGTTTTGAAACATTTTAGAATAATTTTTCTGAATTCCCTCTTAGGCATTTCCAAGGCTTGCCCTCCTTCAAAAATGTAGTCTAGGTCTACCTCTGTGTCATTTGTCTCAAGCATTTTATCTTGTTTCTGGACATGTGCTGATATGCTCATCTGCTTTTGCTTCTTGGACATGTTTAGCATTTATCTGTGGCCTTAATACTTAACTGAATGTGTGTTTTGGTATTTTTTATGTTTTCTCATTGTTTCCAAGTAGATGTGATCAGGATGTGGGCTTCCTTTTTCACTCTTCTTATTGCATAACTCAGAGTAACTTTCACATGTGTTGTCTGCCTCCCTGGTATATGGCAGTTGGTATTGGTTCTTGCCTGGATTTTGATGTTTTATAGAGCGTGATTGTAGCTTGACTATATGGCAGCAGTTGCTGTCTCTTCTTCAGTAACATAGGGAAAGAAAGAGTCCCCTAAAGGTAGAAGGGAAGGCATAAAACAGCAAAACATCAACACCAAAAAAAAAAAGAAAAGAAAAAAGAAAAACAAGAAAGAAAAAAACAACAACAAGAAAACACCAAAACAACACCACCACCAACAAAACTAGACTGAACACTGCAGTCTCTAATCACAGAAAAGGGAGAGGAAGGAGAGAAGAAAAAGAAAAAAAAATCTAGTCTAATATGAGTATGATTTTAAAGCTCTCTTTCAGCTTCTTGCCTTCAAAGCTGCCTGAGAGATTTCAAGATGCCCCTATTGGTTGTTATACTGTACCACATGATTTAATTTAAATTTTGGCCTGTTTTGTTTTTAAATTCTCTTTCCTTCTCTAAACCCCTGTTCTGGCCTATCCCGTATTTGAAAAAGAAAAACAGTTCAGGGTCAGCTCTTGGTCTGAGAGTTTCTGTGTTGCATGCATGGCAGAAGAACCCACCAGTGCTGAGGGTGGATGTGTTCATTCTCTCAGGCACCCCCTCTAGTCACCAGAATGGAGGTGCACAAACAGTGGGGGAGCCAGTGAACAGATATGTGTATATATATAAAATCAGAACAAAGCAAAACCAACAATATGTATTGTCTACCTTTGCTCCTAGGTTCCTGTGGCATTTTTCCATGGTGTGTCTGCTCACCCACTTGGTCTTGCCCAAGTTGTTGGCTCTGGGCTGCTGAACCCAGTAGATTTAAAAGTAGGTGATTTCTTTCTTCCACTTCAAGTTCCACTAGCTTTAAGCCTTCAAACCTTTTATTAAATATTATTAGCTATGTGGTTCCGAGTTTTGGCACTCTGTCCTGAATCTGCTTTGCCTGGTATTCTGTGATATTGCTGATGGCGAATTTCACTGTATCTCTACCTTAGTCGCCATCAAGCCCATGCCCCTCTGTTAGTTTTTAAAATACTGATGGCACAGTTTTGCAGCATTATAGCAAAAAGCAAGCTACCACAGTATGACAATTTGACATATGATAAACTGGCAGCTCTTTGTAGGTTGTATACAGATTTGTATCTCTTTGGAATTCCTTAGCAGATATTTTTATTACAGGTTCTTACTTAAGAGGTACATGGTTCTTTATTTTGGCCATTTTTTTTACAACAACGTTTCCTGTTTCTTTATCTGATTTCAAGTTGTTTGTTGTCTCTGAGATATTTTGGAGTTGCATTTATTTTTTATTGTGTTTTGGTCTGTTACACCTTGATTTTTTGTTTGCTTTGTTTTTTTTTATAAATCTGAGTATTTTATAAATCTGGGTGGGTAGGGCAAATGTGTACTTTGGATGCTAGCTTGGTAGCATTGGGACACTCCTCATGTATATCTGGATAGGTAAAGTAATGATGGGACTGTGTATGTGGGTCTCTGCTTCTTGGCCAACTGAAGAGTAGTTGCATACAGAGTGACTGTGGTCCACTGTCTGTCACTGATGCAGTAATAAAGGAGTGAGTGGTGGCACTCCTACATCGGGTAAGGTAGTAAGTGATAATTACGGCTGACTAATGCAGATACAATATCTTCCTATTATCATATAGAGGACAATAAAAAGAGGAAAGAAAGAAAAAAGGAGATAAGAAAAATGGGCAAAAGAAAAGGAAGAGAGATAAACAGACCAATAAAAAGAAAGAAATGGGGAAAAGAGAAAAACAAAATTGAAAAATAAACAGTGTTGCAGGAGAGCAGCCTGTTGCTCAGTCTCCAGGGCTGTGTGACCATGGTTGAGGCAGGAGCTTGATGTAAGGTATATGTATGTGTGCAATTCTGATGGTGGAACTGCTCGAGATAGTCTTGAGTTTTCTCAAGAATGACCTGTCAATCACACTGGGACCATAGGCATGGGGCTTAGTCTAGAAAGCAGTGAAGTAGGTAAAATCCAAATGATCTGGTATGTGTGGGATGAACAGGGGGTATATCCCTAGCTCTCTTGTTGGTGAGAGTTTAGGGAAACCTCACTTCTGGTCTCTAGGAAGGTATGGGAAGTACAGTAGAAGAAAGTATTTCCCTAGTTGCAGTTCATTGCTGTGGGCCTGGTGCACTTTAGAGGGGACACATCTAATTATCCAGTTCCTGCCCAAACTCAATTAAGGGATGGGATACCTGGAATCTAGTTTTCCAATTGCAAATCTACAGGCCTTCTGCTCGGTGTGTGTTCTCAACCCAACTAAAAGGATCTCAATTAGTGAGTTGTTTGATCACCCTTCATTGAATCTCTCCTTGCTGAAGACAAGTTCCTCATGTCTTGGAGTTCACCTTGTGTGTTATAAACAACATGAATTATTGTTGCCTGTGCCGCTAGAATTTTTGCTCACTTTGGTGCAGTTTTCTCCCCACAACCCAGCTCATATTCTGCTCACCTTGTTTCACCCTGGATCTGTCCACACTGTGTCTCTGTCCCAATGAAGACTCTTTGGAGTTGGCTTCTCTTCACCTGTGTGTTCCTGGCTGTGTCTTAAAATGGCCGTATATCACTTTTCCCCCCCATCACTATTTCAATTCTGTCTCCCTTTCCAATTCCTTCTTCTTTCATCCGATGAAAGAGTTACAGAATAATCATCTGTATGTGTTTCACTTGGTTTTTCAGGTCTCTGTTATAGAGGGTTTGGGTGCAATATGTTACCACTATGCCATTTTGTCTCTGACCTACAGGAGACAAAGACTTCAAAGGTAGATATTTCATGTTTCTACTCTCAAGGTAATTATAATTTGGTAAGGAAAGTAGATGTGTTAAAATAAATAAGTAAATAAATAAAGAAATAAAAGCTGTGAAGTGTGATATGAGTTATACTAAGTGTTGTACTACAGTTTTGACACAAAAAAGATAATAGTCAAATGATTGGAGTGAATTAAAAAAATAATTCATAGAGTAGCTGAGATTGTTTTAAAGGATAATAGAAGTTTGCAAGCCTATGAAGGATGAGCCAGGCAGTCCCAAGTAAAAACAGAAGGAATATATATATAAATGCACAATGACTTGAAATAGGGGCACTGTATGCATAGTAGTGGTTAAGAACATGGTTCCTCATCTGTAAAATTGGAAGAATAATGATACCCACCTCTTAGAGCTGGTATAAGGATTAAATGAGGTAATCCAGTAATAGCGCTTGACTCATGATAAGCACTCAATAAATGTTAGTTATTATCTTGGTGAAATTACTTGGTGCTTTTTTTGGAAAAAGATGTGTATATCAATATAACTGCAGTATACATAAAGGAAAAGAGACTTAAATCCTAGTATGGGGCCAAAGCTAAATGAAATAGAAGATGTGAGAGTCCTTAGCAGTGTTGGTGCTCAATCAGCTCTGGGAAAATCAGCTTTTATGAGTTCACTCTGGAGAGGCAAAGCAAGAACAAGAATGAATCAAGTGCATTGTGTGAGGCCTACAGGAATGACAATGAGCAGAGGGCAGTTATCCTTTTCCCAGTGCAAAAATGTCAATTCTTCTCTATGTGAAAGGCTAATAGACAAAATCAGGGTCACTATCCAAACAGCTTAAAGTTCAAAAAGAGGTAGTTGCAAATAATGGCTAGATATGAGAAATAAGGTCAACACAGAGTAAAATTGCCAATTAGTTCAATATAAACCAGATGAAATGTACCCTTGAGTATATAAACTGGATACTATGTTCAGAAATGTAAGTATGATTAAGAAAGTAATGAATGATAAAAATTGAAGCACATTACCCAATGCTTCTAGATGGTATAAGTAACAGTGTTATCCTTCTTTCTTGCAGAAAACATTTTATAGATAAATTCTTCAAATGACACAGTGTTATTAGTATGTTTATTTAATTTATTTTTTAAAATAATAAAGCAGTTGAAATGTGTCATATAACAGAGAAAAATGAATCTTGAGTTATGGGCTACCTGCAAAAATAACTTATTCCAATTTAGAGACCATCTGGAAAAGAACTCCCCTCATTATCTATACTCCCACTTGCAGTTCTTTTCTCTTGGGGAGGGTTTAAAAAAATAAGCAAATAAATGAAGGTTGTTTCAATATGTCCTTAAAGAACTTTTGTTCTTTACTTAACATCATCCCAGCATAAGGTACAAACAAAAGAGTTCTAGTGATGGTCAATAGTTTGTGTGCTCCAAAATATATAAACACAGTCAAATCGACTTAATCACAAAATAAGGGCCTTGAAAGAAAAACTATTCACCTGTTTTTGTTTATCTTGAATAATGGCTACCTGGTTGCTAATAATAATACTCATATATGTGATATTAATATATACATACAAATATGAGAGAAATTGACACAATGGTAACTGATAGGTAGTTAGGTAGGTAAGCACATATGCTAAAAACCTGTCATCAAGTAGATTCCAACTCATAGTGACCCTAAATAGAATTTCAAGACTGTAAATCTTAACAAAACAGACAAACCAATGTTTCTCCATGGAGCAAATGGTGACCAATTAAGCAGACCAATGTTTAACCCACAATGCCAGGAAGACTCATTGTTGGTGTGAGGAGGTGTCAAGTCAGTTTCAACTCATAGTGACCCTATGCACAACAGAATGAAACACTATCTGGTCATGCGACATCCTCACAATTATGTTTGAGCCCACTGCTGCTGTCACTGTGTCAATCCTTCTTATCAGAAATCTTGATCTTTTTTGCTGACTCTTCTTTTTAGCAAGCATAATGTCTGTCTGTGGCTGGGTTCTCTAGAGAAGCAAAAGCCAGTGAAGCTTATATGTGTATATATGTTGTTGTTAAGAGCTGTCAAATCAGTCTGAATCATTGTTGCTGTTGTTAGGTGCATTTGACGCAGTATCAACTCATGCATCAATTCTTCTATGATCTTCTTTACTCATTATCCAACTTCACATGCATATGAGGTTTTTGAAAATATCATAGCTCGTGTCAGGCACACGTTAGTCTTCAAATTGACACCTCTGCTCTTCAAAACTTTAAGGAGATTTGCCGAATATATCAGTCAATACATCGATTGATTGTTTGCCAGCTGCTTCCATGATTGTTGGTTGATCTGAGCAAAATTAAGTCTTTGACAATTTCAATCTTTTCTCCAATTATCTTGATGTTATATCTTGGTCCAGTGGTGAGGAGTTTTGTTTTCTTTACATTGAGGAAGGCTGTGGTCTTTGATCTTCATCAGTGAATATTTTAAGTCATTTTCACTTTTAGCAAGCAAGGTTTTATCATCTACATATTGCAGGTTGTTAACGAGTCTTCCTCCAATCCTAATGCCACGTTTTTCTTCATATAAATCAGCTTCTCAGATTATTTTCTCTCAGCATACAGATTGAGTAAGTATGGTGAAAGAATACAACCCTGGCGTCCACCTTTCCTAGTCTTAAACCATTCTGTGTTCCCTTGATCTGTTCAAACTACTTCCTCTTGCTCTACTTACATGTTCCTCATGTACACAACTAAATGTTCCAGAATATGGATTCTTTGCAATATTGTCCATAGTTTGTCATGATCCACACAGTTAAAAGTCTTTTTGTAGTCAGTAAAGCACAGGTAAACATCTTTTTAGCATTGTCGACTCTCAACCAAGATCCACCTGATGTCAGCAATGATATCCCTCATTCTAAGTCCTCATCTGAAGCCAGCTTGAACCTCTCATAGTTCCCTGTCAATGTACTGCTGCAGTTATTTTTGAACTATCTTTGGCAAATTTTACTTGTAAATGATATTAATAATATTGTCCAATGATTTCTTCATCTGTTGGATCACCTCTCTTAAGAAGGGGCACAAATATGGATGCCTTCCAATCAGTTGGCCGGGTTGCTGTCTTTCCAAGTTTCTTGGCACAGATGAGTGAGTGCATCCAGTTTCACACCAGTTTGTTGAAAGATTTCAGTTTGTATTCCATCAATTCTTGGAGATTTGTTATTTGCCAATGCCTTCGGTGCACCTTGCAGTTCTTCCTTAGGCTCTTCATCATATGACATTATATGATATCTCTTGAAATGGTTGAACATGGACAATTTCTTTTTGGTACAGTGACTTTGTGTATTACTTTCATTCTCTATTGATGCTTTCTGTGTCATTCAATATTTTGCCCATGTTTTTGTTGTTACGTGCTGTCGAGTCAGTTCTAACATATTGCAATACTGTATAGAGTTTCTGAGGAGCTGCATTTGGGCTTGAACTACCAGTCTTGTGGCAAACTGCCCTTGTGGTCCAGTGCATTCTCCATCAGCACCACACCAGGACTCCATTTAGAATCTTTCGATATTTCAACTTGAGTCTTGAATTTTTTTCCCAGGTCCCTCAGCCTGAGAAATGCTTAGTGTGCTCTTCCCATTTGGTGTTCTAACTCCAGGTCTTTGCACATTTCATTAGAATATTTCACTTTGTCTTCTCTTGCACATTTCATTATATTTTTTCTTTGTTTCCTTGAAAATTTTCAGGTCTTTTGCCTCACTTCTTTCACTTGCTTTAACATTTCTACACTGGAGAGCAAGGTTCAGAGACTCTTCTGATGCCCATTTTAGTCTTTTCCTTCTTTCTTGTCTTCTTAATGAACTTTTTGCTTACTTCCTGTATGATATTCTTGAAGCCATCCCCAAATTCTTCTGGTCTTCAGTCTTTATCATTTAATGCATCAAATCTGTTCTTGAGATGATTTCTAGTTTCCAGTGGGATATGTTTATGGTTATATTTTGGCTCCCATGGACTTGTTTTAATTTTCTTCAGCTTCAGCCTGAAGTTGCATATGAGCAATTGATGGTCTATTCCAAAGTCTGCACCTGGCCTTGTTTTGGCTGATGATATGGAGCTTTTCCACCATCTCTTTCCACAGATGTAGTCAGTTTGATTTCTGTGTTTTCCATCTGATGAGGTCCATGTGTCTTTTATGTTGTTTAGAAAAGATATTTGCAGTGAAATTGTAAAACTTTACAATTTCTTGTAAAACTATATCATGTGATCTCCAGCATTGTTTCTATCCCCAAGGCCATATTTTCAACAACTGATCCTTACTATTTATTTCCAGCATTTGCATTCCAATCACCAGTAATTATCAAAACATTTTGATTGCATGTTTGATCAATTTCAGACTGAAAAAGTTGGTAGAATCTTCAATGTCATCATTACTGTTTTTAGTGGTTGGTGCATAAATTTGAATAATAGCTGTATTAACTAGTCTTCCTGGTAGGTTTATGGATATTATCATTGTACTTCAAGATGGATCTTGAATTGATATTTTTGATGATGAATATGACATCATTCCTCTTTAATTTGTCCTTCTCAGTATTGTAAATTATGTGAATGTCAGATGCAAACTGGTTAATACCAGTCCATTTCAACTCTATAATGCCTAGGATGGAGTCCTGGTGTGGTGCAGCATTATAATGGGTGGGACCTCAACTTCAGTTTGAGTTGCAAGGTCAGCAATTCATATCCACCAGTAGCTTCTCAGAAACTCTAGACAGGATTGCTATGAGTTGGAACCGACTCTACAGCACTTAACAAGAAGAATGCCTAGGACATGGATGTTTATGTGTTCCGTTTTATTTTTGACAACTTCCAGTTTTCCTGGTGTGACACTGTAGGTTAATGTGGTGGACTGCAAAATGGTTTGAACTGCAAGGTTGGCAGTTCAATTTCACCAGCTGCTCCTCAGAAATCCAATACAGGTTTGCTATGGGTCGGAACTAACTCAACGGCATTTAACAGCAACAACAACAATTTTCCTAGATTCATACTTTGTATATCCTATGTTCCTATTGTTAATGGATGTTTACAAATGTTTCTCTTTATTTTTGAGTTGTGACCCTTTAGACAATGAAGGTTCTACAATTTTTTTTCTCCATTTGTGATATCACTGGCAACTCTACTTTGTGGAGGTAGTTCTTCGCCAGTCATATTTTGAATGCCTTCCAAGCTGTGGGGCTCATCTTCTGGCGCTAGATGTGACAATATTCTGGTGCTATTCATCAATTTGAATATTCAGTATTCTGGTGCTGACAGTGTTTCACTGCTATTCATAAGATTTTCAGTGACCAAATATTTGGAAGTAGTTTCTCTCTCCTTTTCCTAATCTTTCTTAATCTGGAAGCTCAGCCGAAACTTCTCCACCCTTGGTGACCCTGCTATTATTTAAAACCCTGATGGCATTGCCTCCAGATTCACAGTAACACACATGCCACCATAGTACAACTGACAGATGTGTGGTTGTCTGATTCATAGAGACCCTATATATCAAGAATCCTATGTATAGTGATAAATTTATATGAAGGAAATGTCTCATACAGTTGTAAAGTTGGCAAGTCCTAGGTCTGAAGGCCATATGAACCAAGATAAGCAGGTCAGAAGGTAGGCATGCAGGTCCAGCAGGTAATATGGCAGGTTGCTGAGCACTCCCAGTATTAGCAGGCAACAGAGCAGGCCACTGGCTCAAGTCCAAAGAACCAGAGATTGCTGGTGAAGTATATGCAATATCCAGAGCCACCAGAAAGCACTCAAACTTTGCCTGAGTGCCTAATATATTAGAAGTATGCCATACACTCCAATGAAGCTTCCTTTCTGTTGATTGGCTGCTCATAACAGATTACATTATGTTGTTGTTGGGAAGTGTTGTCAAGTTGGTTTGACCCATAGTGACCCTGTATAGGATTTTTGAGGAGTGGCTGGTGAGCTTGAACTGCTGACTTTGCAGTCCAGCACATTATCACACAGTGCCACACTAGGACTCAACTGTTGTTGTTGTTAAGTGCCGTCGAGTCAGTTCCTACCTATAGCAACCCTGTATAGGGTTTCCAAGGAATAGCTGGTGAGCTTGAACTGTTGACCTTGCAGTTCAAATAGATTTGCAGTCTGGCGCTTTAACCCACAGCGCCACACCAGGACTTCATAGAGTTCATTATATTGTATTAGATCACATGGTAGGGCATGACTACATCTTAGCTGTCAAACCACCTGAGAATCCTAGCCCAATCAAGTCAACACAAAACCTTAACTATCACAATGTCCTTCTCTAGGAACTTGTTCTTCCTGACAAGATGTCCAAAGTATGAGAGATGAAGCCTCACCATCCTTGCTACTAAGGAACACTTTGGCTATACTTCTGAGACATATTTGTTTTTCTGGCCTGTGATTGAAGAAAGATATTTGTAATAAATAAGTCATTGCAAAATTCTATCATGAGATCTCCAGCATCATTTCTATCACCAAGGCCATATTTTCCAACTACTGAGCCTTTCTCTTGGTTTCCAACTTTCACATTGCAATCATCAGTAATTACCAATGCATCCTGATGGTATGTCTAATCAACTTCAGATGGAGGAAATTGGCAGAATTCTTCAACAATTTTGTCATCACTAGCTTTAGTGGTTGGTGTGTAAATTTGATTAATAATGGTATTAACTTGTCTTCCTTAAAGGTATATGGAGATTATCACAGATCCTGAAATGCTCTTTTTGACTATGAGTGTGACACCGTTCCTCTTCAGTCTGTCATTCCTAGCATAGTAAATCATATGATTTTTCAGGTCAAAATTGCCAATACCAGTCTATTTCAGGTCATTCATGCCTAGGATAGCTATCTTTATGAATTCCATTTCATTTTTTTGACAAGTTTCAATTTTTGACAAGTACAATTCATACTTTGTACATTCTGTGTTCTTATTATCAATAGATGTTTGCAGTTGTTTATTCTCATTTTGAGTTATGTTGTTGTTGTTATGTTGTTGTTAAGTGCCATCGAGTCGGTTCCGACCCATAGCGACCCTGTACAGGGTTTCCGAGGGTATAAATCTTTACGGGAGTAGAAAGCCTTATCTTTCTCCCGCGGAGCGGTTGGTAGTTTTGAACTGCTGACCTTAAGGTTCGCAGCCCGATTCGTAGCCACTACGCTACCAGAGCTCCATTTTGAGTTATACCCATCAGCAAATGAAGGTCCCAAAACTTTGCTCCATCTACTTCATTAAAGTCGACTCTTGTTTGAGAAGGCAGCTCTTCCTCAATCATATTTTGAGTGCCTTCAATCCTGAAGGATTCATCTTCTGGCACTATAGCAGACAATGTTCAGCTGCTATTCATAAGGTTTTCAGTGGCTAGCCATCCACTTCTCCATCTTCCTAGTTTGTCTTTGTCTTTAAGAGCCAATGAAACCTGTCCACCATGCGTGCCCTTGCTGGTATTTAGAGTACCAGTGGTATACCTTTCAGCATAACAACACCTTAGCCACAACAGTATGACAAACTGTCAGAAGAGTCGTGAATGACACATGTTAGCAATGGTTAAATAGCAAAACCTTAGTTCCTGAAAGCAGGAAGGTCTTTAATAGGATTACACAGGAAGTATCAATGAATCATTACTTCTGTAGAGTAGGTATGGTTAATTTTATGTGTCAGCATGACTAGGCTATGGTGCCCATAAGTTTGGTCAAACACAAGTCTAAATGCTTTTATAAAGATGTTTATATGTGATTAGCACTTAAATCAGTTGGCCTTAAGTATAAACTAATTCCTAAAGTGGGTAAGTGTCACCTAAAGTTAAATGCCTTAAGAGCAAAACAAGGAATTTTTTAAAGAATGATTCAACCATTGGTTTATTAAATCACTAAAGTCTGGACACCACTGATAGGAAACTCAGAATAAAATGTGATATCCTCTGTTATCAGACATTTAAAGAAGTCTTTTAGCTCTTTGAATAATACTCAAAAATGTCTATAATGAAGTCCTGGTGTGGTTCTGTAGGATAAACACTTGCAGTGCTAACCACAAGGTTTGCAGTTCAAACCTACTAGCTGCTCCTTGGAAACCCCCTATAGGGTCGCTGTGAGAATTTATGTATTTTTCTTAGCTTGTGTTCTGTGAAAAAGAATGACTTGGAATGTTTCAGAGTTCCTGAGTCATTAGCAGCATTTAGCACATTGTAGGTATGGAATGGATTTTTATTTGTTGAAAA
This sequence comes from Chrysochloris asiatica, assembly GCF_000296735.1. Taxonomy (NCBI): domain Eukaryota; kingdom Metazoa; phylum Chordata; class Mammalia; order Afrosoricida; family Chrysochloridae; genus Chrysochloris; species Chrysochloris asiatica. The sequence continues at coordinate 13,584,475 of NW_006408520.1, forward strand.
AAAAAAGGGAATCAGTAATTCAACAGGATATACTGAACAAAGTAAGGAAATAATAAGATGCAGAATGACTTGTTTGGCACCATATAATACATTTATTCTTTTCATAGTTTTCATGCCTTAAGAACCTCATAGAATTAGAAAAGACATTATTTACTTAGTATACTTATAGAAACTGAGGCACCTAAAAATAACTAATCCAATAATATTAACTACTAAATAATTTCACAGTCAAGGAGTGGTAAAATAAAAAATTTGGAATCCACTTTTTCGTATTATCTATCAAACTTTGGGTACCTGATTTCAACCTAAAATAATAGACTTGCAATAAATACAGATAATTCCAGAAATCTGTTGAAGGGAAAAATAAACCAACAAGCTAGTGTTTGTTCAGTGAAAAAACAAGTTGTTTTGGAGATGAAAGTCTGGCAAAAGTTAAACAAAGACAAAAAGAGGTCTTTGACTCTGAAAGGAATTTTTCTTCTATGGTGAAGAAAATTACTGTTGTCTAGCAATGAGAAGGTCAGACATGTATTTCTGCTTTATTTGAGGAATGCTTAAGGAAGGTACAATTTCTGTATTTATCTCCATTTCATAAAGGTTGACTCTATAAAAACCCCCACAAACCCTGAAGAAAATTCTTTGAAAATTATCTGTAAAATGATTATAACATATTTAACTACCCAAATGGTTTAGAAAAAAAGTATAGAGAATTAATTCTCTTGAAACATCTTTCCAATGAATACCATCTAAAAGAAAAGAAATACATGGTTGGTTCTGTTTTATCAGTCCTGTTTATTAAATAGAGTCCTGGTGTGACATTGTGGGTTGATGCGCTGGACTGTAGAGCCATTTGTACTGCAAGGTCGGCAATTCAAGCTCACCAGCTGCTCCTTGGAAACACTATACAGGGTCACTGTGGGTAGGAACAGATTCGACAGCACTTGATAACACCAGCAACATTTATTAAATATTTACAATGCTATTACTATATCCCAGTATTGTACTAAATATAAGCAATATTGAATATTGACATATTGAATAATGAACGAATAAAAAATATTTAATAACCATGGTCATTCTCTCCCCATGCTCACCATGTTAACATTTTGTCATATTTGCTTCAAATTATCTTTTTAAAAAATCCAATTTTAGTTGTAACCCCATTCTTATCTCCTTTCCCTCTTCTTTCCCCAGTAAATTATATTGTTTTTCTGCTTATGGATGTAAGTGAGCACCAATATGAGTAGTATAGAATATTGTTATGTGTATTGAAAACTTTTAATCTGCAATTTGCCTTTGTCTTTAGCATAATATATTTGAGTTTAAATTTTTTTCCATGTTGTCATATAAGTATCTAGTTCATTTAATGAATTGTTGGATAATATTCCATCTTATGCTAAAATTTTATTTACCCATTTTCTACTTCTATTTTTTTGGCATTACAAAAAGTAAACATTTCTATACAATTTTTACATTTCTTTGTATATATGTGCAGGAATTTCTTGAAAGTAGAATTTCTTGACCAGAAGTTATATTGTATGAACAGCTTTAACTTTGCTGGGAATAGAAAAATTGTTCTCCTGTAGTTCTACTCTGCAAAAGGTATCCTGTGCTTCATATTCTAATATTCAATACTTTTAGATTTCAAAAAAATGGACAATATTATCACTGAACTATAGCTTCTCACTGGATTTAATCTGTATTTTCCTGGACATATTGGTTAGCTCTATAAATTTGTTTGCTATTTGGATTTTCTTTTATGCAAATTTGACTTTTTGTATCTTATACACATTTTTTTTTCTATTGGGTGCTTGTCTTTTTTTTAAAAATCAATTTGGAGGATTTCCTATGGTCTGGAGTCTGTTCTAGATAAAAGTTTTAGACAATAATTTCCTATGTCACTGTTTAAATGAAAATACTTCATAGAAGGGCAGGATGTCAAAGAATTGTCATCCATTTTGTTTTGAGTTTTATTA